>NW_028168879.1:615000-922320 GCF_964035555.1 Netta rufina | reverse complement strand
CTGTTGCCATGGTAACCATGGGGAAGTGTTGCCATGGCAACCATGGGGTTGTGTTGCCATGGTAACAATGGGGTTGGGTTGCAATGGATATCAGGCGGTTCTTTTGGAATGGCAACCATGGGGTAGTGTTGCCATGGTAACCATGCGGTTGTGTTGCCATGGTAACCATGGGGTAGTGTTGCCATGGTAACCATGCGGTTGTGTTGCCATGGTAACTATGGGGTTGGGTTGATATGGAAACTATGGGGTTGTGTTGCCATGGTAACGATGGCGTTTAGTTGCGATGGCAACTATGGGGTTCTTTTTCCATGGCAACCATAGGGTTGTGTTGCCATGGTAACGATGGGGTTGGGTTGCCATGGTAACGATGGGGTTGGGTTGCCATGGTAACTATGGGGTTGGGTTGCTATGGAAACTATGGGGTTGTGTTGCCATGGTAACCATGGCGTTTAGTTGCCATGGCAACTATGGGGTTCTGTTGCCATGGCAACCATAGGGTTGTGTTGCCATGGTAACGATGGGGTTGGGTTGCCATGGACACCACGGGGTTGTGTTGCCATGGTAACCATTTGGTGGTGTTGCCATGGCAACCATGTGGTTGTGTTGTTGTGGTAACCATGTGGTTGTGTTGCCATGGTAACCATGGGGTTGGGTTGCCATGGTAACCATGGCGTTTAGTTGCCATGGCAACTATGGGGTTCTTTTGCCATGGTAACCATGGGGTAGTGTTGCCATGGTAACCATGTGGTGGTGTTGCCATGGCAACCATGCCGTTGTGTTGCCATGGTTACCATGGGGTTGGGTTGCCATGGCAACCATGCGGATTTGTTGTTGTGGAAACCATGTGGTTGTGTTGCCATGGTAACCATGGGGTTGGGTTGCCATGGCAACCACGGGGTTTGGTTACCATGGTAACAATGGGGTTGTGTTGCCATGGTAACCATGCTGTTGTGTTGCCATGGTAACCATGGGATTGGGTTGCCATGGTAAACATGGCGGTTAGTTGCCATGGAAACCATGGGGTTCTGTTGCCATGGTAACCATGGGGTAGTGTTGCCATGGCAACCATGGGGTTGTGTTTCCATGGTAACCATGGGGTTGGGTTGCCATGGCTACAAAGGCGTTTTGTAGCCATGGCAACCATGGGGTTGTGTTGCCATGGTAACCATGGCGTTCTGTTGCCATTGTAACCATGGGGTTGGGTTTCCATGGTAACCATGGGGTAGTGTTGCCATGGCAGCCATGGGGTTGTGTTCCCATGGTAACTATGGGGTTGGGTTGCAATGGTTATCAGGCCGTTCTTTTGGAATGGCAACCATGGGGTAGTGTTGCAATGGTAACCATGGGGTTTGGTTGCCATGGTAACCACGGGGTTTGGTTGCTATGGTAACCATGGCGTTCCGTTGCCATGGTAACCATGGGGTTGGGTTGCCATGGTAACCATGGCGTTTTGTTGCGATGACAACTATGGGGTTCTGTTGCCATGGTAACGATGGGGTTGGGTTGCCATGGCAACCACGGGGTTGTGTTGCCATGGGAACCATGGGGTTGTGTTCCCATGGTAACTATGGGGTTGGGTTGCTATGGAAAGTATGAGGTTTAGTTGCCTTGGCATCCATATGTTTGAGATGCGTGGTAACCATGCAGTGGGGTTGCCGTGGTAACCATGCGGTTGTGTTGTTGTGGTAACCATGCGGTTGTGTTGCCATGGTAACCATGGGGTTAGGTTGCCATGGCAACCATGGCGTTTAGTTGCCACGGTAACTGTGCGGTAGTGTTGCCATGGTAACCATGCGGTTGTGTTGCCATGGTAACCATAGGGTTCTGTTGCCATGGTAACAATGGGGTTGGGTTGCAATGGTAACCAGGCAGTTCTCTTGGAATGGCAACTACGGGGTTGTGTTGCCATGGTAACGATGTGGTTGTGTTGCCATGGCAACCACGGGGTTGTGTTGCCATGGTAACCATGGGGTTGCGTTGCCATGGTAACTATGGGGTTGGGTAGCTATGTTAACCATGCGGTTGTGTTGCCATGGTAACCATGGGGTTGTGTTGCCATGGGAACCATGGGGTTGGGTTGCAATGGTAACCAGGCAGTTCTCTTGGAATGGCAACTATGGGGTTGTGTTGCCATGGTAACCATGGCGTTTTGTTGCCATGGCAACTATGGGTTCTGTTGCCATCGCAACCATGGGGTAGTGTTTCCATGGCAACCATGGGGTTGTGTTGCCATGGTAACGATGGGGTTCTGTTGCCATGGTAACCATGGGGTAGTGTTTCCATGGCAACCATGGGGTTGTGTTGCCATGGTAACCATGGGGTTGGGTTGCCATGGCAACCACGGGGTTTGGTTGCTATGGTAACCATGGGGTTCTGTGTCCATGGTAACCATGGGATTGGGTTGCCATGGTAACCATTGCGTCTCGTTGCCATGGCAACTATGGGGTTCTGTTGCCATGGTAACCATGGTGTAGTGTTGCCATGGCAACCATGGGGTTGTGTTGCCATGGTAACCATGGGGTTGGGTTTCCATGGCAACCACGGGGTTTGGTTGCTATGGCAACCATGGCGTTCTTTGCCATGGTAACCATGGGGTTGGGTTGCCATGGCAACTATGGGTTTCTGTTGCCATGGTAACCATGGGGTAGTGTTGCCATGGCAACCATGGGGTTGTGTTGCCATGGTAACTATGGGGTTGCGTTGCTATGTAAACTATGGGGTTTAGTTGTCATGGCAACCATGGGGTTTGGTTTTCATGGCAACCATGGGGTTCTGTTGCCATGGTAACCATGAGGTTTAGTTTCCATGGCAACTGTGGGGTTCTGTTGCCATGGCAACCATAGGGTTGTGTAGGCATGGTAACGATGGTGTTGGGTTGCCATGGCAACCACGGGGTTGTGTTGCCATGGGAACCATGGGGTTGTGTTGCCATGGAAACCATGGGGTTGTGTTGCCATGGTAACTGTGGGGTTGGGTTGCTATGGAAACTATGGGGTTTATTTGCCATGGCAACCATGGTGTTGAGATGCCGTGGTAAAGATGCAGTTGGGTTGCCGTGGTAACCATGCGGTTGTGTTGCCATGGTAACGATGGGGTTGTGTTGCAATGGCAACCACGGGGTTTGGTTGCTATGGTAACCATGGGGTTCTGTGTCCATGGTAACCATGGGGTTGTGTTGCCATGGTAACCATGGCGTTTAGTTGCAAAGGCAACTATGGGGTTCTGTTGCCATGGTAACCATGGGGTTATGTTGCCATGGCAACGATGCGGTTGTGTTGCCATGGTAACCATGGGTTTGGGTTGCCATGGCACCCACGGGGTTTGGTTGCTATGGTAACCATGGCGTTCTGTTTCCATGGTAACCATGGGGTTGGGTTGCCATGGTAACCATGGGGTTGTGTTGCCATGTTAACCATGCGGTTGTGTTGCCATGATAACCATGGGGTTGTGTTGCCATGGTAACCATGGCGTTTAGTTGCCATGGCAACTATGGGGTTCTGTTGCCATGGTAACCATGGGGTAGTGTTGCCATGGCAACCATGGGGTTGTGTTGCCATGGTAACGATGGGGTTGTGTTGCCATGGTAACTATGGGGTTCTGTTGCAATGGAAACTATGGGGTTTAGTTGTCATGGCAACCATGGGGTTGAGATGCCGTGGTAATCATGCAGTTGGGTTGCCGTGGTAACCATGGGGTTGGGTTGCCATGGCAACCACGGGGTTTGGTTGCTGTGGTAACCATGGGGTTCTGTGTCCATGGTAACCATGGGGTTGGGTTGCCATGGTAACCATGGCGTTTAGTTGCCATGGCATCTATGGGGTTCTGTTGCCATGGTAACCATGGGGTTATGTTGCCATGGCAACCATGGGGTTGTGTTGCCATGGTAACCATGGGGTTGGGTTGCCATGGCAACCACGGGGTTTGGTTGCTATGGTAACCATGGCGTTCTGTTGCCATGGTAACCATGGCGTTTAGTTGCCATGGCAACTATGGGGTTCTGTTGATATGGTAACCATGGGGTAGTGTTGCCATGGCAACCATGGGGTTGTGTTGCCATGGTAACAATGGGGTTGGGTTGCAATGGTAACCAGGCAGTTCTCTTGGAATGGCAACTATGGGGTTGGGTTGCCATGGTAACGACGGGGTTGTGTTGCCATGGCAACCATGGGGTAGTGTTGCCATGGTAACCATGGCGTAGTGTTGCCATGGCAACCATGGGGTTGTGTTGCCATGGTAACGATGGGGTTCTGTTGCAATGGAAACTATACGGTTTAGTTGTCATGGCAACCATGGGGTTGAGATGCCGTGGTAACCATGCAGTTGGGTTGCCGTGGTAACCATGCGGTTGTGTTATTGTGGTAACCATGTGGTTGTGTTGCCATGGTAACCATGGCGTTTAGTTGCCATGGCAACCATGGGGTTCTGTTGCCATGGTAACAATGCGGTTGTGTTGCCATGGTAACCATGTGGTGGTGTTGCCATGGCAACCATGCGGTTGTGTTGCCATGGTAACCATGGGGTTGGGTTGCCATGGCAACCATGGGGTTGGGTTGCCATGGCAACCATGGGGCTGTGTTACCAAGGTAACCATGGGGTTGGGTTGCCATGGCAACCACGGGGTTTGGTTGCCATGGTAACAATGGGGTTGTGTTGCCATGGTAACCATGCTGTTGTTTTGCCATGGTAACCATGGGATTGGGTTGCCATGGTAAACATGGCGGTTAGTTGGCATGGAAACTATGGGGTTCTGTTGCCATGGTAACCATGGGGTAGTGTTGCCATGGCAACCATGGGGTTGTGTTTCTATGGTAACCATGGGGTTGGGTTGCCATGGCTACCAAGGCGTTTTGTTGCCATGGAAACCATGGGGTTGGGTTTCCATGGTAACCATGGGGTTCTGTTGCCATGGCAACTATGGGGTTCTGTTGCCATGGTAACCATGGGGTAGAGTTGCCATGGCAACCATGGGGTTGTGTTGCCATGGTAACCATGGGGTTGGGTTGCCATGGTAACCACGGGGTTTGGTTGCTTTGGTAACCATGGCGTTCCGTTGCCATGGTAACCATGGGGTTGGGTCGCCATGGTAACCATGGCGTTTAGTTGCGATGACAACTATGGGGTTCTGTTGCCATGGTAACGATGGGGTTGGGTTGCCATGGCAACCACGGGGTTGTGTTGCCATGGGAACCATGGGGTTGTGTTCCCATGGTAACTATGGGGTTGGGTTGCTATGGAAACTATGAGGTTTAGTTGCCTTGGCATCCATATGTTTGAGATGTGTGGTAACCATGCAGTGGGGTTGCCGTGGTAACCATTCGGTTGTGTTGCTGTGGTAACCATGCGGTTGTGTTGCCATGGTAACCCTGGGGTTGGGTTGCCATGGCAACCATGGCGTTTAGTTGCCATGGCAACTATGGGGTTCTGTTGCCATGGTAACCATGGGGTAGTGTTGCCATGGTAAGCATGCGGTTGTGTTGCCATGGTAACCATAGGGTTCTGATGCCATGGTAACAATGGGGTTGGGTTGCAATGGTAACCAGGCAGTTCTCTTGGAATGGCAACTATGGGGTTGTGTTGCCATGGTAACGATGTGGTTGTGTTGCCATGGCAACCACGGGGTTGTGTTGCCATGGTAACCATGGGGTTGTGTTGCCATGGTAACTATGGGGTTGGGTTGCTAAGGTAACCATGCAGTTGTGTTGCCGTGGTAACCATGGGGTTGTGTTGCCATGGGAACCATGGGGTTGGGTTGCAATGGTAACCAGGAAATTCTCTTGGAATGGCAACTATGGGGTTGAAATGCCGTGGTAACCATGCATTTGGGTTGCCGTGGTAACCATGCGGTTGTGTTATTGTGGTAAACGTGCGGTTGTGTTGCCATGGTAACCATGGGGTTTGGTTGCCATGGCAACCACGGGGTTTGGTTGCTATGGTAACCAAGGGGTTCTGTGTCCATCGTAACCATGGGGTTGGGTTGCCATGGTAACCATGGCGTTTAGTTGTTTTGGCAACCACGGGGTTCTGTTGCCATGGTAACCATGGGGTAGTGTTGCCATGGTAACCACGGGGTTGTGTTGCCATGGTAACCATGGGGTTGGGTTGCCATGGCAACCACGGGGTTTTGTTGCTATGGTAACCATGGCGTTCTGTTGACATGGTAACCATGGGGTTGGGTTTCCATGGTAACCATGGCGTTTATTTGCCATGGCAACTATGGGGTTCTGTTGCCATGGAAACCATGGGGTCGTGTTGCCATGGCAACCATGGGGTTGTGTTGCCATGGTAACTATGGGGTTGGGTTGCAATGCTTATCAGGCGGTTCTTTATGTATGGCAACCATGGGGTAGTGTTGCTATGGTAACCATGCGGTTGTGTTGCCATGGTAACCATGGGGTTGTGTTGCCATGGTAACTATGGGGTTGGGTTGCTATGGAAACTATGGGGTTTAGTTGCCATGGCAACCATGGGGTTGAGATGCCGTGATAACCATGCGGTGGTGTTGCCATGGTAACCATGGGGTTGGTTTGCCATGGCAACCACGGTGTTTGGTTGCCATGGCAACCATGGGGTTGTGTTGCCATGGTAACCATGGCGTTTAGTTGCCATGGTAACCATGGGGTTGGGTTGCCATGGTAACCATGGCGTTTAGTTGCCATGGCAACTATGGGGTTCTGTTGCCATGGTAACCATGGGGTAGTGTTGCCATGGCAACCATGGGGTTCTGTTGCCATGGTAACTATGGGGTTGGGTTGCAATGGTTATCAGGCAGTTCTTTTGGAATCGCAACCATGCAGTTGTGTTGCCATGTTAACCATGCGGTTGTGTTGCCATGGTAACCATGGGGTTGAGTTGCCATGGTAACCATGGCGTTTAGTTGCCATGGCAACCACAGGGTTCTGTTGCCACGGTAACCATGGGGTAGTGTTGCCATGGCAACCATGCGGTTGTGTTGCCATGGTAACCATGGGGTTGTGTTGCCATGGTAACTATGGGGTTGGGTTGCTATGGAAACTATGGGGTTTAGTTGCCATGGCAACCATGGGGTTGAGATGCCGTGATAACCATGCGGTGGTGTTGCCATGGTAACCATGGGGTTGGTTTGCCATGGCAACCACGGTGTTTGGTTGCCATGGCAACCATGGGGTTGTGTTGCCATGGTAACCATGGCGTTTAGTTGCCATGGTAACCATGGGGTTGGGTTGCCATGGTAACCATGGCGTTTAGTTGCCATGGCAACTATGGGGTTCTGTTGCCATGGTAACCATGGGGTAGTGTTGCCATGGCAACCATGGGGTTCTGTTGCCATGGTAACTATGGGGTTGGGTTGCAATGGTTATCAGGCAGTTCTTTTGGAATCGCAACCATGCAGTTGTGTTGCCATGTTAACCATGCGGTTGTGTTGCCATGGTAACCATGGGGTTGAGTTGCCATGGTAACCATGGCGTTTAGTTGCCATGGCAACCACAGGGTTCTGTTGCCATGGTAACCATGGGGTAGTGTTGCCATGGCAACCATGCGGTTGTGTTGCCATGGTAACCATGGGGTTGGGTTCCCATGGCAACCACGGGGTTTGGATGCTATGGTAACCATGGGGTTGGGTTGCCATGGCTACCATGGGGTTGTGTTGCCATGGTAACCATGGCGTTTAGTTGCCATGGCAACTATGGGGTTGTGTTGCCATGGTAACCATGGGGTAGTGTTGCCATGGCAACCATGGGGTTGTGTTGCCATGGTAACGATGGGGTTGTGTTGCCATGGTAACTATGGGGTTGGGTTCCTATGGAAACTATGGGGTTTAGTTGCCATGGCAACCATGGTGTTGAGATGCCGTTGTAACCATGCAGTTGGGTTGCCGTGGTAACCATGCGGTTGTGTTGTTGTGGTAACCATATGGTTGTGTTGCCATGGTAACCATGGGGTTTTGTTGCCATGGTAACCATGGCGTTTATATGCCATGGATACTATGGGGTTCTGTTGCCATGGTAAGCATGGGGTAGTGTTGCCATGGCAACCATGGGGTTGTGTTGCCATGGTAACTATGGGGTTGGGTTGCTATGGAAACTATGGGGTTTAGTTGCCATGGCAACCATGGGGTGGAGATGCCGTGGTAATCATGGAGTTGGGTTGCCGTGGTAACCATGCGGTTGTGTTGCCATGGTAACGATGTTGTTGTGTTGCCATGGCAACCACGGGGTTTGGTTGCTATGGTAACCATGGGGTTCTGTGTCCATGGTAACCATGGGGTTGGGTTGCCATGGTAACAATGGCGTTTAGTTGCCATGGCAACTATGGGGTTCTGTTGCCATGGAAACTATGGTGTTATGTTGCCATGGCAACCATGGGGTTGTGTTGCCATGGTAACCATGGGGTTGGGTTGCCATGGCAACCACGAGGTTTGGTTGCTATGGTAACCATGGCGTTCTGTTGCCATGGTAACCATGGGGTTGGGTTGCCATGGTAACCATGGGGTTGGGTTGCCATGGTAACGATGGTGTTGGGTTGCCATGGCAAACACGGGGTTTGGTTGCTATGGTAACCATGGGGTTCTGTGTCCGTGGTAACCATGGGGTTGGGTTGCGATGGTAACCATGGTGTTTAGTTGCCGTGGTAACCATGGGGTTGGGTTGCCATGGTAACCATGGGGTTGGGTTGCCATGGCAACCACGGGGTTTGGTTGCTATGGTAACCATGACGTTCTGTTGCCATGGTAACCATGGGGTTGTGTTGCCATGGTAACCATGGCGTTTAATTGCCATGGCAACTATGGGGTTGTGTTGCCATGGAAACCATTGGGTAGTGTTGCCATGGCAACCATGGGGTTGTGTTGCCATGGTAACTTTGGCGTTGGGTTGCAATGGTTATCAGGCGGTTCTTTTGGAATGGCAACCATGCGGTTGTGTTCCCATGTTAACCATGCGGTTGTGTTGTCATGGTAACCATTGTGTTTTGTTGCCATGGCAACTATGGGGTTCTGTTGCCATGGTAACCATGGGGTCGTGTTGCCATGGTAACCATGGGGTTGGGTTGCCATGGTAACCATGGCGTTTAGTTGCCGTGGCAACTATGGGGCTCTGTTGCCATGGTAACCATGGGGTAGTGTTGCCATGGAAACCATGGGGTTGTGTTGCCATGGTAACTATGGGGTTGGGTTGCAATGGTTATCAGGCGGTTCTTTAGGTATGGCAACCATGGGGTAGTGTTGCCATGGTAACCATGCGGTTGTGTTGCCATGGTAACCATGGGGTTTAGTTGCCATGGCAACCATGGGGTTGAGATGCCGTGGTAACCATGCGGTTGTGTTGCCATGGTAACCATGGGGTTGGGTTGCCAGGGCAACAACGGGGTTTGGTTGCCATGGCAACTATGGGGTTCTGTTGCCATGGTAAGCATGGCGTTTAGTTGCCATGGCAACTATGGGGTTCTGTTGCCATGTTAACCATGGGGTAGTGTTGCCATGGCAACCATGGGGTTTTGTTGCCATGGTAACCATGGGGTTGGGTTGCCATTGTAACCATGGCGTTTAGTTGCCATGGCAACTATGGGGTTCTGTTGCCATGGTAACCATGGGGTAGTGTTGCCATGGCAACCATGGGGTTGTGTTGCCATGGTAACTATGGGGTTGAATTGCAATGGTTATCAGGCGGTTCTTTTGGAATGGCAACCATGCGGTTGTGTTGCCACGGTAACCATGCGGTTGTGTTGCCATGGTAACCACGGGGTTGTGTTGCCATGGTAAGCATTGCGTTTAGTTGCCATGGCAACTATGGTGTTATGTTGCCATGGCAACCATAGGGTTGTGTTGCCATGGTAACGATGGGGTAGTGTTGCCATGGCAACCACGGGGTTGTGTTGCCATGGGAACCATGGGGTTTTGTTGCCATGGTAACTATGGGGTTGGGTTGCTATGGAAACTATGGGGTTTAGTTGCCATGGCAACCATGGGTTTGAGATGCGTGGTAACCATGCAGTTGGGTTGCCGTGTTAACCATGCGGTTGTGTTGTTGTGCTAACCGTGCGGTTGTGTTGCCATGGTAACCATGGGGTTGTGTTGCAATGGCAACCACGGGGTTTGGTTGCTATGGTAACCATGGCGTTCTGTTGTCATGGTAAACATGGGGTTGGGTTGCCATGGTAACCATGGCGTTTAGTTGCCATGGCAACTATGGGGTTCTGTTGCCATGGTAACCATGGGGTAGTGTTGCCATGGAAACCATGGGGTTGTGTTGCCATGGTAACCATGGGGTTGTGTTGCCATGGCAACCACGGGGTTTGGTTGCTATGGTAACCATGCCGTTCTGTTGCCATGGTAACCATGTGGTTGGGTTTCCATGGTAACCATGGCGTTTAGTTGCCATTACAACTATGGGGTTCTGTTGCCATGGTAACCATGGGGTAGTGTTGCCATGGCAACCATGGGGTTGTGTTGCCATGGTAACTATGGGGTTGGGTTGCAATGGTTATCAGGCGTTTCTTTTGGAATGGCAACCATGGGGTAGTGTTGCCATGGTAACCATGCGGTTGTGTTGCCATGGCAACGATGGGGTTGGGTTGCCATGGCAACCACGGGGTTGTGTTGCCATGGGAACCATGGGGTTGTGTTGCCATGGTAACTATGGGGTTGGGTTGCTATGGAAACTATGGGGTTTAGTTGCCATGGCAACCATGGCGTTGAGATGCCGTGGTAAAAATGCAGTTGGGTTGCCGAGGTAACCATCGCGTGTAGTTGCCATGACAACTATGGGGTTCTGTTGCCATGGTAACCATGGGGAAGTGTTGCCATGGCAACCATTGGGTTCGGTTGCCATGGTAACAATGGGGTTGGGTTGCAATAGTAACCAGGCAGTTCTCTTGGAATGGCAACTATGGGGTTGTGTTGCCATGGTAACGATGGGGTTGGGTTGCCATTGCAACCACGGGGTTGTGTTGCCATGGGAACCATGGAATAGTGTTGCCATGGTAACTATGGGGTTGGGTTGCTATGGAAACTATGGGGTTTAGTTGCCTTGGCAACCATGGGTTTGAGATGCGTGGTAACCATGCAGTTGGGTTGAAGTGGTAACCATGCGGTTGTGTTGTTGTGGTAACCATGCGGTTGTGTTGCCATGGTAACCATGGGGTTGGGTTGCCATGGCAAGCATGGCGTTTATTTGCCATGGCAACTATGGGGTTCTGTTTCCATGGTAACCATGGGGTAGTGTTGCCATGGCAACCATGGGGTTCTGTTGCCATGGTAACTATGGGGTTGGGTTGCAATGGTTATCAGCCGGTTCTTTTGGAATGGCAAATATGTGGCAGTGTTTCCATGGTAACCATGCGGTTGTGTTGCCATGGTAACCATGGGGTAGTGTTGCAATGGTAACCATGCGGTTGTGTTGCCATGGTAACCATGGGGTTTGGTTACCATGGCAACAATGGGGTAGTGTTGCCATGGTAACCATGGCGTTCAGTTGCCATGGCAACTATGGGGTTCTGTTGCCATGGTAACCATGGGGTAGTGTTGCCATGGCAACCACGGGGTTGTGTTGCCATGGGAACCATGGGGTTGTGTTGCCATGGTAACTATGGGGTTGAGTTGGTATGGAAACTATGGGGTTTAGTTGCCATGGCAACCATGGGTTTGAGATGCGTGGTAACCATGCAGTTGGGTTGCCGTGGTAACCATGCGGTTGTGTTGTTGTGGTAACCATGCGGTTGTGTTGCCATGGTAACCATGGGGTTGGGTTGCCATCGCAACCACGGGGTTTGGTTGCTATGGTAACCATGGGTTTCTGTTGTCATGGTAACCATGGGGTTGGGTTGCCATGGTAACCATGGGGTTGGGTTGCCATGGCAACCATGGGGTTTGGTTGCTATGGTAACCATGCAGTTGTGTTGCCATGGTAACCATGGGGTTCTGTTGCCATGGCAACCACGAGGTTTGATTGCTATGGTAACCATGGGGTTCTGTTGCCATGGTAACCATGGGGTAGTGTTGCCATGGCAACCATGGGGTTCTGTTGCCATGGTAACAATGGTGTTGGGTTGCAATGGTAACCAGGCAGTTCTCTTGGAATGGCAACTCTGGTGTTGTGTTGCCATGGTAACGATGGGGTTGTGTTGCCATGGCAACCACGGGGTTGTGTTGCCATGGGAACCATGGAGTTGGGTTGCCATGGCAACCATGCGGTTGTGTTGCCATGGTAACCATGGAGTTGGGTTGCCATGGCAACCATGGGGTTGTGTTGCCATGGTAACCATTGCGTTTTGTTGCCATGGCAACTATGGGGTTCTGTTGCCATGGCAACCATAGGGTAGTGTTTCCTTGGCAACCATGGGGTTGTGTTGCCATGGTAACGATGGGGTTCGGTTGCCATGGCAACCACGGGGTTGTGTTGCCATGGAAACCATGGGGTTCTGTTGCCCTGGCAACTATGGGGTTGATTTGCAATGGAAAATAATGGTTTTAGTTGCCATGGCAACCATGGGTTTGAGATGCGTGGTAACCATGCAGTTGGGTTGCCGTGGTAACCATGCGGTTGTGTTGTTGTGGTAACCATGCGGTTGTGTTGCCATGGTAACCATGGGGTTGGGTTGCCATCGCAACCACGGGGTTTGGTTGCTATGGTAACCAATGGTTTCTGTTGTCATGGTAACCATGGGGTTGGGTTGCCATGGTAACCATGGGGTTGGGTTGCCATGGCAACCATGGGGTTTGGTTGCTATGGTAACCAGGCGGTTGTGTTGCCATGGTAACCATGGGGTTGGGTTGCCATGGCAACCACGAGGTTTGGTTGCTATGGTAACCATGGGGTTGTGTTGCCATGGCAACCATGGGGTTGTGTTGCCATGGTAACTATGGGGTTGTGTTGCTTTGGCAACCACGGGGTTGAGATGCCGTGGTAACCATGCAGTTGTGTTGCCATGGTAACCATAGGATTGGGTTGCCATGGCAACCACGGGGTTTGGTTGCTATAGTAACCATGGGGTTCTGTTGCCATGGTAACCATGGGGTTTGTTTGCCATGGCAACCATGGGGTTGTGTTGCCATGGTAACCATGGCGTTTAGTTGCCATGGCAACTACGGGGTTCTGTTGCCATGGCAACCATAGGGTTGTGTTGCCATGGTAACGATGGTGTTGGGTTGCCATGGCAACCACGGTGTTGTGTTGCCATCGGAACCATGGGGTTGTGTTGCCATGGTAACTATGGGGTTGGGTTGCTATGAAAACTATGGGGTTTAGTTGCCATGGCAACCATGGTGTTGAGATGCCGTGGAACCATGCAGTTGGGTTGCCGTGGTAACCATGCAATTGTGTTGCTGTGGTAACCATGTGGTTGTGTTGCCATGGTAACCATGGGGTTGGGTTGCCATGGTAACCATGGCGTTTATTTGCCATGGGATCTATGGGGTTCTGTTGCCATGGTAAACATGGGGTAGTGTTGCCATGGCAACCATAGGGTTGTGTTGCCATGGTAACTATGGGGTTGGGTTGCAATAGTAACCAGGCACTTCTCTTGGAATGGCAACTATGGGGTTGGGTTGCAATAGTAACCAGGCACTTCTCTTGGAATGGCAACTATGGGGTTGTGTTGCCATGGTAACTATGGGGTTGGGTTGCTATGGAAAGTATGGGGTTTAGTTGCCTTGGCAACCATGGGTTTGAGATGCGTGGTAACCATGCAGTTGGGTTGCCGTGGTAACCATGCGGTTGTGTTGTTGTGGTAAACATGCGGTTGTGTTGCCATGGTAACCATGGGGTTGGGTTGCAATGGCAACCATGGCGTTTAGTTGCCATGGCAACTATGGGGTTCTGTTGCCATGGTAACCATGGGGTAGAGTTGCCATGGCAACCATGGGGTTGTGTTGCCATGGTAACTATGGGGTTGGGTTGCAATGGTTATCAGGCGTTTCCTTTGGAATGGCAACCATGGGGTAGTGTTGCCATGGTAACCATTCGGTTGTGTTGCCATGGTAACCATGGGGTAGTGTTGCCATGTTAACTATGGGGTTGGGTTGCTATGGAAACTATCGGGTTTACTTGCCTTGGCAACCATGGGTTTGAGATGCGTGGTAACCATGCAGTTGGGTTGCCGTGGTAACCATGCGGTTGTGTTGTTGTGGTAACCATGCGGTTGTCTTTCCATGGTAACCATGGGGTTGGGTTGCCATGGCAACCATGGCGTTTAGTTGCTATGGCAACTATGGGGTTCTGTTGCCATGGTAACCATGGGGTAGTGTTGCCATGGCAACCATGGGGTTGTGTTGCCATGGTAACTATGGGGTTGTGTTGCCATGGTAACCATGGGGTAGTGTTGCCATGGCAACCATGGCGTTTAGTTGCTATGGCAACTATGGGGTTCTGTTGCCATGGCAACCATGGGGTAGTGTTGCCATGGCAACCATGGGGTTGTTTTGCCATGGTAACTATGGGGTTGGGTTGCAATGGTTATCAGGCGGTTCTTTTGGAATGGCAACCATGGGGTAGTGTTGCCATTGTAACCATGCGGTTGTGTTGCCATGGTAACCATCGGGTAGTGTTGCCATGGTAACCATGGGGTTCTGTTGCTATGGCAACCATGGGGTTTGGTTACCATGGCAACCATGGGGTTGTGTTGCCATGTTAACCATGGCATTTAGTTTTCATGGCAACTATGGGGTTCTGTTGCCGTGGCAACCACGGGGTTGTGTTGCCATGGGAACCATGAGGTTGTGTTTCCATGGTAACTATGGGGTTGGGTTGCTATGGAAACTATGGGGTTTAGTTGCCATGGCACCCATGGGTTTTAGATGCCGTGGTAACCATGCAGTTGGGTTGCCGTGGTAACCATGCGGTTTTGTTGTTGTGGTAACCATGCGGTTGTGTTGCCATGGTAACCATGGGGTTGGGTTGCCATGGAAACCACGGGTTTTGGTTGCTATGGTAACCATGGGGTTCTGTTGCCATCGTAACAATGGGGTTGGGTTGCAATAGTAACTAGACAGTTCTCTTGGAATGGCAACTATGGGGTTGTGTTGCCATGGTAACGATGGGGTTGTGTTGCCATGGCAACCACGGTGTTGTGTTGCCATGTGAACCATGGGGTTGTGTTGCCATGGTAACTATGGGGTTGGGTTGCTATGGTAACCATACGGTTGTGTTGCCATGGTAACCATGGGGTTGGGTTGCCATGGCAACCATGGGGTTGTGTTGCCATGGTAACTATGGGGTTGGGTTGCAATAGTAACCAGGCACTTCTCTTGGAATGGCAACTATGGGGTTGTGTTGCCATGGTAACGATGGGGTTGTGTTGCCATGGCAACCACGGGGTTGTGTTGCCATGGGAACCATGGGTTGTGTTGCCATGGTAACTATGGGGTTGGGTTGCTATGGAAACTATGGGGTTTAGTTGCCTTGGCAACCATGGGTTTGAGATGCGTGGTAACCATGCAGTTGGGTTGCCGTGGCAACCATGCGGTTGTGTTGTTGTGGTAACCATGCGGTTGTGTTGCCATGGTAACCATGGGGTTGGGTTGCCATGGTAACCATGGCGTTTAGTTGTCATGGCAACTATGGGGTTCTGTTGCCATGGTAACCATGGGGTAGTGTTGCCATGGCAACCATGGGGTTGTGTTGCCATGGTAACTATGGGGTTGGGTTGCAATGGTTATCAGGCGGTTCCGTTGGAATGGCAACCATGGGGTAGTGTTGCCATGGTAACCATGCGGTTGTGTTGCCATGGTAACCTAGGGGTAGTGTTGCCATGGCAACCATGGGGTTGTGTTGCCATGGGAACTATGGGGTTGGGTTGCAATGGTTATCAGGCGGTTCTTTTGGAATGGCAACCATGGGGTAGTGTTGCCATGGTAACCATGCGGTTGTGTTGCAATGGTAACCATGGGGTAGTGTTGCCATGGTAACCATGCGGTTGTGTTGCCATGGTAACCATGGGATTTGGTTACCATGGCAACCATGGGGTTGTGTTGCCATGGTAACCATGGCGTTTAGTTGCCATGGCAACTATGGGGTTCTGTTGCCATGGTAACCATGGGGTAGTGTTGCCATGCCAACCACGGGGTTGTGTTGCCATGGGAACCATGGGGTTGTGTTGCCATTGTAACTATGGGGTTGGGTTGCTATGGAAACTATGGGGTTTAGTTGCCATGGCAACCATGGGTTTGAGATGCCGTGGTAACCATGCAGTTGGGTTGCCGTGGTAACCATGCGGTTTTGTTGTTGTGGTAACCATTCGGTTGTGTTGCCATGGTAACCATGGGGTTGGGTTGCCATGGAAACCACGGGTTTTGGTTGCTATGGTAACCATGGGGTTGTGTTGCCATGGTAACAATGCGGTTGGGTTGCAATAGTAACCAGGCAGTTCTCTTGGAATGGCAACTATGGGGTTTGGTTGCCATGGTAACGATGGGGTTGTGTTGCCATGGCAACCACGGGGTTGTGTTGCCATGGGAACCATGGGGTTGTGTTGCCATGGTAACCATGGGGTTGTGTTGCTATGGTAACCATACGGTTGTGTTGCCATGGTAACCATGGGGTTGGGTTGCCATGGCAACTATGGGGTTCTGTTGCCATGGCAACCATGGGGTAGTGTTTCCATGGCAACCATGGGGTTGTGTTGCCATGGTAACGATGGGGTTGGGTTGCCATGGCAACCACAGGGTTGTGTTGCCATGGGAACCATGGGGTTGGGTTGCCATGGCAACTATGGGGTTTAGTTGCCATGGCAACTCTGGGGTTGTTTTGCCATGGTAACCATGAGGTAGTGTTGCCATGGCAACCATGCGGTTGTGTTGTCATGGTAACCATGGGGTTGGGTTGCCATGGCAACCACGGTGTTGTGTTGCCATCGGAACCATGGGGTTGTGTTGCCATGGTAACTATGAAGTTGGGTTGCTATGGAAACTATGGTGTTTAGTTGCCATGGCAACCATGGTGTTGAGATGCCGTGGTAACCATGCAGTTGGGTTGCCGTGGTAACCATGGCGTGTAGTTGCCATGACAACTATGGGGTTGTGTTGCCATGGTAACCATGGGGAAGTGTTGCCATGGCAACCATGGGGTTCTGTTGCCATGCTAACAATGGGGTTGGGTTGCAATAGTAACCAGGCACTTCTCTTGGAATGGCAACTATGGGGTTGTGTTGCCATGGTAACTATGGGGTTGGGTTGCTATGGAAACTATGGGGTTTAGTTGCCTTGGCAACGATGGGTTTGAGATGCGTGGTAACCATGCAGTTGGGTTGCCGTGGTAACCATGCGGTTGTGTTGTTGTGGTAACCATGCGGTTGTGTTGCCATGGTAACCATGGGGTTGGGTTGCAATGGCAACCATGGCGTTTAGTTGCCATGGCAACTATGGGGTTCTGTGTCCATGGTAACCATGGGGCAGTGTTGCCATGGCAACCATGGGGTTGTGTTGCCATGGTAACTATGGGGTTGGGTTGCAATGGTTAACAGGCGTTTCCTTTGGAATGGCAACCATGGGGTAGTGTTGCCATGGTAACCATTCGGTTGTGTTGCCATGGTAACCATGGGGTAGTGTTGCCATGGTAACTATGGGGTTGGGTTGCTATGGAAACTATCGGGTTTACTTGCCTTGGCAACCATGGGTTTGAGATGCGTGGTAACCATGCAGTTGGGTTGCCGTGGTAACCATTCGGTTGTTTGTTGTGGTAACCATGCGGTTGTCTTTCCATGGTAACCATGGGGTTGGGTTGCCATGGCAACCATGGGGTTTAGTTGCTATGGCAACTATGGGGTTGGGTTGCTATGGTAAGCATGGGGTTGTGTTGCCATGGCAACCATGGGGTTGTGTTGCCATGGTAACTATGGGGTTGGGTTGCAATGGTTATCAGGCGGTTCTTTTGGAATGGCAACCATGGGGTAGTGTTGCCATTGTAACCATGCGGTTGTGTTGCCATGGTAACCATGGGGTAGTGTTGCCATGGTAACCATGGGGTTCTGTTGCTATGGCAACCATGGGGTTTGGTTACCATGGCAACCATGGGGTTGTGTTGCCATGTTAACCATGGTATTTAGTTGCCATGGCAACTATGGGGTTCTGTTTCCGTGGCAACCACGGGGTTGTGTTGCCATGGGAACCATGAGGTTGTGTTTCCATGGTAACTATGGGGTTGGGTTGCTATGGAAACTATGGGGTTTAGTTGCCATGGCACCCATGGGTTTGAGATGCCGTGGTAACCATGCAGTTGGGTTGCCGTGGTAACCATGCGGTTTTGTTGTTGTGGTAACCATGCGGTTGTGTTGCCATGGTAACCATGGGGTTGGGTTGCCATGGAAACCACGGGTTTTGGTTGCTATGGTAACCATGGGGTTCTGTTGCCATCGTAACAATGGGGTTGGGTTGCAATAGTAACTAGACAGTTCTCTTGGAATGGCAACTATGGGGTTGTGTTGCCATGGCAACCACGGTGTTGTGTTGCCATGGGAACCATGGGGTTGTGTTGCCATGGTAACTATGGGGTTGGGTTGCTATGGTAACCATACGGTTGTGTTGCCATGGTAACCATGGGGTTGGGTTGCCATGGCAACCATGGGGTTGTGTTGCCATGGTAACTATGGGGTTGGGTTGCAATAGTAACCAGGCACTTCTCTTGGAATGGCAACTATGGGGTTGTGTTGCCATGGTAACGATGGGGTTGTGTTGCCATGGCAACCACGGGGTTGTGTTGCCATGGGAACCATGGGTTGTGTTGCCATGGTAACTATGGGGTTGGGTTGCTATGGAAACTATGGGGTTTAGTTGCCTTGGCAACCATGGGTTTGAGATGCGTGGTAACCATGCAGTTGGGTTGCCGTGGCAACCATGCGGTTGTGTTGTTGTGGTAACCATGCGGTTGTGTTGCCATGGTAACCATGGGGTTGGGTTGCCATGGTAACCATGGCGTTTAGTTGCCATGGCAACTATGGGGTTCTGTTGCCATGGTAACCATGGGGTAGTGTTGCCATGGCAACCATGGGGTTGTGTTGCCATGGTAACTATGGGGTTGGGTTGCAATGGTTATCAGGCGGTTCCGTTGGAATGGCAACCATGGGGTAGTGTTGCCATGGTAACCATGCGGTTGTGTTGCCATGGTAACCTAGGGGTAGTGTTGCCATGGCAACCATGGGGTTGTGTTGCCATGGGAACTATGGGGTTGGGTTGCAATGGTTATCAGGCGGTTCTTTTGGAATGGCAACCATGGGGTAGTGTTGCCATGGTAACCATGCGGTTGTGTTGCAATGGTAACCATGGGGTAGTGTTGCCATGGTAACCATGCGGTTGTGTTGCCATGGTAACCATGGGGTTTGGTTACCATGGCAACCATGGGGTTGTGTTGCCATGGTAACCATGGCGTTTAGTTGCCATGGCAACTATGGGGTTCTGTTGCCATGGTAACCATGGGGTAGTGTTGCCATGGCAACCACAGGGTTGTGTTGCCATGGGAACCATGGGGTTGGGTTGCCATGGCAACTATGGGGTTTAGTTGCCATGGCAACTCTGGGGTTGTGTTGCCATGGTAACCATGGGGTAGTGTTGCCATGGCAACCATGCGGTTGTTTTGTCATGGTAACCATGGGGTTGGGTTGCCATGGCAACCACGGTGTTGTGTTGCCATCGGAACCATGGGGTTGTGTTGCCATGGTAAATATGAAGTTGGGTTGCTATGGAAACTATCGTGTTTAGTTGCCATGGCAACCATGGTGTTGAGATGCCGTGGTAACCATGCAGTTGGGTTGCCGTGGTAACCATGGCGTGTAGTTGCCATGACAACTATGGGGTTGTGTTGCCATGGTAACCATGGGGAAGTGTTGCCATGGCAACCATGGGGTTCTGTTGCCATGGTAACAATGGGGTTGGGTTGCAATAGTAACCAGGCAGTTCTCTTGGAATGGCAACTATGGGGTTGTGTTGCCATGGTAACGATGGGGTTGGGTTGCCATGGCAACCACGGGGTTGTGTTGCCATGGGAACCATGGGTTGTGTTGCCATGGTAACCATGGGGTAGTGTTGCCATGGTAACCATGGGGTTCTGTTGCTATGGCAACCATGGGGTTTGGTTACCATGGCAACCATGGGGTTGTGTTGCCATGTTAACCATGGTATTTAGTTGCCATGGCAACTATGGGGTTCTGTTTCCGTGGCAACCACGGGGTTGTGTTGCCATGGGAACCATGAGGTTGTGTTTCCATGGTAACTATGGGGTTGGGTTGCTATGGAAACTATGGGGTTTAGTTGCCATGGCACCCATGGGTTTGAGATGCCGTGGTAACCATGCAGTTGGGTTGCCGTGGTAACCATGCGGTTTTGTTGTTGTGGTAACCATGCGGTTGTGTTGCCATGGTAACCATGGGGTTGGGTTGCCATGGAAACCACGGGTTTTGGTTGCTATGGTAACCATGGGGTTCTGTTGCCATCGTAACAATGGGGTTGGGTTGCAATAGTAACTAGACAGTTCTCTTGGAATGGCAACTATGGGGTTGTGTTGCCATGGCAACCACGGTGTTGTGTTGCCATGGGAACCATGGGGTTGTGTTGCCATGGTAACTATGGGGTTGGGTTGCTATGGTAACCATACGGTTGTGTTGCCATGGTAACCATGGGGTTGGGTTGCCATGGCAACCATGGGGTTGTGTTGCCATGGTAACTATGGGGTTGGGTTGCAATAGTAACCAGGCACTTCTCTTGGAATGGCAACTATGGGGTTGTGTTGCCATGGTAATGATGGGGTTGTGTTGCCATGGCAACCACGGGGTTGTGTTGCCATGGGAACCATGGGTTGTGTTGCCATGGTAACTATGGGGTTGGGTTGCTATGGAAACTATGGGGTTTAGTTGCCTTGGCAACCATGGGTTTGAGATGCGTGGTAACCATGCAGTTGGGTTGCCGTGGCAACCATGCGGTTGTGTTGTTGTGGTAACCATGCGGTTGTGGTAACCATGGCGTTTAGTTGCCATGGCAACCACGCGGTTTGGTTACCATGGTAACCATGGGGTTGTGTTGCCATGGCAACCATGGGGTTGGTTTGCCATGGCAACCATGGGGTTGGTTTGCCATGGCAACAATGGGTTTGTGTTGCCATGGTAACCATGGGGTTGGGTTGCCATGGCAACCATGGGGTTGTGTTGCCATGGTAACCATGGCGTTTAGTTGCTATGGCAACTATGGGGTTCTGTTGCCATGGTAACCATGGGGTTGGGTTGCCATGGCAACCATGGTGTTGTGTTGCCATGAGAACCATGGGGTTGGGTTGCCATGGCATCCTCGGAGTTGGGTTGCCATGGCAACCACGGGGTTTGGTTGCCATGGCAACCATGGGGTTCTGTGTCCATGGTAACCATGGGGTTGTGTTGCCATGGTAACCATGGCGTTTTGTTGCCATGGCAACTATGGGGTTCTGTTGCCATGGCAAGCATGGGGTAGTGTTTCCATGGCAACCACGGGGTTTGGTTGCCATGGTAACCATGGGGTTGGGTTGCCATGGCAACCATGGGGTTGGGTTGCCATGGCAACCGTGGGGTTGTGTTGCCATGGTAACCGTGGGGTTGGGTTGCCATGGCAACCATGGGGTTGTGTTGCCATGGGAACCATGGGGTTGGGTTGCCATGGCATCCACGGGGTTGGGTTGCCATGGCAACCACGGGGTTTGGTTGCCATGGCAACCATGGGGTTCTGTGTCCATGGTAACCATGGGGTTGTGTTGCCATGGTAACTATGGCGTTTTGTTGCCATGGCAACTATGGGGTTCTGTTGCCATGGCAACCATGGGGTAGTGTTTCCATGGCAACCATGGGGTAGTGTTGCCATGGTAACGATGGGGTTGGCTTGCCATGCCAACCACGGGGTTGTGTTCTCATGGGAACCATGAGGTTGTGTTGCCATGGCAACCATGGGGTTGGGTTGCCATGGCAACCATGGGGTTGTGTTGCCATGGTAACCATGGCGTTTAGTTGCCATGGCAACTATGGGGTTCTGTTGCCATGGTAACCATGGGGTTGGGTTGCCATGGCATCCTCGGAGTTGGGTTGCCATGGCAACCACGGGGTTTGGTTGCCATGGCAACCATGGGGTTCTGTGTCCATGGTAACCATGGGGTTGTGTTGCCATGGTAACCATGTCGTTTTGTTGCCATGGCAACTATGGGGTTCTGTTGCCATGGCAAGCATGGGGTAGTGTTTCCATGGCAACCACGGGGTTTGGTTGCCATGGTAACCATGGGGTTGGGTTGCCATGGCAACCATGGGGTAGGGTTGCCATGGCAACCATGGGGTTGGGTTGCCATGGTAACCATGGGGTTGGGGTTGCCATGGCAACCATGGGGTTGTGTTGCCATGGTAACCATGGCGTTTAGTTGCCATGGAAACTATGGGGTTCTGTTGCCATGGTAACCATGGGGTTGGGCTGCCATGGCAACCATGGGGTTGTGTTGCCATGGGAACCATGGGGTTGGGTTCCCATGGCATCCACGGGGTTGGGTTGCCATGGCAACCACGGGGTTTGGTTGCCATGGCAACCATGGGGTTCTGTGTCCATGGTAACCATGGGGTTGTGCTGCCATGCTAACTATGGCGTTTTGTTGCCATGGCAACTATGGGGTTCTGTTGCCATGGCAACCATGGGGTAGTGTTTCCATGGCAACCATGGGGTAGTGTTGCCATGGTAACGATGGGGTTGGCTTGCCATGGCAACCACGGGGTTTTGTTGCCATGGGAACCATGGGTTTGTGTTGCCATGGTAACCATGGGGTTGGGTTGCCATGGCAACCATGGTGTTGTGTTGCCATGAGAACCATGGGGTTGGGTTGCCATGGCATCCTCGGAGTTGGGTTGCCATGGCAACCACGGGGTTTGGTTGCCATGGCAACCATGGGGTTCTGTGTCCATGGTAACCATGGGGTTGTGCTGCCATGGTAACTATGGCGTTTTGTTGCCATGGCAACTATGGGGTTCTGTTGCCATGGCAACCATGGGGTAGTGTTTCCATGGCAACCATGGGGTAGTGTTGCCATGGTAACGATGGGGTTGGCTTGCCATGGCAACCACGGGGTTGTGTTCTCATGGGAACCATGGGGTTGTGTTGCCATGGCAACCATGGGGTTGGGTTGCCATGGCAACCATGGGGTTGTGTTGCCATGGTAACCATGGCGTTTAGTTGCCATGGCAACTATGGGGTTCTGTTGCCATGGTAACCATGGGGTTGGGTTGCCATGGTAACCATGTTGTAGTGTTTCCATGGCAACCACGGGGTTTGGTTGCCATGGTAACCATGGGGTTGGGTTGCCATGGCAACCACGGGGTTTGGTTGCTATGGTAACCATGGGGTTTGGTTGCCATGGCAACCATGGAGTTGTGTTGCCATGGTAACCATGGCGTTAGTTGCCATGGCAACCACGGGGTTTGGTTGCCATGGTAACCATGGGGTTGGGTTGCCATGGCAACCATGGGGTTGGGTTGCCATGGCAACCATGGGGTTGGGTTGCCATGGCTACCATGGGGTTGGGTTGCCATGGCAACCATGGGGTTGGGTTCCCATGGTAACCATGGGGTAGTGTTGCCATGGCAACCATGGGGTTGTGTTGCCATGGGAACCATGGGGTTGGGTTGCCATGGCATCCACGGGGTTGGGTTGCCATGGCAACCACGGGGTTTGGTTGCCATGGCAACCATGGGGTTCTGTGTCCATGGTAACCATGGGGTTGTGTTGCCATGGTAACCATGGCGTTTTGTTGCCATGGCAACTATGGGGTTCTGTTGCCATGGCAACCATGGGGTAGTGTTTCCATGGTAACCACGGGGTTTGGTTGCCATGGTAACCATGGGGTTGGGTTGCCATGGTAACCATGGGGTTGGGTTGCCATGGCAACCACGGGGTTTGGTTGCTATGGTAACCATGGGGTTTGGTTGCCATGGCAACCATGGAGTTGTGTTGCCATGGTAACCATGGCGTTAGTTGCCATGGCAACCACGGGGTTTGGTTGCCATGGTAACCATGGGGTTGGGTTGCCATGGCAACCATGGGGTTGGGTTGCCATGGCAACCATGGGGTTGGGTTGCCATGGCTACCATGGGGTTGGGTTGCCATGGCAACCATGGGGTTGGGTTCCCATGGTAACCATGGGGTAGTGTTGCCATGGCAACCATGGGGTTGTGTTGCCATGGGAACCATGGGGTTGGGTTGCCATGGCATCCACGGGGTTGGGTTGCCATGGCAACCACGGGGTTTGGTTGCCATGGCAACCATGGGGTTCTGTGTCCATGGTAACCATGGGGTTGTGTTGCCATGGTAACCATGGCGTTTTGTTGCCATGGCAACTATGGGGTTCTGTTGCCATGGCAACCATGGGGTAGTGTTTCCATGGTAACCACGGGGTTTGGTTGCCATGGTAACCATGGGGTTGGGTTGCCATGGTAACCATGGGGTTGGGTTGCCATGGCAACCACGGGGTTTGGTTGCTATGGTAACCATGGGGTTTGGTTGCCATGGCAACCATGGAGTTGTGTTGCCATGGTAACCATGGCGTTAGTTGCCATGGCAACCACGGGGTTTGGTTGCCATGGTAACCATGGGGTTGGGTTGCCATGGCAACCATGGGGTTGGGTTGCCATGGCAACCATGGGGTTGGGTTGCCATGGCTACCATGGGGTTGGGTTGCCATGGCAACCATGGGGTTGGGTTCCCATGGTAACCATGGGGTAGTGTTGCCATGGCAACCATGGGGTTGTGTTGCCATGGGAACCATGGGGTTGGGTTGCCATGGCATCCACGGGGTTGGGTTGCCATGGCAACCACGGGGTTTGGTTGCCATGGCAACCATGGGGTTCTGTGTCCATGGTAACTATGGGGTTCTGTTGCCATGGCAACCATGGGGTAGTGTTTCCATGGTAACCACGGGGTTTGGTTGCCATGGTAACCATGGGGTTGGGTTGCCATGGCAACCATGGGGTTTTGTTGCCATGGTAACCATGGCGTTTAGTTGCCATGGCAACTATGGGGTTCTGTTGCCATGGTAACCATGGGGTTGGGTTGCCATGGCAACCATGGTGTTGTGTTGACATGGGAACCATGGGGTTGGGTTGCCATGGCATCCACGGGGTTGGGTTGCCATGGCAACCACGGGGTTTGGTTGCCATGGCAATAATGTGGTTGTGTTGCCATGGTAACCATGGCGTTTAGTTGCCATGGCAACTATGGGGTTCTGTTGCCATGGTAGCCATGGGGTTGGGTTGCCATGGCAACCATGGGGTTGTGTTGCCATGGGAACCATGGGGTTGGGTTGCCATGGCAACCATGGGGTTGTGTTGCCATGGTAACCGTGGCGTTTAGTTGCCATGGCAACCACGGGGTTTGGTTGCCATGGTAACCATGGGGTTGGGTTGCCATGGCAACCATGGGGTTGTGTTGCCATGGCAACCATGCGGTTGGCTTCCCATGGTAACCATGGGGTTGGGTTGCCATGGCAACCATGGGGTTGGCTTGCCATGGCAACCACGGGGTTGTGTTCTCATGGGAACCATGGGGTTGTGTTGCCATGGTAACCATGGGGTTGGGTTGCCATGGCAACCACGGGGTTTGGTTGCTATGGTAACCATGGGGTTGGGTTGCCATGGCAACCATGGGGTTGTGTTGCCATGGTAACCATGGGGTTGGGTTGCCATGGCAACCACGGGGTTTGGTTGCTATGGTAACCATGGGGTTGGCTTGCCATGGCAACCACGGGGTTGTGTTCTCATGGGAACCATGGGGTTGGGTTACCATGGTAACCATGGGGTTGGGTTGCCATGGCAACCACGGGGTTTGGTTGCTATGGTAACCATGGGGTTGGGTTGCCATGGCAACCATGGGGTTGTGTTGCCATGGTAACCATGGCGTTTTCTTGCCATGGCAACTATGGGGTTCTGTTGCCATGGCAACCATGGGGTAGTGCTTCCATGGCAACCATGGGGATGTGTTGCCATGGTAACCATGGGGTTGGGTTGCTATGGTAACCATGCGGTTGTGTTGCGATGGTAACCATGGGGTTGGGTTGCCATGGCAACCACGGGGTTTGGTTCCTATGGTAACCATGGGGTTGTGTTGCCATGGTAACCATGGCGTTGGGTTGCCATGGCAACCATGGGATTGTGTTGCCATGGTAACCATGGCGTTTAGTTGCCATGGCAACCACGGGGTTTGGTTGCCATGGTAACCATGGGGTTGGGTTGCTATGGTAACCATGCGGTTGTGTTGCCATGGTAACCATGGGGTTGGGTTGCCATGGCAACCACGGGGTTTGGTTGCTATGGTAACCATGGGGTTGGGTTGCCATGGCAACCATGGGGTTGTGTTGCCATGGTAACCATGGCGTTTAGTTGCCATGGCAACCACGGGGTTGGGTTGCCATGGTAACCATGGGGTTGGGTTGCCATGGCAACCATGGTGTTGGGTTGCCATGGCAACCATGGGGTAGTGTTTCCATGGTAACCATGGGGTTGGGTTGCCATGGCAACCACGGGGTTGGGTTGCCATGGCAACCACGGGGTTCTGTGTCCATGGTAACCATGGGGTTGTGTTGCCATGGTAACCATGGCGTTTTGTTGCCATGGCAACTATGGGGTTCTGTTGCCATGGCAACCATGGGGTAGTGTTTCCATGGCAACCACGGGGTTTGGTTGCCATGGTAACCGTGGGGTTGGGTTGCCATGGCAACCACGGGGTTTGGTTGCTATGGTAACCATGGGGTTTGGTTGCCATGGCAACCATGGAGTTGTGTTGCCATGGTAACCATGGCGTTTAGTTGCCATGGCAACCACGGGGTTTGGTTGCCATGGTAACCATGGGGTTGGGTTGCCATGGCAACCATGGGATTGGGTTGCCATGGCAACCATGGGGTTGGGTTGCCATGGCTACCATGGGGTTGGGTTGCCATGGCAACCATGGGGTTGGGTTCCCATGGTAACCATGGGGTTGGGTTGCCATGGCAACCATGGGGTTGTGTTGCCATGGGAACCATGGGGTTGGGTTGCCATGGCATCCACGGGGTTGGGTTGCCATGGCAACCACGGGGTTTGGTTGCCATGGCAACCATGGGGTTCTGTGTCCATGGTAACCATGGGGTTGTGTTGCCATGGTAACCATGGCGTTTTGTTGCCATGGCAACTATGGGGTTCTGTTGCCATGGCAAGCATGGGGTAGTCTTTCCATGGCAACCACGGGGTTTGGTTGCCATGGTAACCATGGGGTTGGGTTGCCATGGCAACCATGGGGTAGGGTTGCCATGGCAACCATGGGGTTGGGTTGCCATGGTAACCATGGGGTTGGGTTGCCATGGCAACCATGGGGTTGTGTTGCCATGGTAACCATGGCGTTTAGTTGCCATGGAAACTATGGGGTTCTGTTGCCATGGTAACCATGGGGTTGGGCTGCCATGGCAACCATGGGGTTGTGTTGCCATGGGAAACATGGGGTTGGGTTCCCATGGCATCCACGGGGTTGGGTTGCCATGGCAACCACGGGGTTTGGTTGCCATGGCAACCATGGGGTTCTGTGTCCATGGTAACCATGGGGTTGTGCTGCCATGGTAACTATGGCGTTTTGTTGCCATGGCAACTATGGGGTTCTGTTGCCATGGCAACCATGGGGTAGTGTTTCCATGGCAACCATGGGGTAGTGTTGCCATGGTAACGATGGGGTTGGCTTGCCATGGCAACCACGGGGTTGTGTTCTCATGGGAACCATGGGGTTGTGTTGCCATGGCAACCATGGGGTTGGGTTGCCATGGCAACCATGGGGTTGTGTTGCCATGGTAACCATGGCGTTTAGTTGCCATGGCAACTATGGGGTTCTGTTGCCATGGTAACCATGGGGTTGGGTTGCCATGGTAACCATGTTGTAGTGTTTCCATGGCAACCACGGGGTTTGGTTGCCATGGTAACCATGGGGTTGGGTTGCCATGGCAACCACGGGGTTTGGTTGCTATGGTAACCATGGGGTTTGGTTGCCATGGCAACCATGGAGTTGTGTTGCCATGGTAACCATGGCGTTAGTTGCCATGGCAACCACGGGGTTTGGTTGCCATGGTAACCATCGGGTTGGGTTGCCATGGCAACCATGGGGTTGGGTTGCCATGGCAACCATGGGGTTGGGTTGCCATGGCTACCATGGGGTTGGGTTGCCATGGCAACCATGGGGTTGGGTTCCCATGGTAACCATGGGGTTGGGTTGCCATGGCAACCATGGGGTTGTGTTGCCATGGGAACCATGGGGTTGGGTTGCCATGGCATCCACGGGGTTGGGTTGCCATGGCAACCACGGGGTTTGGTTGCCATGGCAACCATGGGGTTCTGTGTCCATGGTAACCATGGGGTTGTGTTGCCATGGTAACCATGGCGTTTTGTTGCCATGGCAACTATGGGGTTCTGTTGCCATGGCAAACATGGGGTAGTGTTTCCATTGCAACCACGGGGTTTGGTTGCCATGGTAACCGTGGGGTTGGGTTGCCATGGCAACCATGGGGTTGTGTTGCCATGGTAACCATGGCGTTTAGTTGCCATGGCAACTATGGGGTTCTGTTGCCATGGTAACCATGGGGTTGGGTTGCCATGGCAACCATGGTGTTGTGTTGACATGGGAACCATGGGGTTGGGTTGCCATGGCATCCACGGGGTTGGGTTGCCATGGCAACCACGGGGTTTGGTTGCCATGGCAATAATGGGGTTGTGTTGCCATGGTAACCATGGCGTTTAGTTGCCATGGCAACTATGGGGTTCTGTTGCCATGGTAGCCATGGGGTTGGGTTGCCATGGCAACCATGGGGTTGTGTTGCCATGGGAACCATGGGGTTGGGTTGCCATGGCAACCATGGGGTTGTGTTGCCATGGTAACCGTGGCGTTTAGTTGCCATGGCAACCACGGGATTTGGTTGCCATGGTAACCATGGGGTTGGGTTGCCATGGCAACCACGGGGTTGTGTTCTCATGGGAACCATGGGGTTGTGTTGCCATGGTAACCATGGGGTTGGGTTGCCATGGCAACCACGGGGTTTGGTTGCTATGGTAACCATGGGGTTGGGTTGCCATGGCAACCATGGGGTTGTGTTGCCATGGTAACCATGGGGTTGGGTTGCCATGGCAACCACGGGGTTTGGTTGCTATGGTAACCATGGGGTTGGCTTGCCATGGCAACCACGGGGTTGTGTTCTCATGGGAACCATGGGGTTGGGTTACCATGGTAACCATGGGGTTGGGTTGCCATGGCAACCACGGGGTTTGGTTGCTATGGTAACCATGGGGTTGGGTTGCCATGGCAACCATGGGGTTGTGTTGCCATGGTAACCATGGCGTTTAGTTGCCATGGCAACCACGGGGTTTGGTTGCCATGGCAACCATGGGGTTGGGTTGCCATGGCAACCATGGGGTAGTGTTTCCATGGCAACCATGGGGTTGTGTTGCCATGGTAACTATGGGGTTGGGTTGCTATGGAAACTATGGGGTTTATTTGCCTTGGAAACCATGGGGTTGGGTTGCCATGGCAACCATGGGGTTGTGTTGCCATGGTAACCATGGCGTTTTCTTGCCATGGCAACTATGGGGTTCTGTTGCCATGGCAACCATGGGGTAGTGCTTCCATGGCAACCATGGGGATGTGTTGCCATGGTAACCATGGGGTTGGGTTGCTATGGTAAACATGCGGTTGTGTTGCCATGGTAACCATGGGGTTGGGTTGCCATGGCAACCACGGGGTTTGGTTTCTATGGTAACCATGGGGTTGGGTTGCCATGGCAACCATGGGGTTGTGTTGCCATGGTAACCATGGCGTTTCGTTGCCATGGCAACCACGGGGTTGGGTTGCCATGGTAACCATGGGGTTGGGTTGCCATGGCAACCATGGTGTTGGGTTGCCATGGCAACCATGGGGTAGTGTTTCCATGGTAACCATGGGGTTGGGTTGCCATGGCATCCACGGGGTTGGGTTGCCATGGCAACCACGGGGTTTGGTTGCCATGGCAACCATGGGGTTCTGTGTCCATGGTAACCATGGGGTTGTGTTGCCATGGTAACCATGGCGTTTTGTTGCCATGGCAACTATGGGGTTCTGTTGCCATGGCAACCATGGGGTAGTGTTTCCATGGCAACCACGGGGTTTGGTTGCCATGGTAACCGTGGGGTTGGGTTGCCATGGCAACCATGGGGTTGTGTTGTCATGGTAACCATGGGGTTGGGTTGCCATGGCAACCATGGGGTTGTGTTGCCATGGTAACCATGGCGTTTAGTTGCCATGGCAACTATGGGGTTCTGTTGCCATGGTAACCATGGGGTTGGGTTGCCATGGTACCATGGTGTTGTGTTGACATGGGAACCATGGGGTTGGGTTGCCATGGCATCCACGGGGTTGGGTTGCCATGGCAACCACGGGGTTTGGTTGCCATGGCAATAATGGGGTTGTGTTGCCATGGTAACCATGGCGTTTAGTTGCCATGGCAACTATGTGGTTCTGTTGCCATGGTAACCATGGGGTTGGGTTGCCATGGCAACCATGGGGTTGTGTTGCCATGGGAACCATGGGGTTGGGTTGCCATGGCAACCATGGGGTTGTGTTGCCATGGTAACCGTGGCGTTTAGTTGCCATGGCAACCACGGGGTTTGGTTGCCATGGTAACCATGGGGTTGGGTTGCCATGGCAACCATGGGGTTGTGTTGCCATGGCAACCATGCGGTTGGCTTCCCATGGTAACCATGGGGTTGGGTTGCCATGGCAACCATGGGGTTGGCTTGCCATGGCAACCACGGGGTTGTGTTCTCATGGGAACCATGGGGTTGTGTTGCCATGGTAACCATGGGGTTGGGTTGCCATGGCAACCACGGGGTTTGGTTGCTATGGTAACCATGGGGTTGGGTTGCCATGGCAACCATGGGGTTGTGTTGCCATGGTAACCATGGGGTTGTGTTGCCATGGCAACCACGGGGTTGGCTTGCCATGGCAACCACGGGGTTGTGTTCTCATGGGAACCATGGGGTTGGGTTACCATGGTAACCATGGGGTTGGGTTGCCATGGCAACCACGGGGTTTGGTTGCTATGGTAACCATGGGGTTGGGTTGCCATGGCAACCATGGGGTTGTGTTGCCATGGTAACCATGGCGTTTAGTTGCCATGGCAACCACGGGGTTTGGTTGCCATGGCAACCATGGGGTTGGGTTGCCATGGCAACCATGGGGTAGTGTTTCCATGGCAACCATGGGGTTGTGTTGCCATGGTAACTATGGGGTTGGGTTGCTATGGAAACTATGGGGTTGTGTTCTCATGGGAACCATGGGGTTGGGTTGCCATGGCAACCATGGGGTTGTGTTGCCATGGTAACCATGGCGTTTTCTTGCCATGGCAACTATGGGGTTCTGTTGCCATGGCAACCATGGGGTAGTGCTTCCATGGCAACCATGGGGATGTGTTGCCATGGTAACGATGGGGTTGGGTTGCTATGGTAACCATGCGGTTGTGTTGCCATGGTAACCATGGGGTTGGGTTGCCATGGCAACCACGGGGTTTGGTTCCTATGGTAACCATGGGGTTGTGTTGCCATGGTAACCATGGCGTTGGGTTGCCATGGCAACCATGGGATTGTGTTGCCATGGTAACCATGGCGTTTAGTTGCCATGGCAACCACGGGGTTTGGTTGCCATGGTAACCATGGGGTTGGGTTGCTATGGTAACCATGCGGTTGTGTTGCCATGGTAACCATGGGGTTGGGTTGCCATGGCAACCACGGGGTTTGGTTGCTATGGTAACCATGGGGTTGGGTTGCCATGGCAACCATGGGGTTGTGTTGCCATGGTAACCATGGCGTTTAGTTGCCATGGCAACCACGGGGTTTGGTTGCCATGGTAACCATGGGGTTGGGTTGCCATGGCAACCATGGTGTTGGGTTGCCATGGCAACCATGGGGTAGTGTTTCCATGGCAACCATGGGGTTGTGTTGCCATGGTAACTATGGGGTTGGGTTGCTATGGAAACTATGGGGTTTAGTTGCCTTGGCAACCATGGGGTTGGGTTGCCATGGCAACCATGGGGTTGTGTTGCCATGGTAACCATGGCGCTTTGTTGCCATGGCAAATATGGGGTTCTGTTGCCATGGCAACCATGGGGTAGTGCTTCCATGGCAACCATGGGGTTGTGTTGCCATGGTAACTATGGGGTTGTGTTTCCATGGGAACCATGGGGTTGGGTTGCCATGGCATCCACGGGGTTGGGTTGCCATGGCAACCACGGGGTTCTGTGTCCATGGTAACCATGGGGTTGTGTTGCCATGGTAACCATGGCGTCTTGTTGCCATGGCAACTATGGGGTTCTGTTGCCATGGCAACCATGGGGTAGTGTTTCCATGGCAACCACGGGGTTTGGTTGCCATGGTAACCGTGGGGTTGGGTTGCCATGGCAACCATGGTGTTGTGTTGCCATGGTAACCATGGCGTTTAGTTGCCATGGCAACCACGGGGTTTGGTTGCCATGGTAACCATGGGGTTGGGTTGCCATGGCAACCATGGGGTTGGGTTGCCATGGCAACCATGGGGTTGGGTTCCCATGGTAACCATGGGGTTGGGTTGCCATGGCAACCATGGGGTTGGGTTGCCATGGGAACCATGGGGTTGGGTTGCCATGGCATCCACGGGGTTGGGTTGCCATGGCAACCACGGGGTTTGGTTGCCATGGCAACCATGGGGTTCTGTTGCCATGGTAACCATGGGGTTGTGTTGCCATGGTAACCATGGCGTTTTGTTGCCATGGCAACTATGGGGTTCTGTTGCCATGGCAACCATGGGGTAGTGTTTCCATGGCAGCCACGGGGTTTGGTTGCCATGGTAACCGTGGGGTTGGGTTGCCATGGCAATTACGGGGTTGGGTTGCCATGGCAACCATGGGGTTGTGTTGCCATGGTAACCATGGGGTTGGGTTGCCATGGCAACCATGGGGTTGTGTTGCCATGGTAACCACGGCGTTTAGTTGCCATGGCAACTATGGGGTTCTGTTGCCATGGTAACCATGGGGTTGTGTTGCCATGGCAACCATGGGGTTGTGTTGCCATGGGAACCATGGGGTTGGGTTGCCATGGCATCCACGGGGTTGGGTTGCCATGGCAACCACGGGGTTTGGTTGCCATGGCAACCATGGGGTTGTGTTGCCATGGTAACCATGGCGTTTAGTTGCCATGGCAACTATGGGGTTCTGTTGCCATGGTAACCATGGGGTTGGGTTGCCATGGCAACCATGGGGTTGTGTTGCCATGGGAACCATGGGGTTGGGTTGCCATGGCAACCATGGGGTTGTGTTACCATGGTAACCATGGGGTTGGGTTGCCATGGCAACCATGGGTTTGGGTTGCCATGGCAACCACGGGGTTGTGTTCTCATGGGAACCATGGGGTTGTGTTGCCATGGTAACCATGGGGTTGGGTTGCCATGGCAACCACGGGGTTTGGTTGCTATGGTAACCATGGGGTTGGGTTGCCATGGCAACCATGGGGTTGTGTTGCCATGGTAACCATGGCGTTTAATTGCCATGGCAACCACGGGGTTTGGTTGCCATGGTAACCATGGGGTTGGGTTGCCATGGCAACCATGGGGTTGTGTTGCCATGGTAACCATGGCGTTTTGTTGCGATGGCAACTATGGGGTTCTGTTGCCATGGCAACCATGGGGTAGTGTTTCCATGGCAACCATGGGGTTGTGTTGCCATGGTAACTATGGGGTTGGGTTGCTATGGAAACCATGGGGTTTAGTTGCCTTGGCAACCATGGGGTTGGGTTGCCATGGCAACCATGGGGTTGTGTTGCCATGGTAACCATGGCGTTTTGTTGCCATGGCAACTATGGGGTTCTGTTGCCATGGCAACCATGGGGTAGTGCTTCCATGGCAACCATGGGGATGTGTTGCCATGGTAACGATGGGGTTGGGTTGCTATGGTAACCATGCGGTTTTGTTGCCATGGTAACCATGGGGTTGGGTAGCCATGGCAACCACGGGGTTTGGTTGCTATGGTAACCAAGGGGTTGGGTTGCCATGGCAACCATGGGGTTGTGTTGCCATGGTAAGCATGGCGTTTAGTTGCCATGGCAACCACGGGGTTTGGTTGCCATGGTAACCATGGGGTTGGGTTGCCATGGCAACCATGGGGTTGTGTTGCCATGGTAACCATGGCGTTTTGTTGCGATGGCAACTATGGGGTTCTGTTGCAATGGCAACCATGGGGTAGTATTTCCATGGCAACCATGGGGTTGTGTTGCCATGGTAACTATGGGGTTGGGTTGCTATGGAAACTATAGGGTTTGGTTGTTATGGTAACCATGGGGTTCTGTGTCCATGGTAACCATGGGGTTGGGTTGCCATGGTAACCATGGCGTTTTGTTGCCATGGCAACTATGGGGTTCTGTTGCCATGGCAACCATGGGGTAGTGTTTTCATGGCAACCATGAGGTAGTGTTGCCATGGTAACGATGGGGTTGGCGTGCCATGGCAACCACGGGGTTGTGTTCTCATGGGAACCATGGGGTTGTGTTACCATGGTAACCATGGGGTTGGGTTGCCATGGCAACCACGGGGTTTGGTTGCTATGGTAACCATGGGGTTGGGTTGCCATGGCAACCATGGGGTTGTGTTGCCATGGTAACCATGGCGTTTAGTTGCCATGGCAACCACGGGGTTTGGTTGCCATGGTAACCATGGGGTTGGGTTGCCATGGCAACCATGGGGTAGTGTTTCCATGGCAAACATGGGGTTGTGTTGCCATGGTAACTATGGGGTTGGGTTGCTATGGAAACTATGGGGTTTATTTGCCTTGGAAACCATGGGGTTGGGTTGCCATGGCAACCATGGGGTTGTGTTGCCATGGTAACCATGGCGTTTTTTTGCCATGGCAACTATGGGGTTTAGTTGCCATGGCAACCATGGTGTAGTGCTTCCATGGCAACCATGGGAATGTGTTGCCATGGTAACGATGGGGTTGGGTTGCTATGGTAACCATGCAGTTGTGTTGCCATGGTAACCATGGGGTTGGGTTGCCATGGCAACCACGGGGTTTGGTTGCTATGGTAACCATGGGGTTGTGTTGCCATGGCAACCATGGGGTTGTGTTGCCATGGTAACCATGGCGTTGGGTTGCCATGGCAACCATGGGGTTGTGTTGCCATGGTAACCATGGCGTTTAGTTGCCATGGCAACCACGGGGTTTGGTTGCCATGGTAACCATGGGGTTGGGTTGCTATGGTAACCATGCGGTTGTGTTGCCATGGTAACCATGGGGTTGGGTTGCCATGGCAACCACGGGGTTTGGTTGCTATGGTAACCATGGGGTTGGGTTGCCATGGCAACCATGGGGTTGTGTTGCCATGGTAACCATGGCGTTTAGTTGCCATGGCAACCACGGGGTTTGGTTGCCATGGTAACCATGGGGTTGGGTTGCCATGGCAACCATGGTGTTGGGTTGCCATGGCAACCATGGGGTAGTGTTTCCATGGCAACCATGGGGTTGTGTTGCCATGGTAACTATGGGGTTGGGTTGCTATGGAAACTATGGGGTTTAGTTGCCTTGGCAACCATGGGGTTGGGTTGCCATGGCAACCATGGGGTTGTGTTGCCATGGTAACCATGGCGCTTTGTTGCCATGGCAAATATGGGGTTCTGTTGCCATGGCAACCATGGGGTAGTGCTTCCATGGCAACCATGGGGTTGTGTTGCCATGGTAACTATGGGGTTGTGTTTCCATGGGAACCATGGGGTTGGGTTGCCATGGCATCCACGGGGTTGGGTTGCCATGGCAACCACGGGGTTCTGTGTCCATGGTAACCATGGGGTTGTGTTGCCATGGTAACCATGGCGTCTTGTTGCCATGGCAACTATGGGGTTCTGTTGCCATGGCAACCATGGGGTAGTGTTTCCATGGCAACCACGGGGTTTGGTTGCCATGGTAACCGTGGGGTTGGGTTGCCATGGCAACCATGGTGTTGTGTTGCCATGGTAACCATGGCGTTTAGTTGCCATGGCAACCACGGGGTTTGGTTGCCATGGTAACCATGGGGTTGGGTTGCCATGGCAACCATGGGGTTGGGTTGCCATGGCAACCATGGGGTTGGGTTCCCATGGTAACCATGGGGTTGGGTTGCCATGGCAACCATGGGGTTGGGTTGCCATGGGAACCATGGGGTTGGGTTGCCATGGCATCCACGGGGTTGGGTTGCCATGGCAACCACGGGGTTTGGTTGCCATGGCAACCATGGGGTTCTGTTGCCATGGTAACCATGGGGTTGTGTTGCCATGGTAACCATGGCGTTTTGTTGCCATGGCAACTATGGGGTTCTGTTGCCATGGCAACCATGGGGTAGTGTTTCCATGGCAGCCACGGGGTTTGGTTGCCATGGTAACCGTGGGGTTGGGTTGCCATGGCAATTACGGGGTTGGGTTGCCATGGCAACCATGGGGTTGTGTTGCCATGGTAACCATGGGGTTGGGTTGCCATGGCAACCATGGGGTTGTGTTGCCATGGTAACCACGGCGTTTAGTTGCCATGGCAACTATGGGGTTCTGTTGCCATGGTAACCATGGGGTTGTGTTGCCATGGCAACCATGGGGTTGTGTTGCCATGGGAACCATGGGGTTGGGTTGCCATGGCATCCACGGGGTTGGGTTGCCATGGCAACCACGGGGTTTGGTTGCCATGGCAACCATGGGGTTGTGTTGCCATGGTAACCATGGCGTTTAGTTGCCATGGCAACTATGGGGTTCTGTTGCCATGGTAACCATGGGGTTGGGTTGCCATGGCAACCATGGGGTTGTGTTGCCATGGGAACCATGGGGTTGGGTTGCCATGGCAACCATGGGGTTGTGTTACCATGGTAACCATGGGGTTGGGTTGCCATGGCAAATATGGGTTTGGGTTGCCATGGCAACCACGGGGTTGTGTTCTCATGGGAACCATGGGGTTGTGTTGCCATGGTAACCATGGGGTTGGGTTGCCATGGCAACCACGGGGTTTGGTTGCTATGGTAACCATGGGGTTGGGTTGCCATGGCAACCATGGGGTTGTGTTGCCATGGTAACCATGGCGTTTAATTGCCATGGCAACCACGGGGTTTGGTTGCCATGGTAACCATGGGGTTGGGTTGCCATGGCAACCATGGGGTTGTGTTGCCATGGTAACCATGGCGTTTTGTTGCGATGGCAACTATGGGGTTCTGTTGCCATGGCAACCATGGGGTAGTGTTTCCATGGCAACCATGGGGTTGTGTTGCCATGGTAACTATGGGGTTGGGTTGCTATGGAAACCATGGGGTTTAGTTGCCTTGGCAACCATGGGGTTGGGTTGCCATGGCAACCATGGGGTTGTGTTGCCATGGTAACCATGGCGTTTTGTTGCCATGGCAACTATGGGGTTCTGTTGCCATGGCAACCATGGGGTAGTGCTTCCATGGCAACCATGGGGATGTGTTGCCATGGTAACGATGGGGTTGGGTTGCTATGGTAACCATGCGGTTTTGTTGCCATGGTAACCATGGGGTTGGGTAGCCATGGCAACCACGGGGTTTGGTTGCTATGGTAACCAAGGGGTTGGGTTGCCATGGCAACCATGGGGTTGTGTTGCCATGGTAAGCATGGCGTTTAGTTGCCATGGCAACCACGGGGTTTGGTTGCCATGGTAACCATGGGGTTGGGTTGCCATGGCAACCATGGGGTTGTGTTGCCATGGTAACCATGGCGTTTTGTTGCGATGGCAACTATGGGGTTCTGTTGCAATGGCAACCATGGGGTAGTATTTCCATGGCAACCATGGGGTTGTGTTGCCATGGTAACTATGGGGTTGGGTTGCTATGGAAACTATAGGGTTTGGTTGTTATGGTAACCATGGGGTTCTGTGTCCATGGTAACCATGGGGTTGTGTTGCCATGGTAACCATGGCGTTTTGTTGCCATGGCAACTATGGGGTTCTGTTGCCATGGCAACCATGGGGTAGTGTTTTCATGGCAACCATGAGGTAGTGTTGCCATGGTAACGATGGGGTTGGCGTGCCATGGCAACCACGGGGTTGTGTTCTCATGGGAACCATGGGGTTGTGTTACCATGGTAACCATGGGGTTGGGTTGCCATGGCAACCACGGGGTTTGGTTGCTATGGTAACCATGGGGTTGGGTTGCCATGGCAACCATGGGGTTGTGTTGCCATGGTAACCATGGCGTTTAGTTGCCATGGCAACCACGGGGTTTGGTTGCCATGGTAACCATGGGGTTGGGTTGCCATGGCAACCATGGGGTAGTGTTTCCATGGCAAACATGGGGTTGTGTTGCCATGGTAACTATGGGGTTGGGTTGCTATGGAAACTATGGGGTTTATTTGCCTTGGAAACCATGGGGTTGGGTTGCCATGGCAACCATGGGGTTGTGTTGCCATGGTAACCATGGCGTTTTTTTGCCATGGCAACTATGGGGTTTAGTTGCCATGGCAACCATGGGGTAGTGCTTCCATGGCAACCATGGGAATGTGTTGCCATGGTAACGATGGGGTTGGGTTGCTATGGTAACCATGCAGTTGTGTTGCCATGGTAACCATGGGGTTGGGTTGCCATGGCAACCACGGGGTTTGGTTGCTATGGTAACCATGGGGTTGTGTTGCCATGGCAACCATGGGGTTGTGTTGCCATGGTAACCATGGCGTTGGGTTGCCATGGCAACCATGGGGTTGTGTTGCCATGGTAACCATGGCGTTTAGTTGCCATGGCAACCACGGGGTTTGGTTGCCATGGTAACCATGGGGTTGGGTTGCTATGGTAACCATGCGGTTGTGTTGCCATGGTAACCATGGGGTTGGGTTGCCATGGCAACCACGGGGTTTGGTTGCTATGGTAACCATGGGGTTGGGTTGCCATGGCAACCATGGGGTTGTGTTGCCATGGTAACCATGGCGTTTAGTTGCCATGGCAACCACGGGGTTTGGTTGCCATGGTAACCATGGGGTTGGGTTGCCATGGCAACCATGGTGTTGGGTTGCCATGGCAACCATGGGGTAGTGGTTCCATGGCAACCATGGGGTTGTGTTGCCATGGTAACTATGGGGTTGGGTTGCTATGGAAACTATGGGGTTTAGTTGCCTTGGCAACCATGGGGTTGGGTTGCCATGGCAACCATGGGGTTGTGTTGCCATGGTAACCATGGCGCTTTGTTGCCATGGCAAATATGGGGTTCTGTTGCCATGGCAACCATGGGGTAGTGCTTCCATGGCAACCATGGGGTTGTGTTGCCATGGTAACTATGGGGTTGTGTTTCCATGGGAACCATGGGGTTGGGTTGCCATGGCATCCACGGGGTTGGGTTGCCATGGCAACCACGGGGTTCTGTGTCCATGGTAACCATGGGGTTGTGTTGCCATGGTAACCATGGCGTCTTGTTGCCATGGCAACTATGGGGTTCTGTTGCCATGGCAACCATGGGGTAGTGTTTCCATGGCAACCACGGGGTTTGGTTGCCATGGTAACCGTGGGGTTGGGTTGCCATGGCAACCATGGTGTTGTGTTGCCATGGTAACCATGGCGTTTAGTTGCCATGGCAACCACGGGGTTTGGTTGCCATGGTAACCATGGGGTTGGGTTGCCATGGCAACCATGGGGTTGGGTTGCCATGGCAACCATGGGGTTGGGTTCCCATGGTAACCATGGGGTTGGGTTGCCATGGCAACCATGGGGTTGGGTTGCCATGGGAACCATGGGGTTGGGTTGCCATGGCATCCACGGGGTTGGGTTGCCATGGCAACCACGGGGTTTGGTTGCCATGGCAACCATGGGGTTCTGTTGCCATGGTAACCATGGGGTTGTGTTGCCATGGTAACCATGGCGTTTTGTTGCCATGGAAACTATGGGGTTCTGTTGCCATGGCAACCATGGGGTAGTGTTTCCATGGCAGCCACGGGGTTTGGTTGCCATGGTAACCGTGGGGTTGGGTTGCCATGGCAATTACGGGGTTGGGTTGCCATGGCAACCATGGGGTTGTGTTGCCATGGTAACCATGGGGTTGGGTTGCCATGGCAACCATGGGGTTGTGTTGCCATGGTAACCACGGCGTTTAGTTGCCATGGCAACTATGGGGTTCTGTTGCCATGGTAACCATGGGGTTGTGTTGCCATGGCAACCATGGGGTTGTGTTGCCATGGGAACCATGGGGTTGGGTTGCCATGGCATCCACGGGGTTGGGTTGCCATGGCAACCACGGGGTTTTGTTGCCATGGCAACCATGGGGTTGTGTTGCCATGGTAACCATGGCGTTTAGTTGCCATGGCAACTATGGGGTTCTGTGTCCATGGTAACCATGGGGTTGGGTTGCCATGGCAACCATGGGGTTGTGTTGCCATGGGAACCATGGGGTTGGGTTGCCATGGCAACCATGGGGTTGTGTTACCATGGTAACCATGGGGTTGGGTTGCCATGGCAACCATGGGTTTGGGTTGCCATGGCAACCACGGGGTTGTGTTCTCATGGGAACCATGGGGTTGTGTTGCCATGGTAACCATGGGGTTGGGTTGCCATGGCAACCACGGGGTTTGGTTGCTATGGTAACCATGGGGTTGGGTTGCCATGGCAACCATGGGGTTGTGTTGCCATGGTAACCATGGCGTTTAATTGCCATGGCAACCACGGGGTTTGGTTGCCATGGCAACCATGGGGTTGGGTTGCCATGGCAACCATGGGGTTGTGTTGCCATGGTAACCATGGCGTTTTGTTGCGATGGCAACTATGGGGTTCTGTTGCCATGGCAACCATGGGGTAGTGTTTCCATGGCAACCATGGGGTTGTGTTGCCATGGCATCCACGGGGTTGGGTTGCTATGGAAACCATGGGGTTTAGTTGCCTTGGCAACCATGGGGTTGGGTTGCCATGGCAACCATGGGGTTGTGTTGCCATGGTAACCATGGCGTTTTGTTGCCATGGCAACTATGGGGTTCTGTTGCCATGGCAACCATGGGGTAGTGCTTCCATGGCAACCATGGGGATGTGTTGCCATGGTAACGATGGGGTTGGGTTGCTATGGTAACCATGCGGTTTTGTTGCCATGGTAACCATGGGGTTGGGTAGCCATGGCAACCACGGGGTTTGGTTGCTATGGTAACCAAGGGGTTGGGTTGCCATGGCAACCATGGGGTTGTGTTGCCATGGTAAGCATGGCGTTTAGTTGCCATGGCAACCACGGGGTTTGGTTGCCATGGTAACCATGGGGTTGGGTTGCCATGGCAACCATGGGGTTGTGTTGCCATGGTAACCATGGCGTTTTGTTGCGATGGCAACTATGGGGTTCTGTTGCAATGGCAACCATGGGGTAGTATTTCCATGGCAACCATGGGGTTGTGTTGCCATGGTAACTATGGGGTTGGGTTGCTATGGAAACTATAGGGTTTGGTTGTTATGGTAACCATGGGGTTCTGTGTCCATGGTAACCATGGGGTTGTGTTGCCATGGTAACCATGGCGTTTTGTTGCCATGGCAACTATGGGGTTCTGTTGCCATGGCAACCATGGGGTAGTGTTTTCATGGCAACCATGAGGTAGTGTTGCCATGGTAACGATGGGGTTGGCGTGCCATGGCAACCACGGGGTTGTGTTCTCATGGGAACCATGGGGTTGTGTTACCATGGTAACCATGGGGTTGGGTTGCCATGGCAACCACGGGGTTTGGTTGCTATGGTAACCATGGGGTTGGGTTGCCATGGCAACCATGGGGTTGTGTTGCCATGGTAACCATGGCGTTTAGTTGCCATGGCAACCACGGGGTTTGGTTGCCATGGTAACCATGGGGTTGGGTTGCCATGGCAACCATGGGGTAGTGTTTCCATGGCAAACATGGGGTTGTGTTGCCATGGTAACTATGGGGTTGGGTTGCTATGGAAACTATGGGGTTTATTTGCCTTGGAAACCATGGGGTTGGGTTGCCATGGCAACCATGGGGTTGTGTTGCCATGGTAACCATGGCGTTTTTTTGCCATGGCAACTATGGGGTTTAGTTGCCATGGCAACCATGGGGTAGTGCTTCCATGGCAACCATGGGAATGTGTTGCCATGGTAACGATGGGGTTGGGTTGCTATGGTAACCATGCAGTTGTGTTGCCATGGTAACCATGGGGTTGGGTTGCCATGGCAACCACGGGGTTTGGTTGCTATGGTAACCATGGGGTTGTGTTGCCATGGCAACCATGGGGTTGTGTTGCCATGGTAACCATGGCGTTGGGTTGCCATGGCAACCATGGGGTTGTGTTGCCATGGTAACCATGGCGTTTAGTTGCCATGGCAACCACGGGGTTTGGTTGCCATGGTAACCATGGGGTTGGGTTGCTATGGTAACCATGCGGTTGTGTTGCCATGGTAACCATGGGGTTGGGTTGCCATGGCAACCACGGGGTTTGGTTGCTATGGTAACCATGGGGTTGGGTTGCCATGGCAACCATGGGGTTGTGTTGCCATGGTAACCATGGCGTTTAGTTGCCATGGCAACCACGGGGTTTGGTTGCCATGGTAACCATGGGGTTGGGTTGCCATGGCAACCATGGTGTTGGGTTGCCATGGCAACCATGGGGTAGTGTTTCCATGGCAACCATGGGGTTGTGTTGCCATGGTAACTATGGGGTTGGGTTGCTATGGAAACTATGGGGTTTAGTTGCCTTGGCAACCATGGGGTTGGGTTGCCATGGCAACCATGGGGTTGTGTTGCCATGGTAACCATGGCGCTTTGTTGCCATGGCAAATATGGGGTTCTGTTGCCATGGCAACCATGGGGTAGTGCTTCCATGGCAACCATATGGTTGTGTTGCCATGGTAACTATGGGGTTGTGTTTCCATGGGAACCATGGGGTTGGGTTGCCATGGCATCCACGGGGTTGGGTTGCCATGGCAACCACGGGGTTCTGTGTCCATGGTAACCATGGGGTTGTGTTGCCATGGTAACCATGGCGTCTTGTTGCCATGGCAACTATGGGGTTCTGTTGCCATGGCAACCATGGGGTAGTGTTTCCATGGCAACCACGGGGTTTGGTTGCCATGGTAACCGTGGGGTTGGGTTGCCATGGCAACCATGGTGTTGTGTTGCCATGGTAACCATGGCGTTTAGTTGCCATGGCAACCACGGGGTTTGGTTGCCATGGTAACCATGGGGTTGGGTTGCCATGGCAACCATGGGGTTGGGTTGCCATGGCAACCATGGGGTTGGGTTCCCATGGTAACCATGGGGTTGGGTTGCCATGGCAACCATGGGGTTGGGTTGCCATGGGAACCATGGGGTTGGGTTGCCATGGCATCCACGGGGTTGGGTTGCCATGGCAACCACGGGGTTTGGTTGCCATGGCAACCATGGGGTTCTGTTGCCATGGTAACCATGGGGTTGTGTTGCCATGGTAACCATGGCGTTTTGTTGCCATGGAAACTATGGGGTTCTGTTGCCATGGCAACCATGGGGTAGTGTTTCCATGGCAGCCACGGGGTTTGGTTGCCATGGTAACCGTGGGGTTGGGTTGCCATGGCAATTACGGGGTTGGGTTGCCATGGCAACCATGGGGTTGTGTTGCCATGGTAACCATGGGGTTGGGTTGCCATGGCAACCATGGGGTTGTGTTGCCATGGTAACCACGGCGTTTAGTTGCCATGGCAACTATGGGGTTCTGTTGCCATGGTAACCATGGGGTTGTGTTGCCATGGCAACCATGGGGTTGTGTTGCCATGGGAACCATGGGGTTGGGTTGCCATGGCATCCACGGGGTTGGGTTGCCATGGCAACCACGGGGTTTGGTTGCCATGGCAACCATGGGGTTGTGTTGCCATGGTAACCATGGCGTTTAGTTGCCATGGCAACTATGGGGTTCTGTTGCCATGGTAACCATGGGGTTGGGTTGCCATGGCAACCATGGGGTTGTGTTGCCATGGGAACCATGGGGTTGGGTTGCCATGGCAACCATGGGGTTGTGTTACCATGGTAACCATGGGGTTGGGTTGCCATGGCAACCATGGGTTTGGGTTGCCATGGCAACCACGGGGTTGTGTTCTCATGGGAACCATGGGGTTGTGTTGCCATGGTAACCATGGGGTTGGGTTGCCATGGCAACCACGGGGTTTGGTTGCTATGGTAACCATGGGGTTGGGTTGCCATGGCAACCATGGGGTTGTGTTGCCATGGTAACCATGGCGTTTAATTGCCATGGCAACCACGGGGTTTGGTTGCCATGGTAACCATGGGGTTGGGTTGCCATGGCAACCATGGGGTTGTGTTGCCATGGTAACCATGGCGTTTTGTTGCGATGGCAACTATGGGGTTCTGTTGCCATGGCAACCATGGGGTAGTGTTTCCATGGCAACCATGGGGTTGTGTTGCCATGGTAACTATGGGGTTGGGTTGCTATGGAAACCATGGGGTTTAGTTGCCTTGGCAACCATGGGGTTGGGTTGCCATGGCAACCATGGGGTTGTGTTGCCATGGTAACCATGGCGTTTTGTTGCCATGGCAACTATGGGGTTCTGTTGCCATGGCAACCATGGGGTAGTGCTTCCATGGCAACCATGGGGATGTGTTGCCATGGTAACGATGGGGTTGGGTTGCTATGGTAACCATGCGGTTTTGTTGCCATGGTAACCATGGGGTTGGGTAGCCATGGCAACCACGGGGTTTGGTTGCTATGGTAACCAAGGGGTTGGGTTGCCATGGCAACCATGGGGTTGTGTTGCCATGGTAAGCATGGCGTTTAGTTGCCATGGCAACCACGGGGTTTGGTTGCCATGGTAACCATGGCGTTGGGTTGCCATGGCAACCATGGGGTTGTGTTGCCATGGTAACCATGGCGTTTTGTTGCGATGGCAACTATGGGGTTCTGTTGCAATGGCAACCATGGGGTAGTATTTCCATGGCAACCATGGGGTTGTGTTGCCATGGTAACTATGGGGTTGGGTTGCTATGGAAACTATAGGGTTTGGTTGTTATGGTAACCATGGGGTTCTGTGTCCATGGTAACCATGGGGTTGTGTTGCCATGGTAACCATGGCGTTTTGTTGCCATGGCAACTATGGGGTTCTGTTGCCATGGCAACCATGGGGTAGTGTTTTCATGGCAACCATGAGGTAGTGTTGCCATGGTAACGATGGGGTTGGCGTGCCATGGCAACCACGGGGTTGTGTTCTCATGGGAACCATGGGGTTGTGTTACCATGGTAACCATGGGGTTGGGTTGCCATGGCAACCACGGGGTTTGGTTGCTATGGTAACCATGGGGTTGGGTTGCCATGGCAACCATGGGGTTGTGTTGCCATGGTAACCATGGCGTTTAGTTGCCATGGCAACCGCGGGGTTTGGTTGCCATGGTAACCATGGGGTTGGGTTGCCATGGCAACCATGGGGTAGTGTTTCCATGGCAAACATGGGGTTGTGTTGCCATGGTAACTATGGGGTTGGGTTGCTATGGAAACTATGGGGTTTATTTGCCTTGGAAACCATGGGGTTGGGTTGCCATGGCAACCATGGGGTTGTGTTGCCATGGTAACCATGGCGTTTTTTTTGCCATGGCAACTATGGGGTTTAGTTGCCATGGCAACCATGGGGTAGTGCTTCCATGGCAACCATGGGAATGTGTTGCCATGGTAACGATGGGGTTGGGTTGCTATGGTAACCATGCAGTTGTGTTGCCATGGTAACCATGGGTTTGGGTTGCCATGGCAACGACGGGGTTTGGTTGCTATGGTAACCATGGGGTTGTGTTGCCATGGCAACCATGGGGTTGTGTTGCCATGGTAACCATGGCGTTGGGTTGCCATGGCAACCATGGGGTTGTGTTGCCATGGTAACCATGGCGTTTAGTTGCCATGGCAACCACGGGGTTTGGTTGCCATGGTAACCATGGGGTTGGGTTGCTATGGTAACCATGCGGTTGTGTTGCAATGGTAACCATGGGGTTGGGTTGCCATGGCAACGACGGGGTTTGGTTGCTATGGTAACCATGGGGTTGGGTTGCCATGGCAACCATGGGGTTGTGTTGCCATGGTAACCATGGCGTTTAGTTGCCATGGCAACCACGGGGTTTGGTTGCCATGGTAACCATGGGGTTGGGTTGCCATGGCAACCATGGAGATGGGTTGCCATGGCAACCATGGGGTAGTGTTTCCATGGCAACCATGGGGTTGTGTTGCCATGGTAACTATGGGGTTGGGTTACTATGGAAACTATGGGGTTTAGTTGCCTTGGCAACCATGGGGTTGGGTTGCCATGGCAACCATGGGGTTGTGTTGCCATGGTAACCATGGCGTTTTGTTGCCATGGCAAATATGGGGTTCTTTTGCCATGGCAACCATGGGGTAGTGCTTCCATGGCAACCATGGGGTTGTGTTGCCATGGTAACTATGGGGTCGTGTTTCCATGGGAACCATGGGGTTGGGTTGCCATGGCATCCACGGGGTTGGGTTGCCATGTCAACCACGGGGTTCTGTGTCCATGGTAACCATGGGGTTGTGTTGCCATGGTAACCATGGCGTATTGTTGCCATGGCAACTATGGGGTTCTGTTGCCATGGCAACCATGGGGTAGTGTTTCCATGGCAACCACGGGGTTTGGTTGCCATGGTAACCGTGGGGTTGGGTTGCCATGGCAACCATGGGGTTGGGTTGCCATGGCAACCATGGGGTTGTGTTGCCATGGTAACCATGGGGTTGGGTTGCCATGGCAACCATGGGGTTGTGTTGCCATGGTAACCATGGCGTTTAGTTGCCATGGCAACTATGGGGTTCTTTTGCCATGGTAACCATGGGGTTGGGTTGCCATGGCAACCATGGGGTTGTGTTGCCATGGGAACCATGGGGTTGGGTTACCATGGCATCCACGGGGTTGGGTTGCCATGGCAATCACGGGGTTTGGTTGCCATGGGAACCACGGGGTTGTGTTGCCATGGTAACCATGGCGTTTAGTTGCCATGGCAACTATGGGGTTCTGTTGCCATGGTAACCATGGGGTTGGGTTGCCATGGCAACCATGGGGTTGGGTTGCCATGGCAACCATGGGGTTGTGTTGCCATGGTAACCGTGGCGTTTAGTTGCCATGGCAACCACGGGGTTGGCTTACCATGGCAACCACGGGGTTGTGTTCTCATGGGAACCATGGGGTTGTGTTGCCATGGTAATCATGGGGTTGGGTTGCCATGGCAACCACGGGGTTTGGTTGCTATGGTAACCATGGGGTTGGGTTGCCATGGCAACCATGGGGTTGTGTTGCCATGGTAACCATGGCGTTTAGTTGCCATGGCAACCACGGGGTTTGGTTGCCATGGTAACCTTGGGGTTGGGTTGCCATGGCAACCATGGGGTTGTGTTGCCATGGTAACCATGGCGTTTTGTTGCCATGGCAACTATGGGGTTCTGTTGCCATGGAAACCATGGGGTAGTGTTTCCATGGCAACCATGGGGTTGTGTTGCCATGGTAACTATGGGGTTGGGTTGCTATGGAAACCATCTGGTTTAGTTGCCTTGGCAACCATGGGGTTGGGTTGCCATGGCAACCATGGGGTTGTGCTGCCATGGTAACCATGGCGTTTTGTTGCCATGGCAACTATGGTGTTCTGTTGCCATCGCAACCATGGGGTAGTGCTTCCATGGCAACCATGGGGATGTGTTGCCATGGTAACGATGGGGTTGGGTTGCTATGGTAACCATGCAGTTGTGTTGCCATGGTAACCATGGGGTTGGGTAGCCATGGCAACCACGGCGTTTGATTGCTATGGTAACCAAGGGGTTGGGTTGCCATGGCAACCATGGGGTTGTGTTGCCATGGTAACCATGGCGTTTAGTTGCCATGGCTACCACGGGGTTTGGTTGCCATGGTAACCATGGGGTAGGGTTGCCATCGCAACCAAGGGGTTGTGTTGCCATGGTAACCATGGCGTTTTGTTGCGATGGCAACTATGGGGTTCTGTTGACATGGCAACCATGGGGTAGTGTTTCCATGGCAACCATGGGGAAGTGTTGCCATGGTAACGATGGGGTTGGCTTGCCATGGCAACCACGGGGTTGTGTTCTCATGGGAACCATGGGGTTGTGTTACCATGGTAACCATGGTGTTGGGTTGCCATGGCAACCACGGGGTTTGGTTGCTATGGTAACCATGGGGTTGGGTTGCCATGGCAACCATGGGGTTGTGTTGCCATGGTAACCATGGCGTTTAGTTGCCATGGCAACCACGGGGTTTGGTTGCCATGCTAACCATGGGGTTGGGTTGCCATGGCAACCATGGGGTAGTGTTTCCATGGCAACCATGGGGTTGTGTTGCCATGGTAACTATGGGGTTGGGTTGCTATGGAAACAATGGGGTTTATTTGCGTTGGAAACCATGGGGTTGGGTTGCCATGGCAACCATGGGGTTGTGTTGCCATGGTAACCATGGCGTTTTTTTGCCATGGCAACTATGGGGTTTAGTTGCCATGGCAACCATGGGGTAGTGCTTCCATGGCAACCATGGGAATGTGTTGCCATGGTAACGATGGGGTTGGGTTGCTATGGTAACCATGCAGTTGTGTTGCCATGGTAACCATGGGGTTGGGTTGCCATGGCAACCACGGGGTTTGGTTGCTATGGTAACCATGGGGTTGGGTTGCCATGGCAACCATAGGGTTGTGTTGCCATGGTAACCATGGCGTTGGGTTGCCATGGCAACCATGGGGTTGTGTTGCCATGGTAACCATGGCGTTTAGTTGCCATGGAAACCACGGGGTTTGGTTGCCATGGTAACCATGGGGTTGGGATGCTATGGTAATCATGCGGTTGTGTTGCAATGGTAACCATGGGGTTGGGTTGCCATGGCAACGACGGGGTTTGGTTGCTATGGTAACCATGGGGTTGGGTTGCCATGGCAACCATGGGGTTGTGTTCTCATGAGAACCATGGCGTTTAGTTGCCATGGCAACCACGGGGTTTGGTTGCCATGGCAACCATGGGGTTGTGTTGCCATGGTAACCATGGCGTTTTGTTGCGATGGCAAATTTGGGGTTCTGTTGCCATGGCAACCATGGGGTTTGGTTGCCATGGTAACCATGGGGTTGGGTTGCCATGGCATCCACGGGGTTGGGTTGCCATGGCAACCATGGGGTTGTGTTGCCATGGTAACCATGGCGTTTAGTTGCCATGGCAACCACGGGGTTTGGTTGCCATGGTAACTATGGGGTTGGGTTGCCATGGCAACCATGGGGATGGGTTGCCATGGCAACCATGGGGTTGGGTTGCCATGGCAACCATGGGGTTGTGTTGCCATGGTAACCATGGCGTTTAGTTGCCATGGCAACCACGGGGTTTGGTTGCCATGGTAACCATGGGGTTGGGTTGCCATGGCATCCACGGGGTTGGGTTGCCATGGCAACCACGGGGTTGGGTTGCCATGGCAACCATGGGGTTTTGTTGCCATGGCAACCATGGGGTTGTGTTGCCATGGGAACCATGGGGTTGGGTTGCCATGGCAACCATGGGGTTGTGTTGCCATGGGAACCATGGGGATGGGTTGCCATGGCATCCACGGGGTTGGGTTGCCATAGCAACCACGGGGTTTGATTGCCATGGCAACCATGGGGTTCTGTGTCCATGGTAACCATGGCGTTGTGTTGCCATGGTAACCATGGCGTTTTGTTGCCATGGCAACTATGGGGTTCTCTTGCCATGGCAACCATGGGGTGGTGTTTCCATGGCAACCATGGGGTAGTGTTGCCATGGTAACGATGGGGTTGGCTTGCCATGGCAACCACGGGGTTGTGTTCTCATGGGAACCATGGGGTTGTGTTGCCATGGCAACCATGGGGTTGGGTTGCCATGGCAACCATGGGGTTGTGTTGCCATGGTAACCATGGCGTTTAGTTTCCATGGCAACTATGGGGTTCTGTTGCCATGGTAACCATGGTGTTGGGTTGCCATGGCAACCATGGGGTTGAGTTGCCATGGGAACCATGGGGTTGGGTTGCCATGGCATCCACGGGGTTGGGTTGCCATGGCAACCACGGGGATTGGTTGCCATGGCAACCATGGTGTTCTGTGTCCATGGTAACCATGGGGTTGTGTTGCCATGGTAACCATGGCGTTTTGTTGCCATGGCAACCATGGTGTTCTGTTGCCATGGCAAACATGGGGTAGTGTTTCCATGGCAACCACGGGGTTTGGTTGCCATGGTAACCATGGGGTTGGGTTGCCATGGCAACCACGGGGTTTGGTTGCTATGGTAACCATGAGGCTGGGTTGCCATGGCAACCATGGGGTTGTGTTGCCATGGTAACCATGGCGTTTAGTTGCCATGGCAACCACGGGGTTTGGTTGCCATGGTAACCATGGGGTTGGGTTGCCATGGCAACCATGGGGTTGGGTTGCCATGGCAACCATGGGGTTGTGTTGCCATGGTAACCATGGGGTTGGGTTGCCATGGCAACCATGCGGTTGCGTTCCCATGGTAACCATGGGGTTGGGTTGCCATGGCCACCATGGGGTTGGCTTGCCATGGCAACCACGGGGTTGTGTTCTCATGGGAACCATGGGGTTGTGTTGCCATGGTAACCATGGGGTTGGGTTGCCATGGCAACCACGGGGTTTGGTTGCTATGGTAACCATGGGGTTAGGTTGCCATGGCAACCATGGGGTTGTGTTGCAATGGTAACCATGGCGTTTAGTTGCCATGGCAACCACGGGGTTTGGTTGCCATGGTAACCATGGGTTTGGGTTGCCATGGCAACCATGGGGTTGTGTTGCCATGGTAACCATGGCGTTTTGTTGCGATGGCAAATTTGGGGTTCTGTTGCCATGGCAACCATGGGGTAGTGTTTCCATGGCAACCATGGGGTTGTGTTGCCATGGTAACTATGGGGTTGGTTTGCTATGGAAACTATGGGGTCTGGTTGCTATGGTAACCATGGGGTTCTGTGTCCATGGTAACCATGGGGTTGTGTTGCCATGGTAACCATGGCGTTTTGTTGCCATGGCAACTATGGGGTTCTGTTGCCATGGCAACCATGGGGTAGTGTTTCCATGGCAACCATGGGGTAGTGTTGCCATGGTAACGATGGGGTTGGCTTGCCATGGCAACCACGGGGTTGTGTTCTCATGGGAACCATGGGGTTGTGTTGCCATGGTAACCATGGGGTTGGGTTGCCATGGCAACCACGGGGTTTGGTTGCTATGGTAACCATGGGGTTGGGTTGCCATGGCAACCATGGGGTTGTGTTGCCATGGTAACCATGGCGTTTAGTTGCCATGGCAACCACGGGGTTTGGTTGCCATGGTAACCATGGGGTTGGGTTGCCATGGCAACCATGGGGTAGTGTTTCCATGGCAACCATGGGGTTGTGTTGCCATTGTAACTATGGGGTTGGGTTGCTATGGAAACTATGGTGTTTATTTGCCTTGGAAACCATGGGGTTGGGTTGCCATGGCAACTATGGGGTTGTGTTGCCATGGTAACCATGGCGTTTTGTTGCCATGGCAACTATGGGGTTCTGTTGCCATGGCAACCATGGGGTAGTGCTTCCATGACAACCATGGGGATGTGTTGCCATGGTAACGATGGGGTTGGGTTGCTATGGTAACCATGCGGTTGTGTTGCCATGGTAACCATGGGGTTGGGTTGCCATGGCAACCACGGGGTTTGGTTGCTATGGTAACCATGGGGTTGGGTTGCCATGGCAACCATGGGGTTGTGTTGCCATGGTAACCATGGCGTTTTGTTGCCATGGCAAATATGGGGTTCTGTTGCCATGGCAACCATGGGGTAGTGCTTCCATGGCAACCATGGGGTTGTGTTGCCATGGTAACTATGGGGTTGTGTTTCCATGGGAACCATGAGGTTGGATTGCCATGGCATCCACGGGGTTGGGTTGCCATGGCAACCACGGGGTTCTGTGTCCATGGTAACCATGGGGTTGTGTTGCCATGGTAACCATGGCGTTTTGTTGCCATGGCAACTATGGGGTTCTGTTGCCATGGCAACCATGGGGTAGTGTTTCCATGGCAACCATGGGGTAGCGTTGCCATGGTAACGATGGGGTTGGCTTGCCATGGCAGCCACGGGGTTTTTTTCTCATGGGAACCATGGGGTTGTGTTGCCATGGTAACCATGGCGTTTAGTTGCCATGGCAACCCCAGGGTTTGGTTGCCATGGTAACCATGGGGTTGGGTTGCCATGGCAACCATGGGGTTGTGTTGCCATGGTAACCATGGCGTTTTGTTGCCATGGCAACTATGGGGTTCTGTTGCCATGGCAACCATGGGGTAGTGTTTGCATGGCAACCATGGGGTTGGCTTGCCATGGAAACCACGGGGCTGTGTTCTCATGGGAACCATGAGGTTGTGTTGCCATGGTAACCATGGGGTTGGGTTGCCATGGCAACCACGGGGTTTGGTTGCTATGGTAACCATGGGGTTGGGTTGCCATGGCAACCATGGGTTGCGTTGCCATGGTAACCATGGCGTTTAGTTGCCATGGCAAACACGGGGTTTGGTTGCCATGGTAACCATGGGGTTGGGTTGCCATGGCAACAATAGGGTTGTGTTGCCATGGTAACCATGGCGTTTTGTTGCGATGGCAACTATGGGGTTCTGTTGCCATGGCAACCATGGGGTAGTGTTTCCATGGCAACCATGGGGTTGTGTTGCCATGGTAACTATGGGGTTGGGTTGCTATGGAAACTATGGGGTTTAGTTGCCTTGGCAACCATGGGGTTGGGTTGCCATGGCAACCATGGGGTTGTGTTGCCATGGTAACCATGGCGTTTTGTTGCCATGGCAACTATGGGGTTCTGTTGCCATGGCAACCATGGGGTAGTGCTTCCATGGCAACCATGGGGATGTGTTGCCATGGTAACGATGGGGTTGGGTTGCTATGGTAACCATGCGGTTGTGTTGCCATGGTAACCGTGGGGTTGGGTTGCCATTGCAACCACGGGGTTTGGTTGCCATGGCAACCATGGGGTAGTGTTTCCATGGCAACCACGGGGTTTGGTTGCCATGGTAACCATGGGGTTGGGTTGCCATGACAACCATGGGGTTGGGTTGCCATGGCAACCATGGGGTTGTGTTGCCATGGTAACCATGGCGTTTAGTTGCCAGGGCAACCACGGGGTTTGGTTGCCATGGTAACCATGGGGTTGGGTTGCCATGGGAACCATGGGGTTGGGTTGGCATTGCAACCATGGGGTTGTGTTGCCATGGTAACCATGGCGTTTAGTTGCCAGGGCAACCACGGGGTTTGGTTGCCATGGCAACCATGGGGTTGGGTTGCCATGGCAACCATGGGGTTGGGTTTGCATGGCAACCATGGGGTTGTGTTGCCATGGTAACCATGGGGTTGGGTTGCCATGGGAACCATGGGGTTGGGTTGCCATGGCAACCATGGGGTTGGTTTGCCATGGCAATCATGGGGTTGTGTTTCCATGGTAACCATGGCGTTTAGTTGCCATGGCAACCATGGGGTTTGGTTGCCATGGAAACCTAGGGTAGTGCTTCCATGGCAACCATGGGGATGTGTTGCCTTGGTAACGATGGGGTTGGCTTGCTATGATAACCATGGGGTTGTGTTGCCATGGTAACCATGGCGTTTTGTTGCCATGGCAACTATGGGGTTCTGTTGACATGGCAACCATGGGGTAGTGTTTCCATGGCAACCACGGGGTTTGGTTGCCATGGTAACCATGGGGTTGGGTTGCCATGGCAACCACGGGGTTTGGTTGCTATGGTAACCATGGGGTTGGGTTGTCATGGCAACCATGGGGTTGTGTTGCCATGGTAACCATGGCGTTTAGTTGCCAGGGCAACCACGGGGTTTGGTTGCCATGGTAACCATGGGGTTGGGTTGCCATGGGAACCATGGGGTTGGGTTGGCATTGCAACCATGGGGTTGTGTTGCCATGGTAACCATGGCGTTTAGTTGCCAGGGCAACCACGGGGTTTGGTTGCCATGGCAACCATGGGGTTGGGTTGCCATGGCAACCATGGGGTTGGGTTTGCATGGCAACCATGGGGTTGTGTTGCCATGGTAACCATGGGGTTGGGTTGCCATGGGAACCATGGGGTTGGGTTGCCATGGCAACCATGGGGTTGGTTTGCCATGGCAATCATGGGGTTGTGTTTCCATGGTAACCATGGCGTTTAGTTGCCATGGCAACCACGAGGTTTGGTTGCCATGGTAACCATGGGGTTGGGTTGCCATGGCAACCATGGTGTTGGGTTCCCATGGTAAACATGGGGTTGGGTTGCCATGGCAACCATGGGGTTGTGTTGCCATGGTAACCATGGCGTTTAGTTGCCATGGCAACTATGGGGTTCTGTTGCCATGGTAACCATGGGGTTGGGTTGCCATGGCAACCATGGGGTTGTGTTGCCATGGTAACCATTGCGTTTTGTTGCCATGGCAAATATGGGGTTCTGTTGCCATGGCAACCATGGGGTAGTGCTTCCATGGCAACCATGGGGTTGTGTTGCCATGGTAACTATGGGGTTGTGTTTCCATGGGAACCATGAGGTTGGATTGCCATGGCATCCACGGGGTTGGGTTGCCATGGCAACCACGGGGTTCTGTGTCCATGGTAACCATGGGGTTGTGTTGCCATGGTAACCATGGCGTTTTGTTGCCATGGCAACTATGGGGTTCTGTTGCCATGGCAACCATGGGGTAGTGTTTCCATGGCAACCATGGGGTAGTGTTGCCATGGTAACGATGGGGTTGGCTTGCCATGGCAACCACGGGGTTGTGTTCTCATGGGAACCATGGGGTTGTGTTGCCATTGTAACCATGGGGTTGGGTTGCCATGGCAACCACGGGGTTTGGTTGCTATGGTAACCATGGGGTTGGGTTGCCATGGCAACCATGGGGTTGTGTTGCCATGGTAACCATGGCGTTTAGTTGCCATGGCAACCACGGGGTTGGGTTGCCATGGTAACCATGGGGTTGGGTTGCCATGGCAACCATGGGGTTGTGTTGCCATGGTAACCATGGCGTTTTGTTGCCATGGCAACTATGGGGTTCTGTTGCCATGGCAACCATGGGGTAGTGTTTGCATGGCAACCATGGGGTTGGCTTGCCATGGAAACCACGGGGCTGTGTTCTCATGGGAACCATGAGGTTGTGTTGCCATGGTAACCATGGGGTTGGGTTGCCATGGCAACCACGGGGTTTGGTTGCTATGGTAACCATGGGGTTGGGTTGCCATGGCAACCATGGGTTGCGTTGCCATGGTAACCATGGCGTTTAGTTGCCATGGCAAACACGGTGTTTGGTTGCCATGGTAACCATGGGGTTGGGTTGCCATGGCAACAATAGGGTTGTGTTGCCATGGTAACCATGGCGTTTTGTTGCGATGGCAACTATGGGGTTCTGTTGCCATGGCAACCATGGGGTAGTGTTTCCATGGCAACCATGGGGTTGTGTTGCCATGGTAACTATGGGGTTGGGTTGCTATGGAAACTATGGGGTTTAGTTGCCTTGGCAACCATGGGGTTGGGTTGCCATGGCAACCATGGGGTTGTGTTGCCATGGTAACCATGGCGTTTTGTTGCCATGGCAACTATGGGGTTCTGTTGCCATGGCAACCATGGGGTAGTGCTTCCATGGCAACCATGGGGATGTGTTGCCATGGTAACGATGGGGTTGGGTTGCTATGGTAACCATGCGGTTGTGTTGCCATGGTAACCGTGGGGTTGGGTTGCCATTGCAACCACGGGGTTTGGTTGCCATGGCAACCATGGGGTAGTGTTTCCATGGCAACCACGGGGTTTGGTTGCCATGGTAACCATGGGGTTGGGTTGCCATGACAACCATGGGGTTGGGTTGCCATGGCAACCATGGGGTTGTGTTGCCATGGTAACCATGGGGTTGGGTTGCCATGGAAACCTAGGGTAGTGCTTCCATGGCAACCATGGGGATGTGTTGCCTTGGTAACGATGGGGTTGGCTTGCTATGATAACCATGGGGTTGTGTTGCCATGGTAACCATGGCGTTTTGTTGCCATGGCAACTATGGGGTTCTCTTGACATGGCAACCATGGGGTAGTGTTTCCATGGCAACCACGGGGTTTGGTTGCCATGGTAACCATGGGGTTGGGTTGCCATGGCAACCACGGGGTTTGGTTGCTATGGTAACCATGGGGTTGGGTTGCCATGGCAACCATGGGGTTGTGTTGCCATGGTAACCATGGCGTTTAGTTGCCAGGGCAACCACGGGGTTTGGTTGCCATGGTAACCATGGGGTTGGGTTGCCATGGCAACCATGGGGTTGGGTTGGCATGGCAACCATGGGGTTGTGTTGCCATGGTAACCATGGCGTTTAGTTGCCAGGGCAACCACGGGGTTTGGTTGCCATGGTAACCATGGGGTTGGGTTGCCATGGCAACCATGGGGTTGGGTTGGCATGGCAACCATGGGGTTGTGTTGCCATGGTAACCATGGGGTTGGGTTGCCATGGGAACCATGGGGTTGGGTTGCCATGGCAACCATGGGGTTGGTTTGCCATGGCAATCATGGGGTTGTGTTTCCATGCTAACCATGGCGTTTAGTTGCCATGGCAACCACGAGGTTTGGTTGCCATGGTAACCATGGGGTTGGTTTGCCATGGCAACAATGGTGTTGGGTTCCCATGGTAAACATGGGGTTGGGTTGCCATGGCAACCATGGGGTTGTGTTGCCATGGTAACCATGGCGTGTAGTTGCCATGGCAACCATGGGGTTGGGTTGCCATGGCAACCATGGGGTTGGGTTGCCATGGCAACAATGGTGTTGGGTTCCCATGGTAAACATGGGGTTGGGTTGCCATGGCAACTATGGGGTTCTGTTGCCATGGCAACCATGGGGTAGTGTTGCCATGGGAACCATGGGGTTGGGTTGCCATGGCAACCATGGGGTTGTGTTGCCATGGTAACCATGGCGTTTAGTTGCCATGGCAACCACGGGGTTTGGTTGCCATGGTAACCATGGGGTTGGGTTCCCATGGCAACCATGGGGTTGGTTTGCCATGGCAACCATGGGGTTGGGTTCCCATGGTAACCATGGGGTTGGGTTGCCATGGCAACCATGGGGTTGTGTTGCCATGGTAACCATGGCGTTCAGTTGCCATGGCAACTATGGGGTTCTGTTGCCATGGTAACCATGGGGTTGGGTTGCCATGGCAACCATGGGGTTGTGTTGCCATGGGAACCTTGGGGTTGGGTTGCCATGGCATCCACGGGGTTGGGTTGCCATGGCAACCACGGGGTTTGGTTGCCATGGCAACCATGGGGATCTGTGTCCATGGTAACCATGGGGTTGTGTTGCCATGGCAACCATTGCGTTTTGTTGCCATGGTAACCATGGGGTTGGGTTGCCATGGCAACCATGGGGTTGTGTTGCCATGGGAACCATGGGGTTGGGTTGCCATGGCATCCACGGGGTTGCGTTGCCATGGCAACCACGGGGTTTTGTTGCCATGGCAACCATGGGGTTGTGTTGCCATGGTAACCATGGCGTTTAGTTGCCATGGCAACTATGGGGTTCTGTTGCCATGGTAACCATGGGGTTGGGTTGCCATAGCAACCATGGGGTTTTGTTGCCATGGGAACCATGGGGTTGGGTTGCCATGGCAACCATGGGGTTGGGTTGCCATAGTAACCATGGCGTTTATTTGCCATGGCAACCACGGGGTTTGGTTGCCATGGTATCCATGGGGTTGGGTTGCCATGGCAACCATGGGGTTGGGTTGCCATGGCAACCATGGGGTTGGGTTCCCATGGTAACCATGGGGTTGGGTTGCCGTGGCAACCATGGGGTTGTGTTGCCATGGTAACCATGGCGTTTAGTTGCCATTGCAACTATGGGGTTCTGTTGCCATGGTAACCATGGGGTTGGGTTGCCATGGCAACAATGGGGTTGTGTTGCCATGGGAACCATGGGGTTGGGTTGCCATGGCATCCACGGGGTTTGGTTGCCATGGCAACCACGGGGTTTGGTTGCCATGGCAACCATGGCGTTCTGTGTCCATGGTAACCATGGGGTTGTGTTGCCATGGAAACCATGGCGTTTTGTTGCCATGGCAACTATGGGGTTCTGTTGCCATGGCAACCATGGGGTAGTGTTTCCATGGCAACCACGGGGTTTGGTTGCTATGGTAACCATGGGGTTGGGTTGCCATGGCAACCATGGGGTAGTGTTTCCATGGCAACCACGGGGTTTGGTTGCCATGGTAACCATGGGGTTGGGTTGCCATGGCAACCACGGGGTTTGGTTGCTATGGTAACCATGGGGTTGGGTTGCCATGGCAACCATGGGGTTGTGTTGCCATGGTAACCATGGCGTTTAGTTGCCATGGCAACCACGCGGTTTGGTTGCCATGGTAACCATGGGGTTGGGTTGCCATGGCAACCATGGGGTTGTGTTGCCATGGCAACCATGGGGTTGTGTTGCCATGGTAACCATGGGGTTGGGTTGTCATGGGAACCATGGGGTTGGGTTGCCATGGCAACCATGGGGTTGGGTTGCCATGGCAATCATGGGGTTGTGTTGCCATGGTAACCATGGCGTTTAGTTGCCATGGCAACCACGGGATTTGGTTGCCATGGTAACCATGGGGTTGGGTTGCCATGGCAACCATGGGGTTGGGTTGCCATGGCAACCATCGCGTTGGGTTCCCATGGTAACCATGGGGTTGGGTTGCCATGGCAACCATGGGGTTGTGTTGCCATGGTAACCATGGCGTTTAGTTGACATGGCAACTATGGGGTTCTGTTGCCATGGTAACCATGGGGTTGGGTTGCCATGGCAACCATGGGGTTGTGTTGCCATAGGAACCGTGGGGTTGGGTTGCCATGGCATCCACGGGGTTGGGTTGCCATGGCAACCACGGGGTTTGGTTGCCATGGCAACCATGGGGTTCTGTGTCCATGGTAACCATGGGGTTGTGTTGCCATGGTAACCATGGCGTTTGGTTGCCATGGCAACTATGGGGTTCTGTTGCCATGGCAACCATGGGGTAGTGTTTCCATGGCAACCACGGGGTTTGGTTGCCATGGTAACCATGGGGTAGGGTTGCCATGGCAACCATGGGGTTGGGTTGCCATGGTAACCATGGGGTTGGGTTGCCATGGCAACCATGGGGTTGTGTTGCCATGGTAACCATGGCGTTTAGTTGCCATGGCAACTATGGGGTTCTGTTGCCATGGTAACCATGGGGTTGGGTTGCCATGGCAACCATGGGGTTGTGTTGCCATGGGAACCATGGGGTTGGGTTGCCATGGCATCCACGGGGTTGGGTTGCCATGGCAACCACGGGGTTTGGTTGCCATGGCAACCATGGGGTTGTGTTGCCATGGTAACCATGGCGTTTAGTTGCCATGGCAACTATGGGGTTCTGTTGCCATGGTAACCATGGGGTTGGGTTGCCATGGCAACCATGGGGTTGTGTTGCCATGGGAACCATGGGGTTGGGTTACCATGGCAACCATGGGGTTGGGTTGCCATGGCAACCATGGGGTTGTGTTGCCATGGTAACCATGGCGTTTAGTTGCCATGGCAACCACGGGGTTTGGTTGCCATGGTAACCATGGGGTTGGGTTGCCATGGCAACCATGGGGTTGTGTTGCCATGGTAACCATGGCGTTTAGTTGCCATGGCAACTATGGGGTTCTGTTGCCATGGTAACCATGGGGTTGGGTTGCCATGGCAACCATGGGGTTGTGTTGCCATGGGAACCATGGGGTTGGGTTGCCATGGCATCCACGGGGTTGGGTTGCCATGGCAACCACGGGGTTTGGTTTCCATGGTAACCATGGGGTTGGATTGCCATGGGAACCATGGGGTTGGGTTGCCATGGCAACCATGGGGTTGGGTTCCCATGGTAACCATGGGGTTGGGTTGCCATGGCAACCATGGGGTTGTGTTGCCTTGGGAACCATGGGGTTGGGTTGCCATGGCATCCACGGGGTTGGGTTGCCATGGCAACCACGGGGTTTGATTGCCATGGCAACCATGCGGTTCTGTGTCCATGGTAACCATGGGGTGTGTTGCCATGGTAACCATGGCGTTTTGTTGCCATGGCAACTATGGGGTTCTGTTGCCATGGCAACCACGGGGTTTGGTTGCCATGGTAACCATGGGGTTGGGTTGCCATGGCAACCATGGGGTTGTGTTGCCATGGTAACCATGGGGTTGGGCTGCCATGGCAACCATGGGGTTGTGTTGTCATGGTAACCATGGCGTTTAGTTGCCATGGCAACTATGGGGTTCTGTTGCCATGGTAACCATGGGGTTGGGTTGCCATGGCAACCATGGTGTTGTGTTGCCATGGGAAGCATGGGGTTGGGTTGCCATGGCATCCACGGGGTTGGGTTGCCATGGCAACCACGGGGTTTGGTTGCCATGGCAACCATGGGGATCTGTGTCCATGGTAACCATGAGGTTGTGTTGCCATGGTAACCATGGCGTTTTGTTGCCATGGCAACTATGGGGTTCTGTTGCCATGGCAACCATGGGGTAGTGTTTCCATGGCAACCACGGGGTTTGGTTGCCATGGTAACCATGGGGTTGGGTTGCCATGGCAAATATGGGGTTGTGTTGCCATGGTAACCATGGCGTTTAGTTGCCATGGCAACCACGGGGTTTGGTTGCCATGGTAACCATGGGGTTGGGTTGCCATGGCAACCATGGGGTTGTGTTGCCATGGTAACCATGGGGTTGGGTTGCCATGGCAACCATGGGGTTGTGTTGGCATGGTAACCATGGGGTTGGGTTGCAATGGCAACCATGGGGTTGGGTTGCCATGGCAACCATGGGGTTGTGTTGCCATGGTAACCATGGGGTTGGGTTGCCATGGTAACCATGGGGTTGTGTTGCCATGGTAACCATGGCGTTTAGTTGCCATGGCAACTATGGGGTTCTGTTGCCATGGTAACCATGGGGTTGGGTTGCCATGGCAACCATGGGGTTGTGTTGCCATGGGAACCATGGGGTTGGGTTGCCATGGCATCCACGGGTTTGGGTTGCCATGGCAACCACGGGGTTTGGTTGCCATGGCAGCCATGCGGTTCTGTGTCCATGGTAACCATGGGGTTGTGTTGCCATGGTAACCATGGCGTTTAGTTGCCATGGCAACTATGGGGTTCTGATGCCATGGCAACCATGGGGTAGTGTTTCCATGGCAACCACGGGGTTTGGTTGCCATGGTAACCATGAGGTTGGGTTGCCATGGCAACCATGGGGTTGGGTTGCCATGGCAACCATGGGGTTGTGTTGCCATGGTAACCATTGGGTTGGGTTGCCATGGCAACCATGGGGTTGTGTTGCCATGGTAACCATGGCGTTTAGTTGCCATGGCAACTATGGGGTTCGGTTGCCATTGTAACCATGGGGTTGGGTTGCCATGGCAACCATGGGGTTGTGTTGCCATGGGAACCATGGGGTTGGGTTGCCATGGCATCCACGGGGTTGGGTTGCCATGGCAACCACGGGGTTTGGTTGCCATGGCAACCATGGGGTTGGGTTGCCATGGCAACCATGGGGTTGTGTTGCCATGGTAACCATGGGGTTGGGTTGCCATGGCAACCATGGGGTTGTGTTGCCATGGTAACCATCGCGTTTAGTTGCCATGGCAACTATGGGGTTCTGTTGCCATGGTAACCATGGGGTTGGGTTGCCATGGCAACCATGGGGTTGTGTTGCCATGGGAACTATGGGGTTGGGTTGCCATGGCAACCATGGGGTTGGGTTGCCATGGCAATCATGGGGTTGTGTTGCCATGGTAACCATGGCTTTTAGTTGCCATGGCAACTATGGGGTTCTCTTGCCATGGTAACCATGGGGTTGTGTTGCCATGGTAACGATGGGGTTGTGTTGCCATGGTAACTATGGGGTTGGGTTGCTATGGAAACTATGGGGTTTAGTTGCCATGGCAACCATGGGGTTGAGATGCCGTGGTAACCATGCAGTTGGGTTGCCGTGGTAACCATGCGGTTGTGTTGTTGTGCTAACCATGCTGTTGTGTTGCCATGGTAACCATGGGGTAGTGTTGCCATGGTAACCATGGCGTTTTGTTGCCATGGCAACCATGGGGTTCTGTTGCCATGGTAACCATGGGGTTGGGTTGCCATGGCAACCATGGGGTTGTGTTGCCATGGGAACCATGGGGTTGGGTTGCCATGGCAACCATGGGGTTGGGTTGCCATGGCAACCATGGGGTTGGGTTGCCATGGTAACCATGGCGTTTAGTTGCCATGGCAACCACGGGGTTTGGTTTCCATGGTAACCATGGGGTTGGATTGCCATGGCAACCATGGGGTTGGGTTGCCATGGCAACCATGGGGTTGGGTTCCCATGGTAACCATGGGGTTGGGTTGCCATGGCAACCATGGGGTTGTGTTGCCTTGGGAACCATGGGGTTGGGTTGCCATGGCATCCACGGTGTTGGGTTGCCATGGCAACCACGGGGTTTGATTGCCATGGCAACCATGCGGTTCTGTGTCCATGGTAACCATGGGGTGTGTTGCCATGGTAACCATGGCGTTTTGTTGCCATGGCAACTATGGGGTTCTGTTGCCATGGCAACCACGGGGTTTGGTTGCCATGGTAACCATGGGGTTGGGTTGCCATGGCAACCATGGGGTTGTGTTGCCATGGTAACCATGGGGTTGGGTTGCCATGGCAACCATGGGGTTGTGTTGTCATGGTAACCATGGCGTTTAGTTGCCATGGCAACTATGGGGTTCTGTTGCCATGGTAACCATGGGGTTGGGTTGCCATGGCAACCATGGTGTTGTGTTGCCATGGGAAGCATGGGGTTGGGTTGCCATGGCATCCACGGGGTTGGGTTGCCATGGCAACCACGGGGTTTGGTTGCCATGGCAACCATGGGGTTCTGTGTCCATGGTAACCATGGGGTTGTGTTGCCATGGTAACCATGGCGTTTTGTTGCCATGGCAACTATGGGGTTCTGTTGCCATGGCAACCATGGGGTAGTGTTTCCATGGCAACCACGGGGTTTGGTTGCCATGGTAACCATGGGGTTGGGTTGCCATGGCAACCATGGGGTTGGGTTGCCATGGCAACCATGGGGTTGTGTTGCCATTGTAACCATGGGGTTGGGTTGCCATGGCAACCATGGGGTTGTGTTGCCATGGGAACCATGGGGTTGGGTTGCCATGGCATCCACGGGGTTGGGTTGCCATGGCAACCACGGGGTTTGGTTGCCATGGCAACCATGGGGTTCTGTGTCCATGGAAACCATGGGGTTGTGTTGCCATGGTAACCATGGCGTTTTGTTGCCATGGCAACTATGGTGTTCTGTTGCCATGGCAACCACGGGGTTTGGTTGCTATGGTAACCATGGGGTTGCGTTGCCATGGCAAATATGGGGTTGTGTTGCCATGGTAACCATGGCGTTTAGTTGCCATGGCAACCACGGGGTTTGGTTGCCATGGTAACCATGGGGTTGGGTTGCCATGGCAACCATGGGGTTGTGTTGCCATGGTAACCATGGGGTTGGGTTGCAATGGCAACCATGGGGTTGGGTTGCCATGGCAACCATGGGGTTGTGTTGCCATGGTAACCATGGGGTTGGGTTGCCATGGTAACCATGGGGTTGTGTTGCCATGGTAACCATGGCGTTTAGTTGCCATGGCAACTATGGGGTTCTGTTGCCATGGTAACCATGGGGTTGGGTTGCCATGGCAACCATGGGGTTGTGTTGCCATGGGAACCATGGGGTTGGGTTGCCATGGCATCCACGGGTTTGGGTTGCCATGGCAACCACGGGGTTTGGTTGCCATGGCAGCCATGCGGTTCTGTGTCCATGGTAACCATGGGGTTGTGTTGCCATGGTAACCATGGCGTTTAGTTGCCATGGCAACTATGGGGTTCTGATGCCATGGCAACCATGGGGTAGTGTTTCCATGGCAACCACGGGGTTTGGTTGCCATGGTAACCATGAGGTTGGGTTGCCATGGCAACCATGGGGTTGGGTTGCCATGGCAACCATGGGGTTGTGTTGCCATGGTAACCATGGGGTTGGGTTGCCATGGCAACCATGGGGTTGTGTTGCCATGGTAACCATGGCGTTTAGTTGCCATGGCAACTATGGGGTTCGGTTGCCATGGTAACCATGGGGTTGGGTTGCCATGGCAACCATGGGGTTGGGTTGCCATGGCAATCATGGGGTTGTGTTGCCATGGTAACCATGGCTTTTAGTTGCCATGGCAACTATGGGGTTCTCTTGCCATGGTAACCATGGGGTTGTGTTGCCATGGTAACGATGGGGTTGTGTTGCCATGGTAACCACGGGGTTTGGTTGCCATGGCAGCCATGCGGTTCTGTGTCCATGGTAACCATGGGGTTGTGTTGCCATGGTAACCATGGCGTTTAGTTGCCATGGCAACTATGGGGTTCTGATGCCATGGCAACCATGGGGTAGTGTTTCCATGGCAACCACGGGGTTTGGTTGCCATGGTAACCATGGGGTTGGGTTGCCATGGCAAATATGGAGTTGTGTTGCCATGGTAACCATGGCGTTTAGTTGCCATGGCAACCACGGGGTTTGGTTGCCATGGTAACCATGGGGTTGGGTTGCCATGGCAACCATGGGGTTGTGTTGCCATGGTAACCATGGGGTTGGGTTGCCATGGCAACCATGGGGTTGTGTTGGCATGGTAACCATGGGGTTGGGTTGCAATGGCAACCATGGGGTTGGGTTGCCATGGCAACCATGGGGTTGTGTTGCCATGGTAACCATGGGGTTGGGTTGCCATGGTAACCATGGGGTTGTGTTGCCATGGTAACCATGGCGTTTAGTTGCCATGGCAACTATGGGGTTCTGTTGCCATGGTAACCATGGGGTTGGGTTGCCATGGCAACCATGGGGTTGTGTTGCCATGGGAACCATGGGGTTGGGTTGCCATGGCATCCACGGGTTTGTGTTGCCATGGCAACCACGGGGTTTGGTTGCCATGGCAGCCATGCGGTTCTGTGTCCATGGTAACCATGGGGTTGTGTTGCCATGGTAACCATGGCGTTTAGTTGCCATGGCAACTATGGGGTTCTGATGCCATGGCAACCATGGGGTAGTGTTTCCATGGCAACCACGGGGTTTGGTTGCCATGGTAACCATGAGGTTGGGTTGCCATGGCAACCATGGGGTTGGGTTGCCATGGCAACCATGGGGTTGTGTTGCCATGGTAACCATTGGGTTGGGTTGCCATGGCAACCATGGGGTTGTGTTGCCATGGTAACCATGGCGTTTAGTTGCCATGGCAACTATGGGGTTCGGTTGCCATTGTAACCATGGGGTTGGGTTGCCATGGCAACCATGGGGTTGTGTTGCCATGGGAACCATGGGGTTGGGTTGCCATGGCATCCACGGGGTTGGGTTGCCATGGCAACCACGGGGTTTGGTTGCCATGGCAACCATGGGGTTGGGTTGCCATGGCAACCATGGGGTTGTGTTGCCATGGTAACCATGGGGTTGGGTTGCCATGGCAACCATGGGGTTGTGTTGCCATGGTAACCATCGCGTTTAGTTGCCATGGCAACTATGGGGTTCTGTTGCCATGGTAACCATGGGGTTGGGTTGCCATGGCAACCATGGGGTTGTGTTGCCATGGGAACTATGGGGTTGGGTTGCCATGGCAACCATGGGGTTGGGTTGCCATGGCAATCATGGGGTTGTGTTGCCATGGTAACCATGGCTTTTAGTTGCCATGGCAACTATGGGGTTCTCTTGCCATGGTAACCATGGGGTTGTGTTGCCATGGTAACGATGGGGTTGTGTTGCCATGGTAACTATGGGGTTGGGTTGCTATGGAAACTATGGGGTTTAGTTGCCATGGCAACCATGGGGTTGAGATGCCGTGGTAACCATGCAGTTGGGTTGCCGTGGTAACCATGCGGTTGTGTTGTTGTGCTAACCATGCTGTTGTGTTGCCATGGTAACCATGGGGTAGTGTTGCCATGGTAACCATGGCGTTTTGTTGCCATGGCAACCATGGGGTTCTGTTGCCATGGTAACCATGGGGTTGGGTTGCCATGGCAACCATGGGGTTGTGTTGCCATGGGAACCATGGGGTTGGGTTGCCATGGCAACCATGGGGTTGGGTTGCCATGGCAACCATGGGGTTGGGTTGCCATGGTAACCATGGCGTTTAGTTGCCATGGCAACCACGGGGTTTTGTTTCCATGGTAACCATGGGGATGGATTGCCATGGCAACCATGGGGTTGGGTTGCCATGGCAACCATGGGGTTGGGTTCCCATGGTAACCATGGGGTTGGGTTGCCATGGCAACCATGGGGTTGTGTTGCCTTGGGAACCATGGGGTTGGGTTGCCATGGCATCCACGGTGTTGGGTTGCCATGGCAACCACGGGGTTTGATTGCCATGGCAACCATGCGGTTCTGTGTCCATGGTAACCATGGGGTGTGTTGCCATGGTAACCATGGCGTTTTGTTGCCATGGCAACTATGGGGTTCTGTTGCCATGGCAACCACGGGGTTTGGTTGCCATGGTAACCATGGGGTTGGGTTGCCATGGCAACCATGGGGTTGTGTTGCCATGGTAACCATGGGGTTGGGTTGCCATGGCAACCATGGGGTTGTGTTGTCATGGTAACCATGGCGTTTAGTTGCCATGGCAACTATGGGGTTCTGTTGCCATGGTAACCATGGGGTTGGGTTGCCATGGCAACCATGGTGTTGTGTTGCCATGGGAAGCATGGGGTTGGGTTGCCATGGCATCCACGGGGTTGGGTTGCCATGGCAACCACGGGGTTTGGTTGCCATGGCAACCATGGGGTTCTGTGTCCATGGTAACCATGGGGTTGTGTTGCCATGGTAACCATGGCGTTTTGTTGCCATGGCAACTATGGGGTTCTGTTGCCATGGCAACCATGGGGTAGTGTTTCCATGGCAACCACGGGGTTTGGTTGCCATGGTAACCATGGGGTTGGGTTGCCATGGCAACCATGGGGTTGGGTTGCCATGGCAACCATGGGGTTGTGTTGCCATTGTAACCATGGGGTTGGGTTGCCATGGCAACCATGGGGTTGTGTTGCCATGGGAACCATGGGGTTGGGTTGCCATGGCATCCACGGGGTTGGGTTGCCATGGCAACCACGGGGTTTGGTTGCCATGGCAACCATGGGGTTCTGTGTCCATGGAAACCATGGGGTTGTGTTGCCATGGTAACCATGGCGTTTTGTTGCCATGGCAACTATGGTGTTCTGTTGCCATGGCAACCACGGGGTTTGGTTGCTATGGTAACCATGGGGTTGCGTTGCCATGGCAAATATGGGGTTGTGTTGCCATGGTAACCATGGCGTTTAGTTGCCATGGCAACCACGGGGTTTGGTTGCCATGGTAACCATGGGGTTGGGTTGCCATGGCAACCATGGGGTTGTGTTGCCATGGTAACCATGGGGTTGGGTTGCAATGGCAACCATGGGGTTGGGTTGCCATGGCAACCATGGGGTTGTGTTGCCATGGTAACCATGGGGTTGGGTTGCCATGGTAACCATGGGGTTGTGTTGCCATGGTAACCATGGCGTTTAGTTGCCATGGCAACTATGGGGTTCTGTTGCCATGGTAACCATGGGGTTGGGTTGCCATGGCAACCATGGGGTTGTGTTGCCATGGGAACCATGGGGTTGGGTTGCCATGGCATCCACGGGTTTGGGTTGCCATGGCAACCACGGGGTTTGGTTGCCATGGCAGCCATGCGGTTCTGTGTCCATGGTAACCATGGGGTTGTGTTGCCATGGTAACCATGGCGTTTAGTTGCCATGGCAACTATGGGGTTCTGATGCCATGGCAACCATGGGGTAGTGTTTCCATGGCAACCACGGGGTTTGGTTGCCATGGTAACCATGAGGTTGGGTTGCCATGGCAACCATGGGGTTGGGTTGCCATGGCAACCATGGGGTTGTGTTGCCATGGTAACCATGGGGTTGGGTTGCCATGGCAACCATGGGGTTGTGTTGCCATGGTAACCATGGCGTTTAGTTGCCATGGCAACTATGGGGTTCGGTTGCCATGGTAACCATGGGGTTGGGTTGCCATGGCAACCATGGGGTTGGGTTGCCATGGCAATCATGGGGTTGTGTTGCCATGGTAACCATGGCTTTTAGTTGCCATGGCAACTATGGGGTTCTCTTGCCATGGTAACCATGGGGTTGTGTTGCCATGGTAACGATGGGGTTGTGTTGCCATGGTAACTATGGGGTTGGGTTGCTATGGAAACTATGCGGTTTAGTTGCCATGGCAACCATGGGGTTGAGATGCCGTGGTAACCATGCAGTTGGGTTGCCGTGGTAACCATGCGGTTGTGTTGTTGTGCTAACCATGCTGTTGTGTTGCCATGGTAACCATGGGGTAGTGTTGCCATGGTAACCATGGCGTTTTGTTGCCATGGCAACCATGGGGTTCTGTTGCCATGGTAACCATGGGGTTGGGTTGCCATGGTAACCATGGCGTTGTGTTGCCATGGCAACCACGGGGTTTGGTTGCTATGGTAACCATGGGGTTCTTTGTCCATGGCAACCACGGGGTTTGGTTGCCATGGTAACCATGGGGTTGGGTTGCCATGGCAACCATGGGGTTGGGTTCCCATGGTAACCATGGGGTTGGGTTGCCATGGCAACCATGGGGTTGGGTTGCCATGGCAACCACGGGGTTTGGATGCCATGGCAACCATGGGGTTCTGTGTCCATGGTAACCATGGGGTTGTGTTGCCATGGTAACCATGGCGTTTAGTTGCCATGGCAACAATGGGGTTCTGTTGCCATGGTAACCATGGGGTTGGGTTGCCATGGCAACCATGGGGTTGTGTTGCCATGGGAACCATGGGGTTGGGTTGCCATGGCAACCATGGGGTTGGGTTGCCATGGCAACCATGGGGTTGTGTTGCCATGGTAACCATGGCGTTTAGTTGCCATGGCAACCACGGGGTTTGGTTGCCATGGTAACCATGGGGTTGGGTTGCCATGGCAACCATGGGGTTGGGTTCCCATGGTAACCACGGGGTTGGCTTGCCATGGCAACCACGGGGTTTGGTTGCCATGGCAACCATGGGGTTCTGTGTCCATGGTAACCATGGGGTTGTGTTGCCATGGTAACCATGGCGTTTTGTTGCCATGGCAACTATGGGGTTCTGATGCCATGGCAACCATGGGGTAGTGTTTCCATGGCAACCACGGGGTTTGGTTGCCATGGTAACCATGGGGTTGTGTTGCCATGGTAACCATGGGGTTGGGTTGCCATGGCAACCATGGGGTTGTGTTGCCATGGTAACCATGGCGTTTAGTTGCCATGGCAACTATGGGGTTCTGTTGCCATGGTAACCATGGGGTTGGGTTGCCATGGCAACCATGGGGTTGTGTTGCCATGGGAACCATGGGGTTGGGTTGCCATGGCATCCACGGGGTTGGGTTGCCATGACAACCATGGGGTTGGGTTTCCATGGCAACCATGGGGTTGTGTTGCCATGGTAACCATGGCGTTTAGTTGCCATGGCAACTATGGGGTTCTGTTGCCATGGCAACCATGGGGTTGGGTTTCCATGGCAACCATGGGGTTGTGTTGCCATGGGAACCATGGGGTTGTGTTGCCATGGCAACCATGGGGTTGGGTTGCCATGGCAACCATGGGGTTGGGTTGCCATGGCAATCATGGGGTTGTGTTGCCATGGTAACCATGGCTTTATTTGCCATGGCAACTATGGGGTTCTCTTGCCATGGTAACCATGGGGTTGTGTTGCCATGGTAACGATGGGGTTGTGTTGCCATGGTAACTATGGGGTTGGGTTGCTATGGAAACTATGGGGTTTAGTTGCCATGGCAACCATGGGGTTGAGATGCCGTGGTAACCATGCAGTTGGGTTGCCGTGGTAACCATGCTGTTGTGTTGTTGTGCTAACCATGCTGTTGTGTTGCCATGGTAACCATGGGGTAGTGTTTCCATGGCAACCACGGGGTTTGGTTGCTATGGTAACCATGGGGTTCTGTGTCCATGGTAACCATGGGGTTGGGTTGCCATGGTAACCATGGCGTTTAGTTGCCATGGCAACCACGGGGTTTGGTTGCTATGGTAACCATGGGGTTCTGTGTCCATGGCAACCACGGGGTTTGGTTGCCATGGTAACCATGGGGTTGGGTTGCGATGGCAACCATGGGGTTGGGTTGCCATGGCAACCATGCGGTTGGGTTCCCATGGTAACCATGGGGTTGGGTTGCCATGGCAACCATGGGGTTGTGAAGACATGGTAACCATGGGGTTGGGTTGCCATGGCAACCATGGGGTTGTGTTGCCATGGGAACCATGGGGTTGGGTTGCCATGGCATCCACGGGATTGTGTTGCCATGGCAACCACGGGGTTTGGCTGCCATGGCAACCATGGGGTTCTGTGTCCATGGTAACCATGGGGTTGTGTTGCCATGGTAACCATGGCGTTTAGTTGCCATTGCAACTATGGGGTTCTGTTGTCATGGTAACCATGGGGTTGGGTTGCCATGGCAACCATGGGGTTGTGTTGCCATGGGAACCATGGGGTTGGGTTGCCATGGCAACCATGGGGTTGGGTTGCCATGGCAACCATGGGGTTGTGTTGCCATGGTAACCATGGCGTTTAGTTGCCATGACAACCACGGGGTTTGGTTGCCATGGTAACCATGGGGTTGTGTTGCCATGGCAACCATGGGGTTTGGTTCCCATGGTAACCACGGGGTTGGGTTGCCATGGCAACCACGGGGTTTGGTTGCCATGGGAACCATGGAGTTCTGTGTCCATGGTAACCATGGGGTTGTGTTGCCATGGTAACCATGGCGTTTTGTTGCCATGGCAACTATGGGGTTCTGATGCCATGGTAACCATGGGGTAGTGTTTCCATGGCAACCACGGGGTTTGGTTGCCATGGTAACCATGGGGTTGGGTTGCCATGGCAACCATGGGGTTGGGTTGCCATGGCAACCATGGGGTTGTGTTGCCATGGTAACCACGGGGTTGGGTTGCCATGGCAACCATGGGGTTGTGTTGCCATGGTAACCATGGCGTTTAGTTGCCATGGCAACTATGGGGTTCTGTTGCCATGGTAACCATGGGGTTTGGTTGCCCTGGCAACCATGGGGTTGTGTTGCCATGGGAACCATGGGGTTGGGTTGCCATGGCATCCACGGGGTTGGGTTGCCATGGCAACCACGGGGTTTGGTTGCCATGGCAACCATGGGGTTGTGTTGCCATGGTAACCATGGCGTTTAGTTGCCATGGCAACTATGGGGTTTTGTTGCCATGGTAACCATGGGGTTGGGTTGCCATGGCAAACATGGGGTTGTGTTGCCATGGGAACCATGGGGTTGGGTTGCCATGGCAACCATGGGGTTGGGTTCCCATGGTAACCATGGCGTTTAATTGCCATGGAAACTATGGGGTTCTGTTGCCATGGTAACCATGGGGTTGGGTTGCCATGGCAACCATGGGGTTGTGTTGCCATGGGAACCATGGGGTTGGGTTGCCATGGCATCCACGGGGTTGGGTTGCCATGGCAACCACGGGGTTGGGTTGCCATGGCAACCATGGGGTTGTGTTGCCATGGTAACCATGGCGTTTAGTTGCCATGGCAACCACGGGGTTTGGTTGCCATGGTAACCATGGGGTTGTGTTGCCATGGCAACCATGGGGTTTGGTTCCCATGGTAACCACGGGGTTGGGTTGCCATGGCAACCACGGGGTTTGGTTGCCATGGGAACCATGGAGTTCTGTGTCCATGGTAACCATGGGGTTGTGTTGCCATGGTAACCATGGCGTTTTGTTGCCATGGCAACTATGGGGTTCTGATGCCATGGCAACCATGGGGTAGTGTTTCCATGGCAACCACGGGGTTTGGTTCCCATGGTAACCATGGCGTTTTGTTGCCATGGCAACTATGGGGTTCTGATGCCATGGCAACCATGGGGTTCTGTGTCCATGGTAACCATGGGGTTGTGTTGCCATGGTAACCATGACGTTTTGTTGCCATGGTAACCATGGCGTTTTGTTGCCATGGCAACCATGGGGTAGTGTTTCCATGTCAGCCACAGGGTTTGATTGCCATGGTAACCATGGGGTTGGGTTGCCATGGCAACCATGTGGTTGTGTTGCCATGGTAACCATGGGGTTGGGTTGCCATGGCAACCATGGGGTTGTGTTGCCATGGTAACCATGGCGTTTAGTTGCCATGGCAACTATGGGGTTCTGTTGCCATGGTAACCATGGGGTTGTGTTGCCATGGCAACCATGGGGTTGTGTTGCTATGGGAACCATGGGGTTGGGTTGCCATGGCAACCACGGGGTTTGGTTGCTATGGTAACCATGGGGTTCTTTGTCCATGGCAACCACGGTGTTTGGTTGCCATGGTAACCATGGGGTTGGGTTGCCATGGCAACCATGGGGTTGGGTTCCCATGGTAACCATGGGGTTGGGTTGCCATGGCAACCATGGGGTTGGGTTGCCATGGCAACCACGGGGTTTGGTTGCCATGGCAACCATGGGGTTCTGTGTCCATGGTAACCATGGGGTTTTGTTGCCATGGTAACCATGGCGTTTAGTTGCCATGGCAACAATGGGGTTCTGTTGCCATGGTAACCATGGGGTTGGGTTGCCATGGCAACCATGGGGTTGTGTTGCCATGGGAACCATGGGGTTGGGTTGCCATGGCAACCATGGGGTTGGGTTGCCATGGCAACCATGGGGTTGTGTTGCCATGGCAACCATGGGGTTGTGTTGCCATGGTAACCATGGCGTTTAGTTGCCATGGCAACCACGGGGTTTGGTTGCCATGGTAACCATGGGGTTGGGTTGCCATGGCAACCATGGGGTTGGGTTCCCATGGTAACCACGGGGTTGGCTTGCCATGGCAACCACGGGGTTTGGTTGCCATGGCAACCATGGGGTTCTGTGTCCATGGTAACCATGGGGTTGTGTTGCCATGGTAACCATGGCGTTTTGTTGCCATGGCAACTATGGGGTTCTGATGCCATGGCAACCATGGGGTAGTGTTTCCATGGCAACCACGGGGTTTGGTTGCCATGGTAACCATGGTGTTGGGTTGCCATGGCAACCATGGGGTTGGGTTGCCATGGCAACCATGGGGTTGTGTTGCCATGGTAACCATGGCGTTTAGTTGCCATGGCAACTATGGGGTTCTGTTGCCATGGTAACCATGGGGTTTGGTTGCCCTGGCAACCATGGGGTTGTGTTGCCATGGGAACCATGGGGTTGGGTTGCCATGGCATCCACGGGGTTGGGTTGCCATGGCAACCACGGGGTTTGGTTGCCATGGCAACCATGGGGTTGTGTTGCCATGGTAACCATGGCGTTTAGTTGCCATGGCAACTATGGGGTTTTGTTGCCATGGTAACCATGGGGTTGGGTTGCCATGGCAAACATGGGGTTGTGTTGCCATGGGAACCATCGGGTTGGGTTGCCATGGCAACCATGGGGTTGGGTTCCCATGGTAACCATGGCGTTTAATTGCCATGGAAACTATGGGGTTCTGTTGCCATGGTAACCATGGGGTTGGGTTGCCATGGCAACCATGGGGTTGTGTTGCCATGGGAACCATGGGGTTGGGTTGCCATGGCATCCACGGGGTTGGGTTGCCATGGCAACCACGGGGTTGGGTTGCCATGGCAACCATGGGGTTGTGTTGCCATGGTAACCATGGCGTTTAGTTGCCATGGCAACCACGGGGTTTGGTTGCCATGGTAACCATGGGGTTGTGTTGCCATGGCAACCATGGGGTTTGGTTCCCATGGTAACCACGGGGTTGGGTTGCCATGGCAACCACGGGGTTTGGTTGCCATGGGAACCATGGAGTTCTGTGTCCATGGTAACCATGGGGTTGTGTTTCCATGGTAACCATGGCGTTTTGTTGCCATGGCAACTATGGGGTTCTGATGCCATGGCAACCATGGGGTAGTGTTTCCATGGCAACCACGGGGTTTGGTTCCCATGGTAACCATGGCGTTTTGTTGCCATGGCAACTATGGGGTTCTGATGCCATGGCAACCATGGGGTTCTGTGTCCATGGTAACCATGGGGTTGTGTTGCCATGGTAACCATGACGTTTTGTTCCCTGGTAACCATGGCGTTTTGTTGCCATGGCAACCATGGGGTAGTGTTTCCATGTCAACCACAGGGTTTGATTGCCATGGTAACCATGGGGTTGGGTTGCCATGGCAACCATGTGGTTGTGTTGCCATGGTAACCATGGGGTTGGGTTGCCATGGCAACCATGGGGTTGTGTTGCCATGGTAACCATGGCGTTTAGTTGCCATGGCAACTATGGGGTTCTGTTGCCATGGTAACCATGGGGTTGTGTTGCCATGGCAACCATGGGGTTGTGTTGCCATGGGAACCATGGGGTTGGGTTGCCATGGCAACCACGGGGTTTGGTTGCTATGGTAACCATGGGGTTCTTTGTCCATGGCAACCACGGGGTTTGGTTGCCATGGTAACCATGGGGTTGGGTTGCCATGGCAACCATGGGGTTGGGTTCCCATGGTAACCATGGGGTTGGGTTGCCATGGCAACCATGGGGTTGGGTTGCCATGGCAACCACGGGGTTTGGTTGCCATGGCAACCATGGGGTTCTGTGTCCATGGTAACCATGGGGTTGTGTTGCCATGGTAACCATGGCGTTTAGTTGCCATGGCAACAATGGGGTTCTGTTGCCATGGTAACCATGGGGTTGGGTTGCCATGGCAACCATGGGGTTGTGTTGCCATGGGAACCATGGGGTTGGTTGCCATGGCAACCATGGGGTTGGGTTGCCATGGCAACCATGGGGTTGGGTTGCCATGGCAACCATGGGGTTGTGTTGCCATGGTAACCATGGCGTTTAGTTGCCATGGCAACCACGGGGTTTGGTTGCCATGGTAACCATGGGGTTGGGTTGCCATGGCAACCATGGGGTTGGGTTCCCATGGTAACCACGGGGTTGGCTTGCCATGGCAACCACGGGGTTTGGTTGCCATGGCAACCATGGGGTTCTGTGTCCATGGTAACCATGGGGTTGTGTTGCCATGGTAACCATGGCGTTTTGTTGCCATGGCAACTATGGGGTTCTGATGCCATGGCAACCATGGGGTAGTGTTTCCATGGCAACCACGGGGTTTGGTTGCCATGGTAACCATGGTGTTGGGTTGCCATGGCAACCATGGGGTTGGGTTGCCATGGCAACCATGGGGTTGTGTTGCCATGGTAACCATGGGGTTGGGTTGCCATGGCAACCATGGGGTTGTGTTGCCATGGTAACCATGGCGTTTAGTTGCCATGGCAACTATGGGGTTCTGTTGCCATGGTAACCATGGGGTTGGGTTGCCATGGCAACCACGGGGTTTGGTTGCTATGGTAACCATGGGGTTCTTTGTCCATGGCAACCACGGGGTTTGGTTGCCATGGTAACCATGGGGTTGGGTTGCCATGGCAACCATGGGGTTGGGTTCCCATGGTAACCATGGGGTTGGGTTGCCATGGCAACCATGGGGTTGGGTTGCCATGGCAACCACGGGGTTTGGTTGCCATGGCAACCATGGGGTTCTGTGTCCATGGTAACCATGGGGTTGTGTTGCCATGGTAACCATGGCGTTTAGTTGCCATGGCAACAATGGGGTTCTGTTGCCATGGTAACCATGGGGTTGGGTTGCCATGGCAACCATGGGGTTGTGTTGCCATGGGAACCATGGGGTTGGGTTGCCATGGCAACCATGGGGTTGGGTTGCCATGGCAACCATGGGGTTGTGTTGCCATGGTAACCATGGCGTTTAGTTGCCATGGCAACTACGGGGTTTGGTTGCCATGGTAACCATGGGGTTGGGTTGCCATGGCAACCATGGGGTTGGGTTCCCATGGTAACCACGGGGTTGGGTTGCCATGGCAACCACGGGGTTTGGTTGCCATGGCAACCATGGGGTTCTGTGTCCATGGTAACCATGGGGTTGTGTTGCCATGGTAACCATGGCGTTTTGTTGCCATGGCAACTATGGGGTTCTGATGCCATGGCAACCATGGGGTTGTGTTGCCATGGTAACCATGGCGTTTAGTTGCCATGGCAACTATGGGGTTCTGTTGCCATGGTAACCATGGGGTTGGGTTTCCATGGCAACCATGGGGTTGTGTTGCCATGGGAACCATGGGGTTGGGTTGCCATGGCAACCATGGAGTTCTGTGTCCATGGTAACCATGGGGTTGGGTTGCCATGGCAACCATGGGGTTGTGTTGCCATGGTAACCATGGCGTTTAGTTGCCATGGCAACTATGGGGTTCTGTTGCCATGGCAACCATGGGGTTGGGTTGCCATGGCAACCATGGGGTTGTGTTGCCATGGGAACCATGGGGTTGGGTTGCCATGGCAACCATGGGGTTGGGTTGCCATGGCAACCATGGGGTTGGGTTGCCATGGCAATCATGGGGTTGTGTTGCCATGGTAACCATGGCTTTTAGTTGCCATGGCAACTATGGGGTTCTCTTGCCATGGTAACCATGGGGTTGTGTTGCCATGGTAACGATGGGGTTGTGTTGCTATGGTAACTATGGGGTTGGGTTGCTATGAAAACTATGGGGTTTAGTTGCCATGGCAACCATGGGGTTGAGATGCCGTGGTAACCATGCAGTTGGGTTGCCGTGGTAACCATGCTGTTGTGTTGTTGTGCTAACCATGCTGTTGTGTTGCCATGGTAACCATGGGGTAGTGTTTCCATGGCAACCACGGGGTTTGGTTGCTATGGTAACCATGGGGTTCTGTGTCCATGGTAACCATGGGGTTGGGTTGCCATGGTAACCATGGCGTTTAGTTGCCATGGCAACCACGGGGTTTGGTTGCTATGGTAACCATGGGGTTCTGTGTCCATGGCAACCACGGGGTTTGGTTGCCATGGTAACCATGGGGTTGGGTTGCCATGGCAACCATGGGGTTGGGTTGCCATGGCAACCATGGGGTTGGGTTCCCATGGTAACCATGGGGTTGGGTTGCCATGGCAACCATGGGGTTGTGAAGACATGGTAACCATGGGGTTGGGTTGCCATGGCAACCATGGGGTTGTGTTGCCATGGGAACCATGGGGTTGGGTTGCCATGGCATCCACGGGATTGTGTTGCCATGGCAACCACGGGGTTTGGCTGCCATGGCAACCATGGGGTTCTGTGTCCATGGTAACCATGGGGTTGTGTTGCCATGGTAACCATGGCGTTTAGTTGCCATTGCAACTATGGGGTTCTGTTGTCATGGTAACCATGGGGTTGGGTTGCCATGGCAACCATGGGGTTGTGTTGCCATGGGAACCATGGGGTTGGGTTGCCATGGCAACCATGGGGTTGGGTTGCCATGGCAACCATGGGGTTGTGTTGCCATGGTAACCATGGCGTTTAGTTGCCATGGCAACCACGGGGTTTGGTTGCCATGGTAACCATGGGGTTGTGTTGCCATGGCAACCATGGGGTTTGGTTCCCATGGTAACCACGGGGTTGGGTTGCCATGGCAACCACGGGGTTTGGTTGCCATGGGAACCATGGAGTTCTGTGTCCATGGTAACCATGGGGTTATGTTGCCATGGTAACCATGGCGTTTTGTTGCCATGGCAACTATGGGGTTCTGATGCCATGGCAACCATGGGGTAGTGTTTCCATGGCAACCACGGGGTTTGGTTGCCATGGTAACCATGGGGTTGGGTTGCCATGGCAACCATGGGGTTGGCTTGCCATGGCAACCATGGGGTTGTGTTGCCATGGTAACCACGGGGTTGGGTTGCCATGGTAACCACGGGGTTGGGTTGCCATGGTAACCATGGGGTTGTGTTGCCATGGTAACCATGGGGTTGGGTTGCCCTGGCAACCATGGGGTTGTGTTGCCATGGGAACCATGGGGTTGGGTTGCCATGGCATCCACGGGGTTGGGTTGCCATGGCAACCACGGGGTTGGGTTGCCATGGGAACCATGGGGTTGGGTTGCCATGGCAACCATGGGGTTGGGTTCCCATGGTAACCATGGCGTTTAATTGCCATGGCAACTATGGGGTTCTGTTGCCATGGTAACCATGGGGTTGGGTTGCCATGGCAACCATGGGGTTGTGTTGCCATGGGAACCATGGGGTTGGGTTGCCATGGCATCCACGGGGTTGGGTTGCCATGGCAACCACGGGGTTGGGTTGCCATGGCAACCATGGGGTTGTGTTGCCATGGTAACCATGGCGTTTATTTGCCATGGCAACCACGGGGTTTGGTTGCCATGGTAACCATGGGGTTGTGTTGCCATGGCATCCATGGGGTTTGGTTCCCATGGTAACCACGGGGTTGGGTTGCCATGGCAACCACGGGGTTTGGTTGCCATGGGAACCATGGAGTTCTGTGTCCATGGTAACCATGGGGTTGTGTTGCCATGGTAACCATGGCGTTTTGTTGCCATGGCAACTATGGGGTTCTGATGCCATGGCAACCATGGGGTAGTGTTTCCATGGCAACCACGGGGTTTGGTTCCCATGGTAACCATGGCGTTTTGTTGCCATGGCAACTATGGGGTTCTGATGCCATGGCAACCATGGGGTTCTGTGTCCATGGTAACCATGGGGTTGTGTTGCCATGGTAACCATGACGTTTTGTTGCCATGGTAACCATGGCGTTTTGTTGCCATGGCAACCATGGGGTAGTGTTTCCATGTCAACCACAGGGTTTGATTGCCATGGTAACCATGGGGTTGGGTTGCCATGGCAACCATGTGGTTGTGTTGCCATGGTAACCATGGGGTTGGGTTGCCATGGCAACCATGGGGTTGTGTTGCCATGGTAACCATGGCGTTTAGTTGCCATGGCAACTATGGGGTTCTGTTGCCATGGTAACCATGGGGTTGTGTTGCCATGGCAACCATGGGGTTGTGTTGCCATGGGAACCATGGGGTTGGGTTGCCATGGCATCCACGGGGTTGGGTTGCCATGGCAACCACGGGGTTTGGTTGCCATGGCAACCATGGGGTTGTGTTGCCATGGTAACCATGGCGTTTAGTTGCCATGGCAACTATGGGGTTCTGTTGCCATGGTAACCATGGGGTTGGGTTGCCATGGCAACCACGGGGTTTGGTTGCTATGGTAACCATGGGGTTCTTTGTCCATGGCAACCACGGGGTTTGGTTGCCATCGTAACCATGGGGTTGGGTTGCCATGGCAACCATGGGGTTGGGTTCCCATGGTAACCATGGGGTTGGGTTGCCATGGCAACCATGGGGTTGGGTTGCCATGGCAACCACGGGGTTTGGTTGCCATGGCAACCATGGGGTTCTGTGTCCATGGTAACCATGGGGTTGTGTTGCCATGGTAACAATGGCGTTTAGTTGCCATGGCAACCACGGGGTTTGGTTGCCATGGCAACCATGGCGTTTAGTTGCCATGGCAACCATGGGGTTGTGTTGCCATGGTAACCATGGGGTTGGGTTGCCATGGCAACCACGGGGTTTGGTTGCCATGGCAACCATGGAGTTCTGTGTCCATGGTAACCATGGGGTTGTGTTGCCATGGTAACCATGGCGTTTTGTTGCCATGGCAACTATGGGGTTCTGATGCCATGGCAACCATGGGGTAGTGTTTCCATGGCAACCACGGGGTTTGGTTGCCATGGTAACCATGGGGTTGGGTTGCCATGGCAACCATGGGGTTGGGTTGCCATGGCAACCATGGGGTTGTGTTGCCATGGTAACCATGGGGTTGGGTTGCCATGGCAACCATGGGGTTGTGTTGCCATGGTAACCATGGCGTTTAGTTGCCATGGCAACTATGGGGTTCTGTTGCCATGGTAACCATGGGGTTGGGTTGCCCTGGCAACCATGGGGTTGTGTTGCCATGGGAACCATGGGGTTGGGTTGCCATGGCACCCACGGGGTTGGGTTGCCATGGCAACCACGGGGTTTGGTTGCCATGGCAACCATGGGGTTGTGTTGCCATGGTAACCATGGCGTTTAGTTGCCATGGCAACTATGGGGTTCTGTTGCCATGGTAACCATGGGGTTGGGTTGCCATGGCAACCATGGGGTTGTGTTGCCATGGGAACCATGGGGTTGGGTTGCCATGGCAACCATGGGGTTGGGTTGCCATGGCAACCATGGGGTTGTGTTGCCATGGTAACCATGGCGTTTAATTGCCATGGCAACTATGGGGTTCTGTTGCCATGGTAACCATGGGGTTGGGTTGCCATGGTAACCATGGGGTTGGGTTGCCATGGCAACCATGGGGTTGTGTTGCCATGGGAACCATGGGGTTGGGTTGCCATGGCATCCACGGGGTTGGGTTGCCATGGCAACCACGGGGTTTGGTTGCCATGGCAACCATGGGGTTCTGTGTCCATGGTAACCATGGGGTTGTGTTGCCATGGTAACCATGACGTTTTGTTGCCATGGTAACCATGGCGTTTTGTTGCCATGGCAACCATGGGGTAGTGTTTCCATGTCAACCACGGGGTTTGATTGCCATGGTAACCATGGGGTTGGGTTGCCATGGCAACCATGGGGTTGTGTTGCCATGGTAACCATGGGGTTGGGTTGCCATGGCAACCATGGGGTTGTGTTGCCATGGTAACCATGGCGTTTAGTTGCCATGGCAACTATGGGGTTCTGTTGCCATGGTAACCATGGGGTTGGGTTGCCATGGCAACCATGGGGTTGTGTTGCCATGGGAACCATGGGGTTGGGTTGCCATGGCATCCACGGGGTTGGGTTGCCATGGCAACCACGGGGTTTGGTTGCCATGGCAACCATGGGGTTGTGTTGCCATGGTAACCATGGCGTTTAGTTGCCATGGCAACTATGGGGTTCTGTTGCCATGGTAACCATGGGGTTGGGTTGCCATGGCAACCATGGGGTTGTGTTGCCATGGTAACCATGGGGTTGGGTTGCCATGGCAACCATGGGGTTGGGTTGCCATGGCAAACATGGGGTTGGGTTGCCATGGTAACCATGGGGTTGTGTTGCCATGGTAACCATGGCGTTTAGTTGCGATGGCAACCACGGAGTTTGGTTGCCATGGAAACCACGGGGTTTGGTTGCCATGGTAACCATGGGGTTGGGTTGCCATGGCAACCATGGGGTTGTGTTGCCATGGTAACCATGGGGTTGGGTTGCCATGGCAACCATGGGGTTGTGTTGCCATGGTAACCATGGCGTTTAGTTGCCATGGCAACTATGGGGTTCTGTTGCCATGGTAACCATGGGGTTGGGTTGCCATGGCAACCATGGGGTTGTGTTGCCATGGGAACCATGGGGTTGGGTTGCCATGGCATCCACGGGGTTGGGTTGCCATGGCAACCACGGGGTTTGGTTGCCATGGCAACCATGGCGTTCTGTGTCCATGGTAACCATGGGGTTGTGTTGCCATGGTAACCATGGCGTTTTGTTGCCATGGCAACTATGGGGTTCTGTTGCCATGGCAACCATGGGGAAGTGTTTCCATGGCAACCATGGGGTAGTGTTGCCATGGTAACGATGGGGTTGGGTTGCCATGGCAACCACGGGGTTGTGTTCTCATGGGAACCATGGGGTTGTGTTGCCATGGTAAGCATGGGGTTGGGTTGCCATGGCAACCATGGGGTTGTGTTGCCATGGTAACCATGGCGTTTAGTTGCCATGGCAACTATGGGGTTGTGTTGCCATGGTAACCATGGGGTTGGGTTGCCATGGCAACCATGGGGTTGTGTTGCCATGGTAACCATGGCGTTTTGTTGCGATGGCAACTATGGTGTTCTGTTGCCATGGCAACCATGGGCTAGTGTTTCCATGGCAACGATGGGGTTGTTTTGCCATGGTAACCATGGGGTTGGGTTGCTATGGAAACTATGGGGTTTAGCTGCCTTGGCAACCATGGGGTTGGGTTGCCATGGCAACCATGGGGTTGTGTTGCCATGGTAACCATGGCGTTTAGTTGCCATGGCAACGATGGGGTTCTGTTGCCATGGTAACCATGGGGTTGTGTTGCCATGGTAACCATGGGGTTGGGTTGCCATGGCAACCACGGGGTTTGGTTGCTATGGTAACCATGGGGTTGGGTTGCCATGGCAACCATGGGGTTGTGTTGCCATGGTAACCATGGCGTTTAGTTGCCATGGCAACCACGGGGTTTGGTTGCCGTGGTAACCATGGGGTTGTGTTGCCATGGCAACCATGGGGTTGTGTTGCCATGGTAACCATGGGGTTTTGTTGCGACGGCAACTATGGGGTTCTGTTGCCATGGCAACCATGGGGTAGTGTTTCCATGGCAACCATGGGGTTGTGTTGCCATGGTAACCATGGGGTTGGGTTGCTATGGAAACTATGGGGTTTAGTTGCCTTGGCAACCATGGGGTTGGGTTGCCATGGCAACCATGGGGTTGTGTTGCCATGGTAACCATGGCGTTTCGTTGCCATGGCAACTATGGCGTTTGGTTGCTATGGTAACCATGGGGTTGGGTTGCCATGGCAACCATGGGGTTGTGTTGCCATGGTAACCATGGGGTTGGGTTGCCATGGAAACCATGGGGTTGTGTTGCCATGGTAACCATGGCGTTTAGTTGCCATGACAACTATGGGGTTCTGTTGCCATGGTAACCATGGGGTTCGGTTGCCATGGCAACCATGGGGTTGTGTTGCCATGGGAACCATGGGGTTGGGTTGCCATGGAAACCACGGGGTTGGGTTGCCATGGTAACCATGGCGTTTAGTTGCCATGACAACTATGGGGTTCTGTTGCCATGGTAACCATGGGGTTCGGTTGCCATGGCAACCATGGGGTTGTGTTGCCATGGGAACCATGGGGTTGTGTTGCCATGGTAACCATGGGGTTGGGTTGCCATGGAAACCATGGGGTTGTGTTGCCATGGTAACCATGGCGTTTAGTTGCCATGGCAACTATGGGGTTCTGTTGCCATGGTAACCATGGGGTTCGGTTGCCATGGCAACCATGGGGTTGTGTTGCCATGGGAACCATGGGGTTGGGTTGCCATGGAAACCACGGGGTTGGGTTGCCATGGCAACCACGGGGTTTGGTTGCCATGGCAACCATGGGATTCTGTGTCCATGGTAACCATGGGGTTGTGTTGCCATGGTAACCATGGCGTTTAGTTGCCATGGCAACTATGGGGTTCTGTTGCCATGGTAACCATGGGGTAGTGTTTCCATGGCAACCACGGGGTTTGGTTACCATGGTAACCACGGGTTTGGTTACCATGGCAACCATGGGGTTGGGTTGCCATGGCAACCATGGGGTTGTGTTGCCATGGTAACCATGGGGTTGGGTTGCCATGGCAACCATGGGGTTGTGTTGCCATGGTAACCATGGCGTTTAGTTGCCATGGCAACTATGGGGTTGTGTTGCCATGGTAACCGTGGGGTTGGGTTGCCATGGCAACCATGGGGTTGTGTTGCCATGGTAACCATGGGGTTCTGTTGCCATGGTAACCATGGGGTTGGGTTGCCATGGCAACCATGGGGTTGTGTTTCCATGGGAACCATGGGGTTGGGTTGCCATGGCATCCACGGGGTTGGGTTGCCATGGCAACCACGGGGTTCTTTGTCCATGGTAACCATGGGGTTGTGTTGCCATGGTAACCATGGCGTTTTGTTGCCATGGCAACTATGGGGTTCTGTTGCCATGGCAACCATGGGGTAGTGTTTCCATGGAAAACATGGGGTAGTGTTGCCATGGTAACGATGGGGTTGGCTTGCCATGGCAACCACGGGGTTGTGTTATCATGGGAACCATGGGGTTGTGTTGCCATGGTAACCATGGGGTTGGGTTGCCATGGCGACCACGGGGTTTGGTTGCTATGGTAACCATGGGGTTGGGTTGCCATGGTAACTATGGGGTTGGGTTGCTATGGAAACTATGGGGTTTAATTGCCTTGGAAACCATGATTTTGGGTTGCCATGGCAACCATGGGGTTGTGTTGCCATGGTAACCATGGGGTTGAGTTGCCATGGCAACCATGGGGTTGTGTTGCCATGGTAACCATGGCGTTTAGTTGCCATGACAACTATGGGGTTCTGTTGCCATGGCAACCATGGGGTAGTGTTTCCATGGCAACCATGGGGTAGTGTTGCCATGGTAACGATGGGGTTGGCTTGCCATGGCAACCACGGGGTTGTGTTATCATGGGAACCATGGGGTTGTGTTGCCATGGTAACCATGGGGTTGGGTTGCCATGGCAACCACGGGGTTTGGTTGCTATGGTAACCATGGGGTTGGGTTGCCATGGCAACCATGGGGTTGTGTTGCCATGGTAACCATGGCGTTTAGTTGCCATGGCAACCACGGGGTTTGGTTGCCGTGGTAACCATGGGGTTGTGTTGCCATGGCAACCATGGGGTTGTGTTGCCATGGTAACCATGGGGTTTTGTTGCGATGGCAACTATGGGGTTCTGTTGCCATGGCAACCATGGGGTAGTGTTTCCATGGCAACCATGGGGTTGTGTTGCCATGGTAACCATGGGGTTGGGTTGCTATGGAAACTATGGGGTTTAGTTGCCTTGGCAACCATGGGGTTGGGTTGCCATGGCAACCATGGGGTTGTGTTGCCATGGTAACCATGGCGTTTCGTTGCCATGGCAACCACGGGGTTTGGTTGCTATGGTAACCATGGGGTTGGGTTGCCATGGCAACCATGGGGTTGTGTTGCCATGGTAACCATGGCGTTTAGTTGCCATGGCAACTATGGGGTTCTGTTGCCATGGTAACCATGGGTTTCGGTTGCCATGGCAACCATGGGGTTGTGTTGCCATGGGAACCATGGGGTTGGGTTGCCATGGCAACCACGGGGTTGGGTTGAATGGCAACCACGGGGTTTGGTTGCCATGGCAACCATGGGATTCTGTGTCCATGGTAACCATGGGGTTGTGTTGCCATGGTAACCATGGCGTTTAGTTGCCATGGCAACTATGGGGTTCTGTTGCCATGGCAACCATGGGGTAGTGTTTCCATGGCAACCACGGGGATTGGTTACCATGGTAACCATGGGGTTGTGTTGCCATGGCAACCATGGGGTTGGGTTGCCATGGGAACCATGGGGTTGTGTTGCCATGGTAACCATGGGGTTGGGTTGCCATGGCAACCATGGGGTTGTGTTGCCATGGTAACCATGGCGTTTAGTTGCCATGGCAACTATGGGGTTCTGTTGCCATGGTAACCGTGGGGTTGGGTTGCCATGGCAACCATGGGGTTGTGTTGCGATGGTAACCATGGGGTTCTGTTGCCATGGTAACCATGGGGTTGGGTTGCCATGGCAACCATGGGGTTGTGTTTCCATGGGAACCATGGGGTTGGGTTGCCATGGCATCCACGGGGTTGGGTTGCCATGGCAACCACGGGGTTCTTTGTCCATGGTAACCATGGGGTTGTGTTGCCAAGGTAACCATGGCGTTTTGTTGCCATGGCAACTATGGGGTTCTGTTGCCATGGCAACCATGGGGTAGTGTTTCCATGGAAAACATGGGGTAGTGTTGCCATGGTAACGATGGGGTTGGCTTGCCATGGCAACCACGGGGTTGTGTTATCATGGGAACCATGGGGTTGTGTTGCCATGGTAACCATGGGGTTGGGTTGCCATGGCAACCACGGGGTTTGGTTGCTATGGTAACCATGGGGTTGGGTTGCCATGGTAACTATGGGGTTGGGTTGCTATGGAAACTATGGGGTTTAATTGCCTTGGAAACCATGAGGTTGGGTTGCCATGGCAACCATGGGGTTGTGTTGCCATGGTAACCATGGGGTTGAGTTGCCATGGCAACCATGGGGTTCTGTTGCCATGGTAACCATGGTGTTGGGTTGCCATGGCAACCATGGGGTTGTGTTGCCATGGGAACCATGGGGTTGGGTTGCCATGGCGTCCACGGGGTTGGGTTGCCATGGCAACCACGGGGTTTGGTTGCCATGGCAACCATGGGGTTCTGTGTCCATGGTAACCATGGGGTTGTGTTGCCATGGTAACCATGGCGTTTTGTTGCCATGGCAACTATGGGGTTCTGTTGCCATGGCAACCATGGGGTAGTGTTTCCATGGCAACCATGTGGTAGTGTTGCCATGGTAACGATGGGGTTGGCTTGCCATGGCAACCACGGGGTTGTGTTATCATGGGAACCATGGGGTTGTGTTGCCATGGTAACCATGGGGTTGGGTTGCCATGGCAACCACGGGGTTTGGTTGCTATGGTAACCATGGGGTTGGGTTGCCATGGCAACCATGGGGTTGTGTTGCCATGGTAACCATGGCGTTTAGTTGCCATGGCAACTATGGGGTTCTGTTGCCATGGTAACCATGGGGTTGGGTTGCCATGGCAACCATGGGGTTGTGTTGCCATGGGAACCATGGGGTTGGGTTGCCATGGCATCCACGGGGTTGGGTTGCCATGGCAACCACGGGGTTCGGTTGCCATGGCAACCATGGGGTTGTGTTGCCATGGTAACCATGGCGTTTAGTTGCCATGGCAACTATGGGGTTCTGTTGCCATGGTAACGATGGGGTTGGGTCGCCATGGCAACCATAGGGTTGAGTTGCCATGGTAACCATGGGTTTGGGTTGCCATGGCAACCATGGGGTTTGGTTGCCATGGCAACCACGGGGTTTGGTTGCCATGGCAACCATGGGGTTGTGTTGCCATGGTAACAATGGCGTTTAGTTGCCATGGCAACCACGGGGTTTGGTTGCCATGGTAACCATGGGGTTGGGTTGCCATGGGAACCATGGGGTTGGGTTGCCATGGCAACCATGGGGTTGTGTTGCCATGGGAACCATGGGGTTGGGTTGCCATGGCATCCACGGGGTTGGGTTGCCATGGCAACCACGGGGTTTGGTTGCCATGGCAACCATGGGGTTGTGTTGCCATGGTAACCATGGCGTTTAGTTGCCATGGCAACTATGGGGTTCTGTTGACATGGTAACCATGGGGTTCGGTTGCCATGGCAACCATGGGGTTGTGTTGCCATGGGAACCATGGGGTTGGGTTGCCATGGCAACCATGGGGTTGTGTTGCCATGGTAACCATGGGGTTGGGTTGCCATGGCAACCATGGGGTTGTGTTGCATGGTAACCATGGCGTTTAGTTGCCATGGCAACTATGGGGTTCTGTTGCCATGGTAACCATGGGGTTGGGTTGCCATGGCAACTATGGGGTTGTGTTGCCATGGGAACCATGGTGTTGGGTTGCCATGGCATCCACGGGGTTGGGTTGCCATGGCAACCACGGGGTTTGGTTTCCATGGCAACCATGGGGTTGTGTTGCCATGGTAACCATGGCGTTTAGTTGCCATGGCAACTATGGGGTTCTGTTGCCATGGTAACGATGGGGTTGGGTCGCCATGGCAACCATAGGGTTGTGTTGCCATGGTAACCATGGGGTTGGGTTGCCATGGCAACCATGGGGTTGGGTTGCCATGGCAACCATGGGTTTGGGTTCCCATGGTAACCATGGGGTTGGGTTGCCATGGCAACCATGGGGTTGTGTTGCCATGGTAACCATGGCGTTTAGTTGCCATGGAAACTATGGGGTTCTGTTGCCATGGTAACCATGGGGTTGGGTTGCCATGGCATCCACGGGGTTGGGTTGCCATGGCAACCACGGGGTTTGGTTGCCATGGCAACCATGGGGTTCTGTGTCCTTGGTAACCATGGGGTTGTGTTGCCATGGTAACCATGGCGTTTTGTTGCCATGGCAACTATGGGGTTCTGTTCCCATGGCAACCATGGGGTAGTGTTTCCATGGCAACCACGGGGTTTGGTTGCCATGGTAACCATGGGGTTCGGTTGCCATGGCAACCACGGGGTTTGGTTGCTATGGTAACCATGGGGTTGGGTTGCCATGGCAACCATGGGGTTGCGTTGCCATGGTAACCATGGCGTTTTGTTGCCATGGCAACTATGGGGTTCTGATGCCATGGCAACCATGGGGTAGTGTTTCCATGGCAACCACGGGGTTTGGTTGGCATGGTAACCATGGGGTTGGGTTGCCATGGCAACCATGGGGTTGGGTTGCCATGGCAACCATGGGGTTGTGTTGCCATGGTAACCATGGCGTTTAGTTGCCATGGCAACCACGGGGTTTGGTTGCCATGGTAACCATGGGGTTGGGTTGCCATGGCAACCATGGGGTTGGGTTGCCATGGCAACCATGGGGTTGGGTTCCCATGGTAACCATGGGGTTGGGTTGCCATGGCAACCATGGGGTTGTGTTGCCATGGTAACCATGGCGTTTAGTTGCCATGGCAACCACGGGGTTTGGTTGCCACGGTAACCATGGGGTTGGGTTGCCATGGCAACCATGGGGTTGGGTTGCCATGGCAACCATGGGGTTGGGTTGCCATGGTAACCATGGGGTTGGGTTGCCATGGCAACCATGGGGTTGTGTTGCCATGGTAACCATGGGGTTGGGTTGCCATGGCAACCATGGGGTTGTGTTGCCATGGTAACCATGGCGTTTCGTTGCCATGGCAACTATGGGGTTGTGTTGCCATGGTAACCATGGGGTTGGGTTGCCATGGCAGCCATGGGGTTGTGTTGCCATGGTAACCATGGGGTTCTGTTGCCATGGTAACCATGGGGTTGGGTTGCCATGGCAACCATGGGGTTGTGTTGCCATGGGAACCATGGGGTTGGGTTGCCATGGCATCCACGGGGTTGGGTTGCCATGGCAACCACGGGGTTCTTTGTCCATGGTAACCATGGGGTTGTGTTGCCATGGTAACCATGGCGTTTTGTTGCCATGGCAACTATGGGGTTCTGTTGCCATGGCAACCATGGGGTAGTGTTTCCATGGAAAACATGGGGTAGTGTTGCCATGGTAACGATGGGGTTGGCTTGCCATGGCAACCACGGGGTTGTGTTATCATGGGAACCATGGGGTTGTGTTGCCATGGTAACCATGGGGTTGGGTTGCCATGGCAACCACGGGGTTTGGTTGCTATGGTAACCATGGGGTTGGGTTGCCATGGTAACTATGGGGTTGGGTTGCTATGGAAACTATGGGGTTTAATTGCCTTGGAAACCATGAGGTTGGGTTGCCATGGCAACCATGGGGTTGTGTTGCCATGGTAACCATGGGGTTGAGTTGCCATGGCAACCATGGGGATGTGTTGCCATGGTAACCATGGCGTTTAGTTGCCATGACAACTATGGGGTTCTGTTGCCATGGCAACCATGGGGTAGTGTTTCCATGGCAACCATGGGGTAGTATTGCCATGGTAACGATGGGGTTGGCTTGCCATGGCAACCACGGGGTTGTGTTATCATGGGAACCATGGGGTTGTGTTGCCATGGTAACCATGGGGTTGGGTTGCCATTGCAACCACGGGGTTTGGTTGCCATGGTAACCATGGGGTTGGGTTGCCATGGCAACCATGGGGTTGTGTTGCCATGGTAACCATGGCGTTTAGTTGCCATGGCAACCACGGGGTTTGGTTGCCGTGGTAACCATGGGGTTGTGTTGCCATGGCAACCATGGGGTTGTGTTGCCATGGTAACCATGGGGTTTTGTTGCGATGGCAACTATGGGGTTCTGTTGCCATGGCAACCATGGGGTAGTGTTTCCATGGCAACCATGGGGTTGTGTTGCCATGGTAACCATGGGGTTGGGTTGCTATGGAAACTATGGGGTTTAGTTGCCTTGGCAACCATGGGGTTGGGTTGCCATGGCAACCATGGGGTTGTGTTGCCATGGTAACCATGGCGTTTCGTTGCCATGGCAACCACGGGGTTTGGTTGCTATGGTAACCATGGGGTTGGGTTGCCATGGCAACCATGGGGTTATGTTGCCATGGTAACCATGGCGTTTAGTTGCCATGGCAACTATGGGGTTCTGTTGCCATGGTAACCATGGGGTTCGGTTGCCATGGCAACCATGGGGTTGTGTTGCCATGGGAACCATGGGGTTGGGTTGCCATGGCAACCACGGGGTTGGGTTGCCATGGCAACCACGGGGTTGTGTTATCATGGGAACCATGGGGTTGTGTTGCCATGGTAACCATGGGGTTGGGTTGCCATGGCAACCACGGGGTTTGGTTGCTATGGTAACCATGGGGTTGGGTTGCCATGGCAACCATGGGGTTGTGTTGCCATGGTAACCATGGCGTTTAGTTGCCATGGCAACTATGGGGTTCTGTTGCCATGGTAACCATGGGGTTGGGTTGCCATGGCAACCATGGGGTTGTGTTGCCATGGGAACCATGGGGTTGGGTTGCCATGGCATCCACGGGGTTGGGTTGCCATGGCAACCACGGGGTTTGATTGCCATGGCAACCATGGGGTTGTGTTGCCATGGTAACCATGCGTTTAGTTGCCATGGCAACTATGGGGTTCTGTTGCCATGGTAACGATGGGGTTGGGTCGCCATGGCAACCATAGGGTTGTGTTGCCATGGTAACCATGGGGTTGGGTTGCCATGGCAACAATGGGGTTGGGTTGCCATGGCAACCATGGGGTTGTGTTGCCATGGTAACCATGGCGTTTAGTTGCCATGGCAACCACGGGGTTTGGGTTCCCATGGTAACCATGGGGTTGGGTTGCCATGGCAACCATGGGGTTGTGTTGCCATGGTAACCATGGCGTTTAGTTGCCATGGCAACTATGGGGTTCTGTTGCCATGGTAACCATGGGGTTGGGTTGCCATGGCATCCACGGGGTTGTGTTGCCATGGCAACCACGGGGTTTGGTTGCCATGGCAACCATGGGGTTCTGTGTCCTTGGTAACCATGGGGTTGTGTTGCCATGGTAACCATGGCGTTTTGTTGCCATGGCAACTATGGGGTTCTGTTCCCATGGCAACCATGGGGTAGTGTTTCCATGGCAACCACGGGGTTTGGTTGGCATGGTAACCATGGGGTTCGGTTGCCATGGCAACCACGGGGTTTGGTTGCTATGGTAACCATGGGGTTGGGTTGCCATGGCAACCATGGGGTTGTGTTGCCATGGTAACCATGGCGTTTATTTGCCATGGCAACCACGGGGTTTGGTTGCCATGGTAACCATGGGGTTGGGTTGCCATGGCAACCATGGGGTTGGGTTGCCATGGCAACCATGGGGTTGAGTTCCCATGGTAACCATGGGGTTGGGTTGCCATGGCAACCATGGGTTTGGGTTGCCATGGTAACCATGGCGTTTAGTTGCCATGGCAACTATGGGGTTGTGTTGCCATGGTAACCATGGGGTAGGGTTGCCATGGCAACCATGGGGTTGTGTTGCCATGGGAACCATGGGGTTGGGTTGCCATGGCATCCACGGGGTTGGGTTGCCATGGCAACCACGGGGTTTGGTTGCCATGGTAACCATGGGGTTGGGTTGCCATGGCAACCATGGGGTTGTGTTGCCATGGTAACCATGGCGTTTAGTTGCCATGGCAACTATGGGGTTCTGTTGCCATGGTAACCATGGGGTTGTGTTGCCATGGCAACCATGGGGTTGTGTTGCCATGGGAACCATGGGGTTGGGTTGCCATGGCATCCACGGGGTTGGGTTGCCATGGCAACCACGGGGTTTGGTTGCCATGGCAACCATGGGGTTGTGTTGCCATGGTAACCATGGCGTTTAGTTGCCATGGCAACTATGGGGTTCTGTTGACATGGTAACCATGGGGTTGGGTTGCCATGGCAACCATGGGGTTGTGTTGCCATGGGAACCATGGGGTTGGGTTGCCATGGCAACCATGAGGTAGGGTTGCCATGGCAACCATGGGGTTGGGTTGCCATGGCAACCATGGGGTTGTGTTGCCATGGTAACCATGGGGTTGGGTTGCCATGGCAACCATGGGGTTGTGTTGCCATGGTAACCATGGCGTTTAGTTGCCATGGCAACTATGGGGTTCTGTTGCCATGGTAACCATGGGGTTGGGTTGCCATGGCAACCATGGAGTTGTGTTGCCATGGGAACCATGGGGTTGGGTTGCCATGGCATCCACGGGGTTGGGTTGCCATGGCAACCACGGGGTTTGGTTGCCATGGCAACCATGGGGTTGTGTTGCCATGGTAACCATGGCGTTTAGTTGCCATGGCAACTATGGGGTTCTGTTGCCATGGTAACGATGGGGTTGGGTCGCCATGGCAACCATAGGGTTGTGTTGCCATGGTAACCATGGGGTTGGGTTGCCATGGCAACCATGGGGTTGGGTTGCCATGGCAACCATGGGGTTGTGTTGCCATGGTAACCATGGCGTTTAGTTGCCATGGCAACCACGGGGTTTGGTTGCCATGGTAACCATGGGGTTGGGTTGCCATGGCAACCATGGGGTTGGGTTGCCATGGCAACCATGGGGTTGTGTTGCCATGGTAACCATGGCGTTTAGTTGCCATGGCAACTATGGGGTTCTGCTGCCATGGTAACCATGGGGTTGGGTTGCCATGGCAACCATGGGGTTGTGTTGCCATAGGAAACATGGGGTTGTGTTGCCATGGCATCCACGGGGTTGGGTTGCCATGGCAACCACGGGGCTTGGTTGCCATGGCAACCATGGGGTTCTGTGTCCATGGTAACCATGGGGTTGTGTTGCCATGGTAACCATGGCGTTTTGTTGCCATGGCAACTATGGGGTTCTGTTGCCATGGCAACCATGGGGTAGTGTTTCCATGGCAACCACGGGGTTTGGTTGCCATGGTAACCATGGGGTTCGGTTGCCATGGCAACCACGGGGTTTGGTTGCTATGGTAACCATGGGGTTGGGTTGCCATGGAAACCATGGGGTTGTGTTGCCATGGTAACCATGGCGTTTAGTTGCCATGGCAACCACGGGGTTTGGTTGCCATGGTAACCATGGGGTTGGGTTGCCATGGCAACCATGGGGTTGGGTTGCCATGGTAACCATGGCGTTTAGTTGCCATGGCAACTATGGGGTTCTGTTGCCATGGTAACCATGGGGTTGGGTTGCCATGGCAACCATGGGGTTGTGTTGCCATGGGTACCATGGGGTTGGGTTGCCATGGCAACCATGGGGTTGTGTTGCCATGGTAACCATGGCGTTTAGTTGCCATGGCAACTATGGGGTTCTGTTGACATGGTAACCATGGGGTTGGGTTTCCATGGCAACCATGGGGTTGTGTTGCCATGGGAACCATGGGGTTGGGTTGCCATGGCAACCATGAGGTTGTGTTGCCATGGTAACCATGGCGTTTAATTGCCATGGCAACTATGGGATTCTGTTGCCATGGTAACCATGGGGTTGGGTTGCCATGGCAAACATGGGGTTGTGTTGCCATGGCAACCATGGGGTTGTGTTGCCATGGGAACCATGGGGTTGGGTTGCCATGGCATCCACGGGGTTGGGTTGCCATGGCAACCACGGGGTTTGGTTGCCATGGCAACCATGAGGTTCTGTGTCCATGGTAACCATGGGGTTGTGTTGCCATGGTAAACATGGCGTTTTGTTGCCATGGCAACTATGGGGTTCTGATGCCATGGCAACCATGGGGTAGTGTTTCCATGGCAACCACGGGGTTTGGTTGCCATGGTAACCATGAGGTTGGGTTGCCATGGCAACCATGGGGTTGGGTTGCCATGGCAACCATGGGGTTGTGTTGCCATGGTCACCATGGGGTTGGGTTGCCATGGCAACCATGGGGTTGGGTTGCCATGGCAACCATGGGGTTTGGTTACCATGGCAACCATGGGGTTGTGTTGCCATGGTAACCATGGGGTTGGGTTGCCATGGCAACCATGGGGTTGTGTTGCCATGGTAACCATGGCGTTTAGTTGCCATGGCAACTATGGGGTTCTGTTGCCATGGTAACCATGGGGTTGTGTTGCCATGGCAACCATGGGGTTGTGTTGCCATGGTAACCATGGCGTTTAGTTGCCATGGCAACCACGGGGTTTGGTTGCCATGGTAACCATGGGGTTGGGTTGCAATGGCAACCATAAGGTTGGGTTGCCATGGCAACCATGGGGTTGGGTTGCCATGGTAACCATGGCGTTTAGTTGCCATGGCAACTATGGGGTTCTGTTGCCATGGTAACCATGGGGTTGGGTTGCCATGGCAACCATGGGGTTGTGTTGCCATGGGAACCATGGGGTTGGGTTGCCATGGCATCCACGGGGTTGGGTTACCATGGCATCCACGGGGTTGGGTTGCCATAGCAACCACGGGGTTTGGTTGCCATGGCAACCATGGGGTTGTGTTGCCATGGTAACCATGGCGTTTAGTTGCCATGGCAACTATGGGGTTCTGTTGACATGGTAACCATGGGGTTGGGTTGCCATGGCAACCATGGGGTTGTGTTTCCATGGGAACCACGGGGTTGGGTTGCCATGGCAACCACGGGGTTTGGTTGCCATGGCAACCATGGGATTCTGTGTCCATGGTAACCATGGCGTTGTGTTGCCATGGTAACCATGGCGTTTAGTTGCCATGGCAACCACGGAGATGGTTGCCATGGTAACCATGGGGTTGTGTTGCCATGGTAACCATGGCGTTTAGTTGCCATGGCAACTATGGGGTTGTGTTGCCATGGTAACCATGGGGTTGTGTTGCCATGGTAACCATGGGGTAGTGTTTCCATGGCAACCACTGAGTTTGGTTGCCATGGTAACCATGGGATTCTGTGTCCATGGTAACCATGGCGTTGTGTTGCCATGGTAACCATGGCGTTTAGTTGCCATGGCAACCACGGAGATGGTTGCCATGGTAACCATGGGGTTGTGTTGCCATGGTAACCATGGCGTTTAGTTGCCATGGCAACTATGGGGTTGTGTTGCCATGGTAACCATGGGGTTGTGTTGCCATGGTAACCATGGGGTAGTGTTTCCATGGCAACCACTGAGTTTGGTTGCCATGGTAACCATGGGGTTGGGTTGCCATGGTAACCAAGGGGTTGGGTTGCCATGGCAACCATGGGGTTGTGTTGCCATGGTAACCATGGGGTTGGGTTACCATGGCAACCATGGGATTGTGTTGCCATGGGAACCATGGGGTTGGGTTGCCATGGCAACTATGGGGTTCTGTTGCCATGGCAACCATGGGGTAGTGTTTCCATGGCAACCACGGGGTTTGGTTGCCATGGTAACCATGGGGTTGGGTTGCCATGGCAACCATGGGGTTGGGTTGCCATGGCAACCATGGGGTTGTGTTGCCATGGTAACCATGGGGTTGGGTTGCCATGGCAACCATGGGGTTGTGTTGCCATGGGAACCATGGGGTTGGGTTGCCATGGCGTCCACGGTGTTGAGTTGCCACGGCAACCACGGGGTTTGGTTGCCATGGCAACCATGGGGTTCTGTGTCCATGGTAACCATGGGGTTGTGTTGCCATGGTAACCATGGCGTTTTGTTGCCATGGCAACTATGGTGTTCTGTTGCCATGGCAACCACGGGGTTTGGTTGCTATGGTAACCATGGCGTTGGGTTGCCATGGCAAATATGGGGTTGTGTTGCCATGGTAACCATGGCGTTTAGTTGCCATGGCAACCACGGGGTTTGGTTGCCATGGTAACCATGGGGTTGGGTTGCCATGGCAACCATGGGGTTGTGTTGCCATGGTAACCATGGGGTTGGGTTGCCATGGCAACCATGGGGTTGTGTTGCCATGGTAACCATGGGGTTGGGATGCCATGGCAACCATGGGGTTGTGTTGCCATGGTAACCATGGCGTTTAGTTGCCATGGCAACTATGGGGTTCTGTTGCCATGGTAACCATGGGGTTGGGTTGCCATGGAAACCATGGGGTTGTGTTCCCATGGGAACCATGGGGTTGGGTTGCCATTGCATCCACGGGGTTGGGTTGCCATGGCAACCACGGGGTTTGGTTGCCATGGCAACCATGGGGTTCTGTGTCCATGGTAACGATGGGGTTGTGTTGCCATGGTAACCATGGCGTTTTGTTGCCATGGCAACTATGGGGTTCTGATGCCATGGCAACCATGGGGTAGTGTTTCCATGGCAACCACGGGGTTTGGTTGCCATGGTAACCATGAGGTTGGGTTGCCATGGCAACCATGGGGTTGGGTTGCCATGGCAACCATGGGGTTGTGTTGCCATGGTCACCATGGGGTTGGGTTGCCATGGCAACCATGGGGTTGTGTTGCCATGGCAACCATGGGGTTTGGTTGCCATGGCAACCATGGGGTTGTGTTGCCATGGTAACCATGGGGTTGGGTTGCCATGGCAACCATGGGGATGTGTTGCCATGGTAACCATGGCGTTTAGTTTCCATGGCAACTATGGGGTTCTGTTGCCATGGTAACCATGGGGTTGTGTTGCCATGGCATCCACGGGGTTGGGTTGCCATGGCAACCACGGGGTTTGGTTGCCATGGCAACCATGGTGTTCTGTGTCCATGGTAACCATGGGGTTGTGTTGCCATGGTAACCATGGCGTTTAGTTGCCATGGCAACCACAGAGATTGGTTGCCATGGTAACCATGGGGTTGTGTTGCCATGGTAACCATGGCGTTTAGTTGCCATGGCAACTATGGGGTTCTGTTGCCATGGTAACCATGGGGTTGGGTTGCCATGGCAACCATGGGGTTTTGTTGCCATGGGAACCATGGGGTTGGGTTCCCATGGCATCCACGGGGTTGGGTTGCCATGGCAACCACGGGGTTTGGTTGCCATGGCAACCATGGGGTTCTGTGTCCATGGTAACCATGGGGTTGTGTTGCCATGGTAACAATGGCGTTTAGTTGCCATGGCAACTATGGGGTTGGGTTGCCATGGCAACCATGGGGTAGTGTTTCCATGGCAACCATGGGGTAGTGTTGCCATGGTAACGATGGGGTTGGCTTGCCATGGCAACCACGGGGTTGTGTTCTCATGGGAACCATGGGGTTGTGTTGCCATGGCAACCATGGAGTTGGGTTGCCATGGCAACCACGGGGTTTGGTTGCTATGGCAACTATGGAGTTCTGTTGCCATGGTAACCATGGGGTTGGGTTGCCATGGCAACCATGGGGTTGGGTTGCCATGGCAACCATGGGGTTGTGTTGCCATGGTAACCATGGGGTTGGGTTGCCATGGCAACCATGGGGTTGTGTTGCCATGGTAACCATGGGGTTGTGTTGCCATGGTAACCATGGGGTTGGGTTGCCATGGCAACCATGGGGTTGTGTTGCCATGGTAACCATGGGGTTGGGTTGCCATGGCAACCATGGGGTTGTGTTGCCATGGTAACCATGGCGTTTAGTTGCCATGGCAACTATGGGGTTCTGTTGCCATGGTAACCATGGGGTTGGGTTGCCATGGCAACCATGGGGTTGTGTTGCCATGGGAACCATGGGGTTGGGTTGCCATGGCATCCACGGGCCTGGGTTGCCATGGCAACCACGGGGTTTGGTTGCCATGGCAACCATGGGGTTGTGTTGCCATGGTAACCATGGGGTTGGGTTGCCACTTCAACCATGGGGTTGTGTTGCCATGGTAACCATGGGGTTGGGTTACCATGGCAACCATGGGGTTGTGTTGCCATGGTAACCATGGCGTTTAGTTGCCATGGCAACTATGGGGTTCTGTTGCCATGGTAACCATGGAGTTGGGTTGCCATGGCAACCATGGGGTTGTGTTGCCATGGGAACCATGGGGTTGGGTTGCCATGGCATCCACGGGGTTGGGTTGCCATGGCAACCACGGGGTTTGGTTGCCATGGCAACCATGGGGTTGTGTTGCCATGGTAACCATGGCGTTTAGTTGCCATGGCAACTATGGGGTTCTGTTGCCATGGTAACCATGGGGTTGGGTTGCCATGGCAACCATGGGGTTGTGTTGCCATGGGAACCATGGGGTTGGGTTACCATGGCAACCATGGGGTTGGGTGTCCATGGCAATCATGGGGTTGTGTTGCCATGGTAACCATGGCTTTTAGTTGCCATGGCAACTATGGGGTTCTCTTGCCATGGTAACCATGGGGTTGTGTTGCCATGGTAACGATGGGGTTGTGTTGCCATGGTAACTATGGGGTTGGGTTGCTATGGAAACTATGGGGTTTAGTTGCCATGGCAACCATGGGGTTGAGATGCCGTGGTAACCATGCAGTTGGGTTGCCGTGGTAACCATGCGGTTGTGTTGTTGTGCTAACCATGCTGTTGTGTTGCCATGGTAACCATGGGGTAGTGTTGCCATGGCAACCACGGGGTTTGGTTGCTATGGTAACCATGGGGTTCTGTGTCCATGGTAACCATGGGGTTGGGTTGCCATGGTAACCATGGCGTTTAGTTGCCATGGCAACCACGGGGTTTGGTTGCTATGGTAACCATAGGCTTCTGTGTCCATGGTAACCACGGGGTTGGGTTGCCATGGTAACCATGGCGTTTAGTTGCCATGGCAACCACGGGGTTTGGTTGCCATGGTAACCATGGGGTTGTGTTGCCATGGCAACCATGGGGTTGGGTTCCCATGGTAACCACGGGGTTGGGTTGCAATGGCAACCACGGGGTTTGGTTGCCATGGCAACCATGGGGCTCTGTGTCCATGGTAACGATGGGGTTGTGTTGCCATGGTAACCATGGCGTTTTGTTGCCATGGCAACTATGGGGTTTTGATGCCATGGCAACCATGGGGTAGTGTTTCCATGGCAACCACGGGGTCTGGTTGCCATGGTAACCATGAGGTTGGGTTGCCATGGCAACCATGGGGTTGGGTTGCCATGGCAACCATGGGGTTGTGTTGCCATGGTCACCATGGGGTTGGGTTGCCATGGCAACCATGGGGTTGTGTTGCCATGGCAACCATGGGGTTTGGTTGCCATGGCAACCATGGGGTTGTGTTGCCATGGTAACCATGGGGTTGGGTTGCCATGGCAACCATGGGGATGTGTTGCCATGGTAACCATGGCGTTTAGTTGCCATGGCAACTATGGGGTTCTGTTGCCATGGTAACCATGGGGTTGTGTTGCCATGGCATCCACGGGGTTGGGTTGCCATGGCAACCACGGGGTTTGGTTGCCATAGCAACCATGGTGTTCTGTGTCCATGGTAACCATGGGCTTGTGTTGCCATGGTAACCATGGCGTTTAGTTGCCATGGCAACCACAGAGTTTGGTTGCCATGGTAACCATGGGGTTGTGTTGCCATGGTAACCATGGCGTTTAGTTGCCATGGCAACTATGGGGTTCTGTTGCCATGGTAACCATGGGGTTGGGTTGCCATGGCAACCATGGGGTTGTGTTGCCATGGGAACCATGGGGTTGGGTTCCCATGGCATCCACGGGGTTGGGTTGCCATGGCAACCACGGGTTTTGGTTGCCATGGCAACCATGGGGTTCTGTGTCCATGGTAACCATGGGGTTGTGTTGCCATGGTAACAATGGCGTTTAGTTGCCATGGCAACTATGGGGTTGGGTTGCCATGGCAACCATGGGGTAGTGTTTCCATGGCAACCATGGGGTAGTGTTGCCATGGTAACGATGGGGTTGGCTTGCCATGGCAACCACGGGGTTGTGTTCTCATGGGAACCATGGGGTTGTGTTGCCATGGCAACCATGGAGTTGGGTTGCCATGGCAACCACGGGGTTTGGTTGCTATGGCAACTATGGAGTTCTGTTGCCATGGTAACCATGGGGTTGGGTTGCCATGGCAACCATGGGGTTGGGTTGCCATGGCAACCATGGGGTTGTGTTGCCATGGTAACCATGGGGTTGTGTTGCCATGGCAACCATGGGGTTGTGTTGCCATGGTAACCATGGGGTTGTGTTGCCATGGTAACCATGGGGTTGGGTTGCCATGGCAACCATGGGGTTGTGTTGCCATGGTAACCATGGGGATGGGTTGCCATGGCAACCATGGGGTTGTGTTGCCATGGTAACCATGGCGTTTAGTTGCCATGGCAACTATGGGGTTCTGTTGCCATGGTAACCATGGGGTTGGGTTGCCATGGCAACCATGGGGTTGTGTTGCCATGGGAACCATGGGGTTGGGTTGCCATGGCATCCACGGGCTTGGGTTGCCATGGCAACCACGGGGTTTGGTTGCCATGGCAACCATGGGGTTGTGTTGCCATGGTAACCATGGGGTTGGGTTGCCACTTCAACCATGGGGTTGTGTTGCCATGGTAACCATGGGGTTGGGTTGCCATGGCAACCATGGGGTTGTGTTGCCATGGTAACCATGGCGTTTAGTTGCCATGGCAACTATGGGGTTCTGTTGCCATGGTAACCATGGAGTTGGGTTGCCATGGCAACCATGGGGTTGTGTTGCCATGGGAACCATGGGGTTGGGTTGCCATGGCATCCACGGGGTTGGGTTGCCATGGCAACCACGGGGTTTGGTTGCCATGGCAACCATGGGGTTGTGTTGCCATGGTAACCATGGCGTTTAGTTGCCATGGCAACTATGGGGTTCTGTTGCCATGGTAACCATGGGGTTGGGTTGCCATGGCAACCATGGGGTTGTGTTGCCATGGGAACCATGGGGTTGGGTTACCATGGCAACCATGGGGTTGGGTGTCCATGGCAATCATGGGGTTGTGTTGCCATGGTAACCATGGCTTTTAGTTGCCATGGCAACTATGGGGTTCTCTTGCCATGGTAACCATGGGGTTGTGTTGCCATGGTAACGATGGGGTTGTGTTGCCATGGTAACTATGGGGTTGGGTTGCTATGGAAACTATGGGGTTTAGTTGCCATGGCAACCATGGGGTTGAGATGCCGTGGTAACCATGCAGTTGGGTTGCCGTGGTAACCATGCGGTTGTGTTGTTGTGCTAACCATGCTGTTGTGTTGCCATCGTAACCATGGGGTAGTGTTGCCATGGCAACCACGGGGTTTGGTTGCTATGGTAACCATGGGGTTCTGTGTCCATGGTAACCATGGGGTTGGGTTGCCATGGTAACCATGGCGTTTAGTTGCCATGGCAACCACGGGGTTTGGTTGCTATGGTAACCATAGGGTTCTGTGTCCATGGTAACCACGGGGTTGGGTTGCCATGGTAACCATGGCGTTTAGTTGCCATGGCAACCACAGGGTTTGGTTGCCATGGTAACCATGGGGTTGTGTTGCCATGGCAACCATGGGGTTGGGTTCCCATGGTAACCACGGGGTTGGGTTGCCATGGCAACCACGGGGTTTGGTTGCCATGGTAACCATGGGGTTGGGTTGCCATGGCATCCACGGGGTTGTGTTGCCATGGCAACCACGGGGTTTGACTGCCATGGCAACCATGGTTGTTCTGTGTCCATGGCAACCATGGGGTTGTGTTGCCATGGGAACCATGGGGTTGGGTTGCCATGGCATCCACGGGGTTGGGTTGCCATGGCAACCACGGGGTTTGACTGCCATGGCAACCATGGTTGTTCTGTGTCCATGGTAACCATGGGGTTGTGTTGCCATGGTAACCATGGCGTTTAGTTGCCATGGCAACTATGGGGTTCTGTTGCCATGGTAACCATGGGGTTGGGTTGCCATGGCAACCATGGGGTTGTGTTGCCATGGGAACCATGGGGTTGGGTTGCCATGGCAACCATGGGGTTGGGTTGCCATGGCAACCATGGGGTTGTGTTGCCATGGTAACCATGGCGTTTAGTTGCCATGGCAACCACGGGGTTTGGTTGCCATGGTAACCATGGGGTTGTGTTGCCATGGCAACCATGGGGTTGGGTTCCCATGGTAACCACGGGGTTGGGTTGCCATGGCAACCACGGGGTTTGATTGCCATGGCAACCATGGGGTTCTGTGTCCATGGTAACCATGGGGTTGTGTTGCCATGGTAACCATGGCGTTTTGTTGCCATGGCAACTATGGGGTTCTGATGCAATGGCAACCATGGGGTAGTGTTTCCATGGCAACCACGGGGTTTGGTTGCCATGGTAACCATGGGGTTGGGTTGCCATGGCAACCATGGGGTTGGGTTGCCATGGCAACCATGGGGTTCTGTGTCCATGGTAACCATGGGGTTGTGTTGCCATGGTAACCATGGCGTTTTGTTGCCATGGCAACTATGGTGTTCTGATGCCATGGCAACCATGGGGTAGTGTTTCCATGGCAACCACGGGGTTTGGTTGCCATGGTAACCATGGGGTTGGGTTGCCATGGCAACCATGGGGTTGGGTTGCCATGGCAACCATGGGGTTGGGTGTCCATGGCAATCATGGGGTTGTGTTGCCATGGTAACCATGGCTTTTAGTTGCCATGGCAACTATGGGGTTGTGTTGCCATGGTAACCATGGCTTTTAGTTGCCATGGCAACTATGGGGTTCTCTTGCCATGGTAACCATGGGGTTGTGTTGCCATGGTAACGATGGGGTTGTGTTGCCATGGTAACTATGGGGTTGGGTTGCTATGGAAACTATGGGGTTTAGTTGCCATGGCAACCATGGGGTTGAGATGCCGTGGTAACCATGCAGTTGGGTTGCCGTGGTAACCATGCGGTTGTGTTGTTGTGCTAACCATGCTGTTGTGTTGCCATGGTAACCATGGGGTAGTGTTGCCATGGCAACCACGGGGTTTGGTTGCTATGGTAACCATGGGGTTCTGTGTCCATGGTAACCATGGGGTTGGGTTGCCATAATAACCATGGCGTTTAGTTGCCATGGCAACCACGGGGTTTGGTTGCTATGGTAACCATAGGGTTCTGTGTCCATGGTAACCACGGGGTTGGGTTGCCATGGTAACCATGGCGTTTAGTTGCCATGGCAACCACGGGGTTTGGTTGCCATGGTAACCATGGGGTTGTGTTGCCATGGCAACCATGGGGTTGGGTTCCCATGGTAACCACGGGGTTGGGTTGCCATGGCAACCACGGGGTTTGGTTGCCATGGTAACCATGGGGTTGGGTTGCCATGGCAACCATGGGGTTGTGTTGCCATGGTAACCATGGCGTTTAGTTGCCATGGCAACTATGGGGTTCTGTTGCGATGGTAACCATGGGGTTGGGTTGCCATGGCAACCATGGGGTTGTGTTGCCATGGGAACCATGGGGTTGGGTTGCCATGGCATCCACGGGGTTGTGTTGCCATGGCAACCACGGGGTTTGACTGCCATGGCAACCATGGTTGTTCTGTGTCCATGGCAACCATGGGGTTGTGTTGCCATGGGAACCATGGGGTTGGGTTGCCATGGCATCCACGGGGTTGTGTTGCCATGGCAACCACGGGGTTTGACTGCCATGGCAACCATGGTTGTTCTGTGTCCATGGTAACCATGGGGTTGTGTTGCCATGGTAACCATGGCGTTTAGTTGCCATGGCAACTATGGGGTTCTGTTGCCATGGGAACCATGGGGTTGGGTTGCCATGGCAACCATGGGGTTGTGTTGCCATGGGAACCATGGGGTTGGGTTGCCATGGCAACCATGGGGTTGGGTTGCCATGGCAACCATGGGGTTGTGTTGCCATGGTAACCATGGCGTTTAGTTGCCATGGCAACCACGGGGTTTGGTTGCCATGGTAACCATGGGGTTGTGTTGCCATGGCAACCATGGGGTTGGGTTCCCATGGTAACCACGGGGTTGGGTTGCCATGGCAACCACGGGGTTTGATTGCCATGGCAACCATGGGGTTCTGTGTCCATGGTAACCATGGGGTTGTGTTGCCATGGTAACCATGGCGTTTTGTTGCCATGGCAACTATGGGGTTCTGATGCAATGGCAACCATGGGGTAGTGTTTCCATGGCAACCACGGGGTTTGGTTGCCATGGTAACCATGGGGTTGGGTTGCCATGGCAACCATGGGGTTGGGTTGCCATGGCAACCATGGGGTTTGGTTGCCATGGCAACCATGGGGTTCTGTGTCCATGGTAACCATGGGGTTGTGTTGCCATGGTAACCATGGCGTTTTGTTGCCATGGCAACTATGGTGTTCTGATGCCATGGCAACCATGGGGTAGTGTTTCCATGGCAACCACGGGGTTTGGTTGCCATGGTAACCATGGGGTTGGGTTGCCATGGCAACCATGGGGTTGGGTTGCCATGGCAACCATGGGGTTGGGTTGCCATGGTAACCATGGGGTTGGGTTGCCATGGCAACCATGGGGTTGTGTTGCCATGGTAACCATGGGGTTGTGTTGCCATGGCAACCTTGGGGTTGTGTTGCCATGGTAACCATGGCGTTTAGTTGCCATGGCAACCACGGAGTTTGGTTTCCATGGTAACCACGGGGTTTGGTTGCCATGGCAACTATGGGGTTCTGTTGCCATGGTAACCATGGGGTTGGGTTGCCATGGCAACCATGGTGTTGTGTTTCCATGGGAACCATGGGGTTGGGTTGCCATGGCATCCACGGGGTTGGGTTGCCATGGCAACCACGGGGTTTGGTTGCCATGGCAACCATGGGGTTCTGTGTCCATGGTAACCATGGCGTTGTGTTGCCATGGTAACCATGGCGTTGGGTTGCCATGGCAACCATGGGGTTGGGTTGCCATGGCAACAATGGGGTAGTGTTTCCATGGCAACCAGGGGGTTTGGTTGCCATGGTAACCATGGGGTTGGGTTTCCATGGCAACCATGGGTATGGGTTGCCATGGCAACCATGGGGTTGTGTTGCCATGGTAACCATGAGGTTGGGTTGCCATGGCAACCATGGGGTTGTGTTGCCATGGTAACCATGGCGTTTAGTTGCCATGGCAACCACGGGGTTGGGTTGCCATGGCAACCACGGGGTTTGGTTGCCATGGCAACCATGGGGTTCTGTGTCCATGGTAACCATGGCGTTGTGTTGCCATGGTAACCATGGCGTTTAGTTGCCATGGCAACCACGGAGTTTGGTTGCCATGGCAACCATGGGGTTGTGTTGCCATGGTAACCATGGCGTTTAGTTGCCATGGCAACTATGGGGTTCTGTTGCCATGGTAACCATGGGGTTGGGTTGCCATGGCAACCATGGGGTTGTGTTGCCATGGGAACAATGGGGTTGGGTTGCCATGGCATCCACGGGGTTGGGTTGCCATGGCAACCACGGGGTTTGGTTGCCATGGCAACCATTGGGTTCTGTGTCCATGGTAACCATGGCGTTGTGATGCCATGGTAACCATGGGGTTGGGTTGCCATGGCAACCATGGGGTTGGGTTGCCATGGGAACAATGGGGTAGTGTTTCCATGGCAACCACGGGGTTTGGTTGCCATGGTATACCATGGGGTTGGGTTTCCATGGCAACCATGGGTATGGGTTGCCATGGCAACCATGGGGTTGTGTTGCCATGGTAACCATGAGGTTGGGTTGCCATGGCAACCATGGGGTTGTGTTGTCATGGTAACCATGGCGTTTAGTTGCCATGGCAACCACGGAGTTTGGTTGCCATGGTAACCACGGGGTTTGGTTGCCATGGTAACCATGGGGTTGGGTTGCCATGGCAACCATGGGGTTGTGTTGCCATGGTAACCATGGCGTTTAGTTGCCATGGCAACTATGGGGTTCTGTTGCCATGGTAACCATGGGGTTGGGTTGCCATGGCAACCATGGGGTTGTGTTGCCATGGGAACCATGGGGTTGGGTTGCCATGGCATCCACGGGGTTGGGTTGCCATGGCAACCACGGGGTTTGGTTGCCATGGCAACCATAGGGTTCTGTGTCCATGGTAACCATGGCGTTGTGTTGCCATGGTAACCATGGCGTTTAGTTGCCATGGCAACCACGCAATTTGGTTGCCATGGTAACCAAGGGGTTGTGTTGCCATGGTAACCATGGCGTTTAGTTGCCATGGCAACTATGGGGTTCTGTTGCCATGGTAACCATGGGGTTGGGTTGCCATGGCAACCATGGGGTTGTGTTGCCATGGGAACCATGGGGTTGGGTTGCCATGGCATCCACGGGGTTGGGTTGCCATGGCAACCACGGGGTTTGGTTGCCATGGCAACCATGGGGTTCTGTGTCCATGGTAACAATGGGGTTGTGTTGCCATGGTAACCATGGCGTTTAGTTGCCATGAAACCACGGAGTTTGGTTGCCATGGTAACTATGGGGTTGTGTTGCCATGGTAACCATGGCGTTTAGTTGCCATGGCAACTATGGGGTTTTGTTGCCATGGTAACCATGGGGTTGGGTTGCCATGGCATCCACGGGGTTGGGTTGCCATGGCAACCATGGGGTTGGGTTGCCATGGTAACCATGGCGTTGTGTTGCCATGGTAACCATGGCGTTTAGTTGCCATGGCAACCACGGAGTTTGGTTGCCATGGTAACCACGGGGTTTGGTTGCCATGGTAACCATGGGGTTGGGTTGCCTTGGCAACCATGGGGTTGTGTTGCCATGGTAACCATGGGGTTGGGTTGCCATGGCAACCATGGGGTTGGGTTGCCATGGTAACCATGGCGTTTAGTTGCCATGGCAACTATGGTGTTCTGTTGCCATGGTAACCATGGGGTTGGGTTGCCATGGCAACCATGGGGTTGTGTTGCCATGGGAACCATGGGGTTGGGTTGCCATGGCATCCACGGGGTTGGGTTGCCATGGCAACCATGGGGTTCTGTGTCCATGGTAACCATGGGGTTGTGTTGCCATGGTAACCATGGCGTTTTGTTGCCATGGCAACTATGGGGTTCTGTTGACATTGTAACCATGGGGTTGGGTTGCCATGGCAACCATGGGGTTGTGTTGCCATGGGAACCATGGGGTTGGGTTGCCATGGCAACTATGGGGTTCTGTTGCCATGGTAACCATGGGGTTGGGTTGCCATGGCAACCATGGGGTTGTGTTGCCATGGGAACCATGGGGTTGGGTTGCCATGGCATCCACGGGGTTGGGTTGCCATGGCAACCACGGGGTTTGGTTGCCATGGCAAACATGGGGTTCTGTGTCCATGGTAACCATGGGGTTGTGTTGCCATGGTAACCATGGCGTTTAGTTGCCATGGCAACCACGGAGTTTGGTTGCCATGGCAACCATGGGGTTGTGTTGCCATGGTAACCATGGCGTTTAGTTGCCATGGCAACTATGGGGTTCTGTTGCCATGGTAACCATGGGGTTGGGTTGCCATGGCAACCATGGGGTTGTGTTGCCATGGGAACTATGGGGTTGGGTTGCCATGGCATCCACGGGGTTGGGTTGCCATGGCAACCACGGGGTTTGGTTGCCATGGCAACCATGGGGTTCTGTGTCCATGGTAACCATGGCGTTGTGTTGCCATGGTAACCATGGCGTTTAGTTGCCATGGCAACCACGGAGTTTGGTTGCCATGGTAACCATGGGATTGTGTTGCCATGGTAACCATGGCGTTTAGTTGCCATGGCAACTATGGGGTTCTGTTGCCATGGTAACCATGGGGTTGGGTTGCCATGGCATCCACGGGGTTGGGTTGCCATGGCATCCACGGGGTTGGGTTGCCATGGCAACCACGGGGTTTGGTTGCCATGGCAACCATGGGGTTCTGTGTCCATGGTAACCATTGGGTTGTGTTGCCATGGTAACCATGGCGTTTTGTTGCCATGGCAACTATGGGGTTCTGTTGCCATGGCAACCATGGGGTAGTGTTTCCATGGCAACCACGGGGTTTGGTTGCCATGGCAACCATGGTGTTGGGTTGCCATGGCAACCATGGGGTTGGGTTACCATGGCAACCATGGGGTTGTGTTGCCATGGTAACCATGGGGTTGGGTTGCCATGGCAACCATGGGGTTGTGTTGCCATGGTAACCATGGCGTTTAGTTGCCATGGCAACCACGGAGTTTGATTGCCATGGTAACTACGGGGTTTGGTTGCCATGGTAACCATGGGGTTGGGTTGCCATGGCAACCATGGGGTTGTGTTGCCATGGTAACCATGGCGTTTAGTTGCCATGACAACTATGGGGTTCTGTTGCCATGGGAACCATGGGGTTGGGTTGCCATGGCAACCATGGGGTTGTGTTGCCATGGGAACCATGGGGTTGGGTTGCCATGGCATCCATGGGGTTGGGTTGCCATGGCAACCACGGGGTTTGGTTGCCATGGCAACCATGGGGTTCTGTGTCCATGGTAACCATGGCGTTGTGTTGCCATGGTAACCATGGCCTTTAGTTGCCAAGGCAACCACGGAGTTTGGTTGCCATGGTAACCATGGGGTTGTGTTGCCATGGTAACCATGGCGTTTAGTTGCCATGGCAACTATGGGGTTCTGTTGCCATGGTAACCATGGGGTTGGGTTGCCATGGCAACCATGGGGTTGTGTTGCCATGGGAACAATGGGGTTGGGTTGCCATGGCATCCACGGGGTTGGGTTGCCATGGCAACCACGGGGTTTGGTTGCCATGGCAACCATGGTGTTCTGTGTCCATGGTAACCATGGCGTTGTGTTGCCATGGTAACCATGGGGTTGGGTTGCCAAGGCAACCATGGGGTTGGGTTGCCATGGCAACCATGGGGTAGTGTTTCCATGGCAACCACGGGGTTTGGTTGCCATGGTAACCATGGGGTTGGGTTTCCATGGCAACCATGGGTTTGGGTTGCCATGGCAACCATGGGGTTGTGTTGCCATGGTAACCATGAGGTTGGGTTGCCATGGCAACCATGGGGTTGTGTTGCCATGGTAACCATGGCGTTTAGTTGCCATGGCAACCACGGAGTTTGGTTGCCATGGTAACCACGGGGTTTGGTTGCCATGGTAACCATGGGGTTGGGTTGCCATCGCAACCATGGGGTTGTGTTGCCATGGGAACCATGGGGTTGGGTTGCCATGGCATCCACGGGGTTGGGTTGCCATGGCAACCACGGGGTTTGGTTGCCATGGCAACCATGGGGTTCTGTGTCCATGGTAACCATGGGGTTGGGTTACCATGGCAACCATGGGGTTGTGTTGTCATGGGAACCATGGGGTTGGGTTGCCATGGCAACCATGGGGTTGGGTTGCCATGGCAACCATGGGGTTGTGTTGCCATGGCAACCATGGGGTTGGGTTGCCATGGCATCTACGGGGTTGGGTTGCCATGGCAACCACGGGGTTTGGTTGCCATGGCAATCTTGGGGTTCTGTGTCCATGGTAACCATGGCGTTGTGTTGCCATGGTAACCATGGCGTTTAGTTGCCATGGCAACCACGGAGTTTGGTTGCCATGGTAACCATGGGGTTGGGTTGCCATGGCAACCATGGGGTTGTGTTGCCATGGTAACCATGGGGTTGTGTTGCCATGGCAACCTTGGGGTTGTGTTGCCATGGTAACCATGGCGTTTAGTTGCCATGGCAACCACGGAGTTTGGTTGCCATGGTAACCACGGGGTTTGGTTGCCATGGTAACCATGGGGTTGGGTTGCCATGGCAACCATGGGGTTGTGTTGCCATGGGAACCATGGCGTTTAGTTGCCATGGCAACTATGGGGTTCTGTTGCCATGGTAACCATGGGGTTGGGTTGCCATGGCAACCATGGGGTTGTGTTTCCATGGGAACCATGGGGTTGGGTTGCCATGGCATCCACGGGGTTGGGTTGCCATGGCAACCACGGGGTTTGGTTGCCATGGCAACCATGGGATTCTGTGTCCATGGTAACCATGGCGTTGTGTTGCCATGGTAACCATGGCCTTTAGTTCCCATGGCAACCACGGAGATGGTTGCCATGGTAACCATGGGGTTGTGTTGCCATGGTAACCATGGCGTTTAGTTGCCATGGCAACTATGGGGTTCTGTTGCCATGGTAACCATGGGGTTGGGTTGCCATGGCAACCATGGGGTTGTGTTGCCATGGGAACCATGGGGTTGGGTTGCCATGGCATCCACGGGGTTGGGTTGCCATGGCTACCACGGGGTTTGGTTGCCATGGCAACCATGGGGTTCTGTGTCCATGGTAACCATGGCGTTGTGTTGCCATGGTAACCATGGCGTTTAGTTGCCATGGCAACCACGGAGTTTGGTTGCCATGGTAACCATGGGGTTGTGTTGCCATGGTAACCATGGCGTTTTGTTGCCATGGCAACTATGGGGTTCTGTTGCCATGGTAACCATGGGGTTGGGTTGCCATGGCATCCACGGGGTTGGGTTGCCATGGCATCCACGGGGTTGGGTTGCCATGGCAACCACGGGGTTTGGTTGCCATGGCAACCATGGGGTTCTGTGTCCATGGTAACCATGGGGCTGTGTTGCCATGGTAACCATGGCGTTTAGTTGCCATGGCAACCACGGAGTTTGATTGCCATGGTAACCACGGGGTTTGGTTGCCATGGTAACCATGGGGTTGGGTTGCCATGGCAACCATGGGGTTGTGTTGCCATGGTAACCATGGGGTTGGGTTGCCATGGCAACCATGGGGTTGTGTTGCCATGGTAACCATGGCGTTTAGTTGCCATGGCAACTATGGGGTTCTGTTGCCATGGGAACCATGGGGTTGGGTTGCCATGGCAACCATGGGGTTGTGTTGCCATGGGAACCATGGGGTTGGGTTGCCATGGCATCCACGGGGTTGGGTTGCCATGGCAACCACGGGGTTTGGTTGCCATGGCAACCATGGGGTTCTGTGTCCATGGTAACCATGGCGTTGTGTTGCCATGGCAACCATGGCGTTTAGTTGCCATGGCAACCACGGAGTTTGGTTGCCATGGTAACCATGGGGTTGTGTTGCCATGGTAACCATGGCGTTTAGTTGCCATGGCAACTATGGGGTTCTGTTGCCATGGTAACCATGGGGTTGGGTTGCCATGGCAACCATGGTGTTGTGTTGCCATGGGAACAATGGGGTTGGGTTGCCATGGCATCCACGGGGTTGGGTTGCCATGGCAACCACGGGGTTTGGTTGCCATGGCAACCATGGGGTTCTGTGTCCATGGTAACCATGGCGTTGTGTTGCCACGGTAACCATGGGGTTGGGTTGCCATGGCAACCATGGGGTTGGGTTGCCATGGTAACCATGGCGTTGTGTTGCCATGGTAACCATGGCGTTTAGTTGCCATGGCAACCACGGAGTTTGGTTGCCATGGTAACCACGGCGTTTGGTTGCCATGGTAACCATGGGGTTGGGTTGCCTTGGCAACCATGGGGTTGTGTTGCCATGGTAACCATGGGGTTGGGTTGCCATGGCAACCATGGGGTTGGGTTGCCATGGTAACCATGGCGTTTAGTTGCCATGGCAACTATGGTGTTCTGTTGCCATGGTAACCATGGGGTTGGGTTGCCATGGCAACCATGGGGTTGTGTTGCCATGGGAACCATGGGGTTGGGTTGCCATGGCATCCACGGGGTTGGGTTGCCATGGCAACCATGGGGTTCTGTGTCCATGGTAACCATGGGGTTGTGTTGCCATGGTAACCATGGCGTTTTGTTGCCATGGCAACTATGGGGTTCTGTTGCCATTGTAACCATGGGGTTGGGTTGCCATGGCAACCATGGGGTTGTGTTGCCATGGGAACCATGGGGTTGGGTTGCCATGGCAACTATGGGGTTCTGTTGCCATGGTAACCATGGGGTTGGGTTGCCATGGCAACCATGGGGTTGTGTTGCCATGGGAACCATGGGGTTGGGTTGCCATGGCATCCACGGGGTTGGGTTGCCATGGCAACCACGGGGTTTGGTTGCCATGGCAACCATGGGGTTCTGTGTCCATGGTAACCATGGGGTTGTGTTGCCATGGTAACCATGGCGTTTAGTTGCCATGGCAACCACGGAGTTTGGTTGCCATGGCAACCATGGGGTTGTGTTGCCATGGTAACCATGGCGTTTAGTTGCCATGGCAACTATGGGGTTCTGTTGCCATGGTAACCATGGGGTTGTGTTGCCATGGCAACCATGGGGTTGTGTTGCCATGGGAACCATTGGGTTGGGTTGCCATGGTATCCACGGGGTTGGGTTGCCATGGCAAACAAGGGGTTTGGTTGCCATGGCAACCATGGGGTTCTGTGTCCATGGTAACCATGGCGTTGTGTTGCCATGGTAACCATGGCGTTTAGTTGCCATGGCAACCACGGAGTTTGGTTGCCATGGTAACCATGGGATTGTGTTGCCATGGGAACCATGGCGTTTAGTTGCCATGGCAACTATGGGGTTCTGTTGCCATGGTAACCATGGGGTTGGGTTGCCATGGCATCCACGGGTTTGGGTTGCCATGGCATCCACGGGGTTGGGTTGCCATGGCAACCACGGCGTTTGGTTGCCATGGCAACCATGGGGTTCTGTGTCCATGGTAACCATGGGGTTGTGTTGCCATGGTAACCATGGCGTTTTGTTGCCATGGCAACTATGGGGTTCTGTTGCCATGGCAACCATGGGGTAGTGTTTCCATGGCAACCACGGGGTTTGGTTGCCATGGTAACCATGGGGTTGGGTTGCCATGGCAACCATGGGGTTGGGTTACCATGGCAACCATGGGGTTGTGTTGCCATGGTAACCATGGGGTTGGGTTGCCATGGCAACCATGGGGTTGTGTTGCCATGGTAACCATGGCGTTTAGTTGCCATGGCAACCACGGAGTTTGATTGCCATGGTAACCACGGGGTTTGGTTGCCATGGTAACCATGGGGTTGGGTTGCCATGGCAACCATGGGGTTGTGTTGCCATGGTAACCATGGGGTTGGGTTGCCATGGCAACAATGGGGTTGTGTTGCCATGGTAACCATGGCGTTTAGTTGCCATGGCAACTATGGGGTTCTGTTGCCATGGGAACCATGGGGTTGGGTTGCCATGGCAACCATGGGGTTGTGTTGCCATGGGAACCATGGGGTTGGGTTGCCATGGCATCCACGGGGTTGGGTTGCCATGGCAACCACGGGGTTTGGTTGCCATGGCAACCATGGGGTTCTGTGTCCATGGTAACCATGGCGTTGTGTTGCCATGGTAACCATGGCGTATAGTTGCCATGGCAACCACGGAGTTTGGTTGCCATGGTAACCATGGGGTTCTGTTGCCATGGTAACCATGGCGTTTAGTTGCCATGGCAACTATGGGGTTCTGTTGCCATGGTAACCATGGGGTTGGGTTGCCATGGCAACCATGGGGTTGTGTTGCCATGGGAACAATGGGGTTGGGTTGCCATGGCATCCACGGGGTTGGGTTGCCATGGCAACCACGGGGTTTGGTTGCCATGGCAACCATGGTGTTCTGTGTCCATGGTAACCATGGCGTTGTGTTGCCATGGTAACCATGGGGTTGGGTTGCCATGGCAACCATGGGGTTTTGTTGCCATGGCAACCATGGGGTAGTGTTTCCATGGCAATCACGGGGTTTGGTTGCCATGGTAACCATGGGGTTGGGTTTCAATGGCAACCATGGGTTTGGGTTGCCATGGCAACCATGGGGTTGTGTTGCCATGGTAACCATGAGGTTGGGTTGCCATGGCAACCATGGGGTTGTGTTGCCATGGTAACCATGGCGTTTAGTTGCCATGGCAACCACGGAGTTTGGTTGCCATGGTAACCACGGGGTTTGGTTGCCATGGTAACCATGGGGTTGGGTTGCCATGGCAACCATGGAGTTGTGTTGCCATGGTAACCATGGGGTTGTGTTGCCATGGCATCCACGGGGTTGGGTTGCCATGGCAACCACGGGGTTTTGTTGCCATGGCAACCATGGGGTTCTGTGTCCATGGTAACCATGGGGTTGGGTTACCATGGCAACCATGGGGTTGTGTTGTCATGGGAACCATGGGGTTGGGTTGCCATGGCAACCATGGGGTTGGGTTGCCATGGCAACCATGGGGTTGGGTTGCCATGGCATCTACGGGGTTGGGTTGCCATGGCAACCACGGGGTTTGGTTGCCATGGCAATCTTGGGGTTCTGTGTCCATGGTAACCATGGGGTTGGGTTTCCATGGCAACCATGGGGTTGTGTTGCCATGGGAACCATGGGGTTGGGTTGCCATGGCATCCACGGGATTGGGTTGCCATGGCAACCATGGGGTTCTGTGTCCATGGTAACCATGGGGTTGTGTTGCCATGGTAACCATGGCGTTTTGTTGCCATGGCAACTATCGGGTTCTGTTGCCATGGCAACCATGGGGTTGTGTTGCCATGGTAACCATAGCGTTTAGTTGCCATGGCAACTATGGGGTTCTGTTGCCATTGTAACCATGGGGTTGGGTTGCCATGGCAACCATGGGGTTGTGTTGCCATGGGAACCATGGGGTCGGGTTGCCATGGCATCCACGGGGTTGGGTTACAATGGCATCCACGGAGTTTGGTTGCCATGGTAGCCATGGGGTTGTGTTGCCATGGTAACCATGGCGTTTAGTTGCCATGGCAACTATGGGGTTCTGTTGCCATGGTAACCATGGGGTTGGGTTGCCATGGCAACCATGGGGTTGTGTTGTCATGGGAACCATGGGGTTGGGTTGCCATGGCATCCACGGGGTTGGGTTGCCATGGCAACCATGGGATTGTGTTGTCATGGGAACCATGGGGTTGGGTTGCCATGGCAACCATGGGGTTTGGTTGCCATGGCAACCATGGGGTTGTGTTGCCATGGTAAACATGGCGTTTAGTTGCCATGGCAACCACGGGGTTTGGTTGCCATGGTAACCATGGGGTTGTGTTGCCATGGTAACCATGGCGTTTAGTTGCCATGGCAACTATGGGGTTCTGTTGCCATGGTAACCATGGGGTTGTGTTGCCATGGCAACCATGGGGTTGTGTTGCCATGGGAACCATGGGGTTGGGTTGCCATGGCATCCACGGGGTTGGGTTGCCATGGCAACCACGGGGTTTGGTTGCCATGGCAACCATGGGGTTCTGTGTCCATGGTAACCATGGGGTTGTGTTGCCATGGTAACCATGGCGTTTTGTTGCCATGGCAACTATGGGGTTCTGTTGCCATGGAAACCACGGGGTTTGGTTGCCATGGTAACCATGGGGTTGGGTTGTCATGGCAACCATGGGGTTAGGTTGCCATGGCAACCATGGGGTTGGGTTGCCATGGTAACCATGGGGTTGGGTTGCCATGGCAACCATGGGGTTGAGATGCCATGTCAACCATGGGGTTGGGTTCCCATGGTAACCATGGGGTTGGGTTTCCATGGCAACCATGGGGTTGTGTTGCCATGGTAACCATGGCGTTTAGTTGCCATGGCAACTATGGGGTTCTGTTGCCATGGTAACCATGGGGTTGGGTTGCCATGGCAACCATGGGGTTGTGTTGCCATGGGAACCATGGGGTTGGGTTGCCATGGCACCCACGGGGTTGGGTTGCCATGGCAACCACGGGGTTTGGTTGCCATGGCAACCATTGGGTTCTGTGTCCATGGTAACCATGGGGTTGTGTTGCCATGGTAACCATGGCGTTTTGTTGCCATGGCAACTATGGGGTTCTGTTGCCATGGAAACCACGGGGTTTGGTTGCCATGGTAACCATGGGATTGGGTTGTCATGGCAACCATGGGGTTAGGTTGCCATGGCAACCATGGGGTTGTGTTGCCATGGTAACCATGGGGTTGGGTTGCCATGGCAACCATGGCGTTTAGTTGCCATGGCAACTATGGGGTTCTGTTGCCATGGTAACCATGGGGTTGGGTTGCCATGGCAACCATAGGGTTGTGTTGCCATGGGAACCATGGGGTTGGGTTGCCATGGCATCCACGGGGTTGGGTTGCCATGGCAACCACGGGGTTTGGTTGCCATGGCAACCATGGGGTTCTGTGTCCATGGTAACCATGGCGTTGTGTTGCCATGGTAACCATGGCGTTTTGTTGCCATGGCAACTATGGGGTTGTGTTGCCAGGGCAACCATGGGGTAGTGTTTCCATGGTAACCATGGGGTTGGGTTGCCATGGCAACCATGGGGTTGGGTTGCCATGGCAACCATGGGGTTGGGTTGCCATGGCAACCATGGGGTTGTGTTGCCATGGTAACCATGGGATTGGGTTTCCATGGCAACCCAGGGGTTGTGTTCCCATGGTAACCATGGCGTTTAGTTGCCATGGCAACTATGGGGTTCTGTGGCCATGGTAACCATGGCGTTGGGTTGCCATGGCAACCATGGGATTGTGTTGCCATGGTAACCATGGGGTTGGGTTGCCATGGCAACCATGGGGTTGGGTTGCCATGGTAACCATGGCGTTTAGTTGCCATGGCAACCATGGGGTTCTGTTGCCATGGTAACCATGGGGTTGGGTTGCCATGGCAACCATGGGGTTGTGTTGCCATGGGAACCATGGGGTTGGGTTGCCATGGCATCCACGGGGTTGGGTTGCCATGGCAACCATGGGGTTCTGTGTCCATGGTAACCATGGGGTTGTGTTGCCATGGTAACCATGGCGTTTTGTTGCCATGGCAACTATCGGGTTCTGTTGCCATGGCAACCATGGGGTTGTGTTGCCATGGTAACCATGGCGTTTAGTTGCCATGGCAACTATGGGGTTCTGTTGCCATTGTAACCATGGGGTTGGGTTGCCATGGCAACCATGGGGTTGTGTTGCCATGGGAACCATGGGGTTGGGTTGCCATGGCAACTATGGGGTTCTGTTGCCATGGTAAGCATGGGGTTGGGTTGCCATGGCAACCATGGGGTTGTGTTGCCATGGGAACCATGGGGTTGGCTTGCCATGGCATCCACGGGGTTGGGTTGCCATGGCAACCACGGGGTTTGGTTGCCATGGCAACCATGGGGTTCTGTGTCCATGGTAACCATGGCGTTGTGTTGCCATGGTAACCATGGCGTTTAGTTGCCATGGCAACCACGGAGTTTGTTTGCCATGGCAACCATGGTGTTGTGTTGCCATGGTAACCATGGCGTTTAGTTGCCATGGCAACTATGGGGTTCTGTTGCCATGGTAACCATGGGGTTGGGTTGCCATGGCAACCATGGGGTTGTGTTGCCATGGGAACCATGGGGTTGGGTTGCCATGGCATCCACGGGGTTGGGTTGCCATGGCAACCACGGGGTTTGGTTGCCATGGCAACCATGGTGTTCTGTGTCCATGGTAACCATGGCGTTGTGTTGCCATGGTAACCATGGCGTTTAGTTGCCATGGCAACCACGGAGTTTGGTTGCCATGGTAACCATGGGGTTGTGTTGCCATGGTAACCATGGCGTTTAGTTCCCATGGCAACTATGGGTTCTGTTGCCATGGTAACCATGGGGTTGGGTTGCCATGGCATCCACGGGGTTGGGTTGCCATGGCAACCATGGGGTTGGGTTGCCATGGTAACCATGGCGTTGTGTTGCCATGGTAACCATGGCGTTTCGTTGCCATGGCAACCACAAAGTTTGGTTGCCATGGTTACCACGGGGTTGGTTGCCATGGTAACCATGGGGTTAGGTTACCATGGCAACCATGTGGTTGTGTTGTCATGGGAACCATGGGGTTGGGTTGCCATGGCAACCATGGGGTTGGGTTGCCATGGCAACCATGGCGTTGTGTTGCCATGGCAACCATGGGGTTGTGTTGCCATGGGAACCATGGGGTTGGGTTGCCATGGCAACCATGGGGTTGTGTTGCCATGGGAACCATGGGGTTGGGTTGCCATGGCATCCACGGGGTTGGGTTGCCATGGCAACTACGGGGTTTGGTTGCCATGGCAACCGTGGGGTTCTGTGTCCATGGTAACCATGGGGTTGTGTTGCCATGGTAACCATGGCGTTTTGTTGCCATGGGAACCATGGGGTTGTGTTGCCATGGCATCCACGGGGTTGGGTTGCCATGGCAACCACGGGGTTTGGTTGCCATGGGAACCATGGGGTTCTGTGTCCATGGTAACCATGGCGTTTTTTTTGCCATGGCAACTATGGGGTTCTCTTGCCATGGCAACCATGGGGTAGTCTTTCCATGGCAACCACGGGGTTTGGTTGCCATGGTAACCATGGGGTTGGGTTGCCATGGCAACCATGGGGTTGGGTTGCCATGGTAACCATGGGGTTGGGTTGCCATGGCAACCATGGGGTTGTGTTGCCATGGTAACCATGGCGTTTAGTTTCCATGGCAACTATGGGGTTCTGTTGCCATGGTAACCATGGGGTTGGGTTGCCATGGCAACCATGGGGTTGTGTTGCCATGGGAACCATGGGGTTGGGTTGCCATGGCATCCACGGGGTTGGGTTGCCATGGCAACCACTAAGGTTTGGTTGCCATGGCAACCATGGGGTTGTGTTGCCATGGTAACCATGGCGTTTAGTTGCCATGGCAACTATGGGGTTCTGTTGCCATGGTATCCATGGGGTTGGGTTGCCATGGCAACCATGGGGTTGTGTTGCCATGGTAACCATGGGGTTGGGTTGCCATGGCAACCATGGGGTTGGGTTGCCATGGTAACCATGGCGTTGTGTTGCCATGGTAACCATGGCGTTTAGTTGCCATGGCAACCACGGAGTTTGGTTGCCATGGTAACCACGGGGTTTGGTTGCCATGGTAACCACGGGGTTCGGTTGCCATGGCAACCATGGGGTTGTGTTGCCATGGTAACCATGGGGTTGGGTTGCCATGGCAACCATGGGGTTGTGTTGCCATGGTAACCATGGCGTTTAGTTGCCATGGCAACTATGGGGTTCTGTTGCCATGGTAACCATGGGGTTGGGTTGCCATGGCAACCATGGGGTTGTGTTGCCATGGGAACCATGGGGTCGGGTTGCCATGGCATCCACGGGGTTGGGTTGCCATGGCAACCATGGGGTTGTGTTGTCATGGGAACCATGGGGTTGGGTTGCCATGGCAACCATGGGGTTGGGTTGCCATGGCAACCATGGGGTTGTGTTGCCATGGGAACCATGGGGTTGGGTTGCCATGGCATCCACGGGGTTGGGTTGCCATGGCAACCATGGGGTTGTGTTGTAATGGGAACCATGGGGTTGGGTTGCCATTGTAACCATGGGGTTGGGTTGCCATGGCAACCATGGGGTTGTGTTGCCATGGGAACCATGGGGTTGGGTTGCCATGGCATCCACGGGGTTGGGTTGCCATGGCAACCACGGGGTTTGGTTGCCATGGCAACCATGGGGTTCTGTGTCCATGGTAACCATGGCGTTGTGTTGCCATGGTAACCATGGCGTTTAGTTGCCATGGCAACTATGGGGTTCTGTTTCCATGGTAACCATGGGGTTGGGTTACCATGGCAACCATGGGGTTGTGTTGTCATGGGAACCATGGGGTTGGGTTGCCATGGCAACCACGGGGTTGGGTTGCCATGGCAACCATGGGGTTGGGTTGCCATGGCAACCACTAAGGTTTGGTTGCCATGGCAACCATGGGGTTGTGTTGCCATGGTAACCATGGCGTTTAGTTGCCATGGCAACTATGGGGTTCTGTTTCCATGGTATCCATGGGGTTGGGTTGCCATGGCAACCATGGGGTTGTGTTGCCATGGTAACCATGGGGTTGGGTTGCCATGGCAACCATGGGGTTGGGTTGCCATGGTAACCATGGCGTTGTGTTGCCATGGTAACCATGGCGTTTAGTTGCCATGGCAACCACGGAGTTTGGTTGCCATGGTAACCACGGGGTTTGGTTGCCATGGTAACCATGGGGTTCGGTTGCCATGGCAACCATGGGGTTGTGTTGCCATGGTAACCATGGGGTTGGGTTGCCATGGCAACCATGGGGTTGTGTTGCCATGGTAACCATGGCGTTTAGTTGCCATGGCAACTATGGGGTTCTGTTGCCATGGTAACCATGGGGTTGGGTTGCCATGGCAACCATGGGGTTGTGTTGCCATGGGAACCATGGGGTCGGGTTGCCATGGCATCCACGGGGTTGGGTTGCCATGGCAACCATGGGGTTGTGTTGTCATGGGAACCATGGGGTTGGGTTGCCATGGCAACCATGGGGTTGGGTTGCCATGGCAACCATGGGGTTGTGTTGCCATGGGAACCATGGGGTTGGGTTGCCATGGCATCCACGGGGTTGGGTTGCCATGGCAACCATGGGGTTGTGTTGTAATGGGAACCATGGGGTTGGGTTGCCATTGTAACCATGGGGTTGGGTTGCCATGGCAACCATGGGGTTGTGTTGCCATGGGAACCATGGGGTTGGGTTGCCATGGCATCCACGGGGTTGGGTTGCCATGGCAACCACGGGGTTTGGTTGCCATGGCAACCATGGGGTTCTGTGTCCATGGTAACCATGGCGTTGTGTTGCCATGGTAACCATGGCGTTTAGTTGCCATGGCAACTATGGGGTTCTGTTTCCATGGTAACCATGGGGTTGGGTTACCATGGCAACCATGGGGTTGTGTTGTCATGGGAACCATGGGGTTGGGTTGCCATGGCAACCACGGGGTTGGGTTGCCATGGCAACCATGGGGTTGTGTTGCCATGGTAACCATGGCGTTTCGTTGCCATGGCAACCACGGGGTTTGGTTGCCATGGTAACCATGGGGTTGGGTTGCCATGGCAACCATGGGGTTGGGTTGCCATGGCAACCATGGGGTTGGGTTCCCATGGTAACCATGGGGTTGGGTTTCCATGGCAACCATGGGGTTGTGTTGCCATGGTAACCATGGCGTTTAGTTGCCATGGCAACTATGGGGTTCTGTTGCCATGGTAACCATGGGGTTGGGTTGCCATGGCAACCATGGGGTTGTGTTGTTATGGGAACCATGGGGTTGGGTTGCCATGGCATCCACGGGGTTGGGTTGCCATGGCAACCACGGGGTTTGGTTGCCATGGCAACCATTGGGTTCTGTGTCCATGGTAACCATGGGGTTGTGTTGCCATGGTAACCATGGCGTTTTGTTGCCATGGCAACTATGGGGTTCTGTTGCCATGGCAACCACGGTGTTTGGTTGCCATGGTAACCATGGGGTTGGGTTGCCATGGCAACCATGGGTTAGGTTGCCATGGCAACCATGGGGTTGTGTTGCCATGGTAACCATGGGGTTGGGTTGCCATGGCAACCATGGGGTTGTGTTGCCATGGTAACCATGGCGTTTAGTTGCCATGGCAACTATGGGGTTCTGTTGCCATGGTAACCATGGGGTTGGGTTGCCATGGCAACCATAGGGTTGTGTTGCCATGGGAACCATGGGGTTGGGTTGCCATGGCAACCATAGGGTTGTGTTGCCATGGGAACCATGGGGTTGTGTTGCCATGGTAACCATGGCGTTTTGTTGCCATGGCAACTATCGGGTTCTGTTGCCATGGCAACCATGGGGTTGTGTTGCCATGGTAACCATGGCGTTTAGTTGCCATGGCAACTATGGGGTTCTGTTGCCATTGTAACCATGGGGTTGGGTTGCCATGGCAACCATGGGGTTGTGTTGCCATGGGAACCATGGGGTTGGGTTGCCATGGCAACTATGGGGTTCTGTTGCCATGGTAAGCATGGGGTTGGGTTGCCATGGTAACCATGGGGTTGTGTTGCCATGGGAACCATGGGGTTGGGTTGCCATGGCATCCACGGGGTTGGGTTGCCATGGCAACCACGGGGTTTGGTTGCCATGGCAACCATGGGGTTCTGTGTCCATGGTAACCATGGCGTTGTGTTGCCATGGTAACCATGGCGTTTAGTTGCCATGGCAACCACGGAGTTTGTTTGCCATGGCAACCATGGTGTTGTGTTGCCATGGTAACCATGGCGTTTAGTTGCCATGGCAACTATGGGGTTCTGTTGCCATGGTAACCATGGGGTTGGGTTGCCATGGCAACCATGGGGTTGTGTTGCCATGGGAACCATGGGGTTGGGTTGCCATGGCATCCACGGGGTTGGGTTGCCATGGCAACCACGGGGTTTGGTTGCCATGGCAACCATGGTGTTCTGTGTCCATGGTAACCATGGCGTTGTGTTGCCATGGTAACCATGGCGTTTAGTTGCCATGGCAACCACGGAGTTTGGTTGCCATGGTAACCATGGGGTTGTGTTGCCATGGTAACCATGGCGTTTAGTTGCTATGGCAACTATGGGTTCTGTTGCCATGGTAACCATGGGGTTGGGTTGCCATGGCATCCACGGGGTTGGGTTGCCATGGCAACCATGGGGTTGGGTTGCCATGGTAACCATGGCGTTGTGTTGCCATGGTAACCATGGCGTTTCGTTGCCATGGCAACCACAAAGTTTGGTTGCCATGGTTACCACGGGGTTGGTTGCCATGGTAACCATGGGGTTGGGTTACCATGGCAACCATGTGGTTGTGTTGTCATGGGAACCATGGGGTTGGGTTGCCATGGCAACCATGGGGTTGGGTTGCCATGGCAACCATGGCGTTGTGTTGCCATGGCAACCATGGGGTTGTGTTGCCATGGGAACCATGGGGTTGGGTTGCCATGGCAACCATGGGGTTGTGTTGCCATGGGAACCATGGGGTTGGGTTGCCATGGCATCCACGGGGTTGGGTTGCCATGGCAACTACGGGGTTTGGTTGCCATGGCAACCGTGGGGTTCTGTGTCCATGGTAACCATGGGGTTGTGTTGCCATGGTAACCATGGCGTTTTGTTGCCATGGGAACCATGGGGTTGTGTTGCCATGGCATCCACGGGGTTGGGTTGCCATGGCAACCACGGGGTTTGGTTGCCATGGGAACCATGGGGTTCTGTGTCCATGGTAACCATGGCGTTTTTTTGCCATGGCAACTATGGGGTTCTCTTGCCATGGCAACCATGGGGTAGTCTTTCCATGGCAACCACGGGGTTTGGTTGCCATGGTAACCATGGGGTTGGGTTGCCATGGCAACCATGGGGTTGGGTTGCCATGGTAACCATGGGGTTGGGTTGCCATGGCAACCATGGGGTTGTGTTGCCATGGTAACCATGGCGTTTAGTTTCCATGGCAACTATGGGGTTCTGTTGCCATGGTAACCATGGGGTTGGGTTGCCATGGCAACCATGGGGTTGTGTTGCCATGGGAACCATGGGGTTGGGTTGCCATGGCATCCACGGGGTTGGGTTGCCATGGCAACCACTAAGGTTTGGTTGCCATGGCAACCATGGGGTTGTGTTGCCATGGTAACCATGGCGTTTAGTTGCCATGGCAACTATGGGGTTCTGTTGCCATGGTATCCATGGGGTTGGGTTGCCATGGCAACCATGGGGTTGTGTTGCCATGGTAACCATGGGGTTGGGTTGCCATGGCAACCATGGGGTTGGGTTGCCATGGTAACCATGGCGTTGTGTTGCCATGGTAACCATGGCGTTTAGTTGCCATGGCAACCACGGAGTTTGGTTGCCATGGTAACCACGGGGTTTGGTTGCCATGGTAACCATGGGGTTCGGTTGCCATGGCAACCATGGGGTTGTGTTGCCATGGTAACCATGGGGTTGGGTTGCCATGGCAACCATGGGGTTGTGTTGCCATGGTAACCATGGCGTTTAGTTGCCATGGCAACTATGGGGTTCTGTTGCCATGGTAACCATGGGGTTGGGTTGCCATGGCAACCATGGGGTTGTGTTGCCATGGGAACCATGGGGTCGGGTTGCCATGGCATCCACGGGGTTGGGTTGCCATGGCAACCATGGGGTTGTGTTGTCATGGGAACCATGGGGTTGGGTTGCCATGGCAACCATGGGGTTGGGTTGCCATGGCAACCATGGGGTTGTGTTGCCATGGGAACCATGGGGTTGGGTTGCCATGGCATCCACGGGGTTGGGTTGCCATGGCAACCATGGGGTTGTGTTGTAATGGGAACCATGGGGTTGGGTTGCCATTGTAACCATGGGGTTGGGTTGCCATGGCAACCATGGGGTTCTGTTGCCATGGGAACCATGGGGTTGGGTTGCCATGGCATCCACGGGGTTGGGTTGCCATGGCAACCACGGGGTTTGGTTGCCATGGCAACCATGGGGTTCTGTGTCCATGGTAACCATGGCGTTGTGTTGCCATGGTAACCATGGCGTTTAGTTGCCATGGCAACTATGGGGTTCTGTTTCCATGGTAACCATGGGGTTGGGTTACCATGGCAACCATGGGGTTGTGTTGTCATGGGAACCATGGGGTTGGGTTGCCATGGCAACCACGGGGTTGGGTTGCCATGGCAACCATGGGGTTGTGTTGCCATGGTAACCATGGCGTTTCGTTGCCATGGCAACCACGGGGTTTGGTTGCCATGGTAACCATGGGGTTGGGTTGCCATGGCAACCATGGGGTTGGGTTGCCATGGCAACCATGGGGTTGGGTTCCCATGGTAACCATGGGGTTGGGTTTCCATGGCAACCATGGGGTTGTGTTGCCATGGTAACCATGGCGTTTAGTTGCCATGGCAACTATGGGGTTCTGTTGCCATGGTAACCATGGGGTTGGGTTGCCATGGCAACCATGGGGTTGTGTTGTTATGGGAACCATGGGGTTGGGTTGCCATGGCATCCACGGGGTTGGGTTGCCATGGCAACCACGGGGTTTGGTTGCCATGGCAACCATTGGGTTCTGTGTCCATGGTAACCATGGGGTTGTGTTGCCATGGTAACCATGGCGTTTTGTTGCCATGGCAACTATGGGGTTCTGTTGCCATGGCAACCACGGGGTTTGGTTGCCATGGTAACCATGGGGTTGGGTTGCCATGGCAACCATGGGTTAGGTTGCCATGGCAACCATGGGGTTGTGTTGCCATGGTAACCATGGGGTTGGGTTGCCATGGCAACCATGGGGTTGTGTTGCCATGGTAACCATGGCGTTTAGTTGCCATGGCAACTATGGGGTTCTGTTGCCATGGTAACCATGGGGTTGGGTTGCCATGGCAACCATAGGGTTGTGTTGCCATGGGAACCATGGGGTTGGGTTGCCATGGCAACCATGGGGTTGGGTTCCCATGGTAACCATGGGATTGGGTTGCCATGGCAACCCAGGGGTTGTGTTGCCATGGTAACCATGGCGTTTAGTTGCCATGGCAACTATGGGGTTCTGTTGCCATGGTAACCATGGCGTTGGGTTGCCATGGCAACCATGGGATTGTGTTGCCATGGTAACCATGGGGTTGGGTTGCCATGGCAACCATGGGGTTGGGTTGCCATGGTAACCATGGCGTTTAGTTGCCATGGCAACCATGGGGTTCTGTTGCCATGGTAACCATGGGGTTGGGTTGCCATGGCAACCATGGGGTTGTGTTGCCATGGGAACCATGGGGTTGGGTTGCCATGGCATCCACGGGGTTGGGTTGCCATGGCAACCATGGGGTTCTCTGTCCATGGTAACCATGGGGTTGTGTTGCCATGGTAACCATGGCGTTTTGTTGCCATGGCAACTATCGGGTTCTGTTGCCATGGCAACCATGGGGTTGTGTTGCCATGGTAACCATGGCGTTTAGTTGCCATGGCAACTATGGGGTTCTGTTGCCATTGTAACCATGGGGTTGTGTTGCCATGGTAACCATGGCCTTTTGTTGCCATGGCAACTATGGGTTCTGTTGCCATGGTAACCATGGGGTTGGGTTGCCATGGCATCCACGGGGTTGGGTTGCCATGGCAACCATGGGGTTGGGTTGCCATGGTAACCATGGCGTTGTGTTGCCATGGTAACCATGGCGTTTCGTTGCCATGGCAACCACGGAGTTTGGTTGCCATGGTAACCACGGGGTTGGTTGCCATGGTAACCATGGGGTTGGGTTGTAATGGCAACCATGGGGTTGTGTTGCCATGGTAACCATGGGGTTGGGTTGCCATGGCAACCATGTTGTTGTGTTGCCATGGTAACCATGGCGTTTAGTTTCCATGGCAACTATGGGGTTCTGTTGCCATGGTAACAATGGGGTTGGGTTGCCATGGCAACCATGGGGTTGTGTTGCCATGGGAACCATGAGGTTGGGTTGCCATGGCATCCACGGGGTTGGGTTGCCATGGCAACCACGGGGTTTGGTTGCCATGGCAACCATGGGGTTCTGTGTCCATGGTAACCATGGCGTTGTGTTGCCATGGTAACCATGGCGTTTAGTTGCCATGGCAACCACGGAGTTTGGTTGCCATGGTAACCATGGGGTTGTGTTGCCATGGTAACCATGGCGTTTAGTTGCCATGGCAACTATGGGGTTCTGTTGCCATGGTAACCATGGGGTTGGGTTGCCATGGCAACCATGGGGTTGTGTTGCCATGGGAACCATGTGGTTGGGTTGCCATGGCATCCACGGGGTTGGGTTGCCATGGCAACCACGGGGTTTGGTTGCCATGGCAACCATGGGGTTCTGTGTCCATGGTAACAATGGCGTTGTGTTGCCATGGTAACCATGGCGTTTATTTGCCATGGCAACCACGGAGTTTGGTTGCCATGGTAACCATGGGGTTGTGTTTCCATGGTAACCATGGCGTTTAGTTGCCATGGCAACTATGAGGTTCTGTTGCCATGGTAACCATGGGGTTGGGTTGCCATGGCATCCACGGGGCTGGGTTGCCATGGCAACCATGGGGTTGGGTTGGCATGGTAACCATGGCGTTGTGTTGCCATGGTAACCATGGCGTTTAGTTGCCATGGCAACCACGGAGTTTGCTTGCCATGGTAACCACGGGGTTTGGTTGCCATGGTAACCATGGGTTTGGGTTGCCATGGCAACCATGGGGTTGTGTTGCCATGGTAACCATGGCGTTTAGTTGCCATGGCAACTATGGGGTTCTGTTGCCATGGTAACCATGGGGTTGGGTTGCAATGGCAACCATGGGGTTGTGTTGCCATGGGAACCATGGGGTTGGGTTGCCATGGCATCCACGGGGTTGGGTTGCCATGGCAACTACGGGGTTTGGTTGCCATGGCAACCATGGGGTTCTGTGTCCATGGTAACCATGGGGTTGTGTTGCCATGGTAACCATGGCGTTTTGTTGCCATGGGAACCATGGGGTTGGGTTGCCATGGCATCCACGGGGTTGGGTTGCCATGGCAACCACGGGGTTTGGTTGCCATGGGAACCATGGTGTTCTGTGTCCATGGTAACCATGGGGTTGTGTTGCCATGGTAACCATGGGGTTGTGTTGCCATGGTAACCATGGGGTTGGGTTGCCATGGCAACCATGGGGTTGTGTTGCCATGGTAACCATGGCGTTTAGTTTCCATGGCAACTATGGGGTTCTGTTGCCATGGTAACCATGGGGTTGGGTTGCCATGGCAACCATGGGGTTGTGTTGCCATGGGAACCATAGGGTTGGGTTGCCATGGTAACCATGGCGTTGTGTTGCCATGGTAACCATGGCGTTTAGTTGCCATGGCAACCAAGGAGTTTGGTTGCCATGGTAACCACGGGGTTTGGTTGCCATGGTAACCATGGGGTTGGGTTGCCATGGCAACCATGGGGTTGTGTTGCCATGGTAACCATGGCGTTTAGTTGCCATGGCAACTATGGTGTTCTGTAGCCATGGTAACCATGGGGTTGGGTTGCCATGGCAACCATGGGGTTGTGTTGCCATGGGAACCATGGGGTTGGGTTTCCGTGGCATCCACGGGGTTGGGTTACCATGGCATCCACGGAGTTTGGTTGCCATGGTAACCATGGGGTTGTGTTGCCATGGTAACCATGGCGTTTAGTTGCCATGGCAACTATGGGGTTCTGTTGCAATGGTAACCATGGCGTTGGGTTGCCATGGCAACCATGGGATTGTGTTGCCATGGTAACCATGGGGTTCGGTTGCCATGGCAACCATGGGGTTGGGTTGCCATGGTAACCATGGCGTTTAGTTGCCATGGCAACCATGGGGTTCTGTTGCCATGGTAACCATGGGGTTGGGTTGCCATGGCAACTATGGGGTTCTGTTGCCATGGCAACCATGGGGTTGGGTTGCCATGGCATCCACGGGGTTGGGTTGCCATGGCAACCATGGGGTTCTGTGTCCATGGTAACCATGGGGTTGTGTTGCCATGGTAACCATGGCGTTTTGTTGCCATGGCAACTATCGGGTTCTGTTGCCATGGCAACCATGGGGTTGTGTTGCCATGGTAACCATGGCGTTTAGTTGCCATGGCAACTATGGGGTTCTGTTGCCATTGTAACCATGGGGTTGTGTTGCCATGGCAACCATGGGGTTGTGTTGCCATGGGAACCATGGGGTTGGGTTGCCATGGCAACTATGGGGTTCTGTTGCCATGGTAACCATGGGGTTGGGTTGCCATGGCAACCATGGGGTTGTGTTGCCATGGGAACCATGGGGTTGGGTTGCCATGGCATCCACGGGGTTGGGTTGCCATGGCAACCACGGGGTTTGGTTGCCATGGCAACCATGGGGTTCTGTGTCCATGGTAACCATGGCGTTGTGTTGCCATGGTAACCATGGCGTTTAGTTGCCATGGCAACCACGGAGTTTGGTTGCCATGGCAACCATGGGGTTTTGTTGCCATGGTAACCATGGCGTTTAGTTGCCATGGCAACTATGGGGTTCTGTTGCCATGGTAACCATGGGGTTGGGTTGCCATGGCAACCATGGGGTTGTGTTGCCATGGGAACCATGGGGTGGGGTTGCCATGGCATCCACGGGGTTGGGTTGCCATGGCAACCACGGGGTTTGGTTGCCATGGCAACCATGGTGTTCTGTGTCCATGGTAACCATGGCGTTGTGTTGCCATGGTAACCATGGCGTTTAGTTGCCATGGCAACCACGGAGTTTGGTTGCCATGGTAACCATGGGGTTGTGTTGCCATGGTAACCATGGCGTTTTGTTGCCATGGCAACTATGGGTTCTGTTGCCATGGTAACCATGGGGTTGGGTTGCCATGGCATCCACGGGGTTGGGTTGCCATGGTAACCATGGCGTTGTGTTGCCATGGTAACCATGGCGTTTCGTTGCCATGGCAACCATGGGGTTGTGTTGCCATGGTAACCATGGGGTTGGGTTGCCATGGCAACCATGTTGTTGTGTTGCCATGGTAACCATGGCGTTTAGTTTCCATGGCAACTATGGGGTTCTGTTGCCATGGTAACCATGGGGTTGGGTTGCCATGGCAACCATGGGGTTGTGTTGCCATGGGAACCATGAGGTTGGGTTGCCATGGCATCCACGGGGTTGGGTTGCCATGGCAACCACGGGGTTTGGTTGCCATGGCAACCATGGGGTTCTGTGTCCATGGTAACCATGGCGTTGTGTTGCCATGGTAACCATGGCGTTTAGTTGCCATGGCAACCACGGAGTTTGGTTGCCATGGTAACCATGGGGTTGTGTTGCCATGGTAACCATGGCGTTTAGTTGCCATGGCAACTATGGGGTTCTGTTGCCATGGTAACCATGGGGTTGGGTTGCAATGGCAACCATGGGGTTGTGTTGCCATGGGAACCATGGGGTTGGGTTGCCATGGCATCCACGGGGTTGGGTTGCCATGGCAACCACTAAGGTTTGGTTGCCATGGCAACCATGGGGTTCTGTGTCCATGGTAACCATGGGGTTGTGTTGCCATGGTAACCATGGCGTTTTGTTGCCATGGGAACCATGGGGTTGGGTTGCCATGGCATCCACGGGGTTGGGTTGCCATGGCAACCACGGGGTTTGGTTGCCATGGGAACCATGGTGTTCTGTGTCCATGGTAACCATGGGGTTGTGTTGCCATGGTAACCATGGGGTTGTGTTGCCATGGTAACCATGGGGTTGGGTTGCCATGGCAACCATGGGGTTGTGTTGCCATGGTAACCATGGCGTTTAGTTTCCATGGCAACTATGGGGTTCTGTTGCCATGGTAACCATGGGGTTGGGTTGCCATGGCAACCATGGGGTTGTGTTGCCATGGGAACCATAGGGTTGGGTTGCCATGGTAACCATGGAGTTGTGTTGCCATGGTAACCATGGCGTTTAGTTGCCATGGCAACCAAGGAGTTTGGTTGCCATGGTAACCACGGGGTTTGGTTGCCATGGTAACCATGGGGTTGGGTTGCCATGGCAACCATGGGGTTGTGTTGCCATGGTAACCATGGCGTTTAGTTGCCATGGCAACTATGGTGGTCTGTAGCCATGGTAACCATGGGGTTGGGTTGCCATGGCTACCATGGGGTTGTGTTGCCATGGGAACCATGGGGTTGGGTTGCCGTGGCATCCACGGGGTTGGGTTACCATGGCATCCACGGAGTTTGGTTGCCATGGTAACCATGGGGTTGTGTTGCCATGGTAACCATGGCGTTTAGTTGCCATGGCAACTATGGGGTTCTGTTGCCATGGTAACCATGGGGTTGGGTTGCCATGGCAACCATGGAGTTGTGTTGCCATGGGAACCATGGGGTTGGGTTACCATGGCATCCAGGGGGTTGGGTTGCCATGGCAACCATGGGGTTGTGTTGTCATGGGAACCATGGGGTTGGGTTGCCATGGCAACCATGGGGTTGGGTTGCCATGGCAACCATGGGGTTGTGTTGCCATGGTAACCATGGCGTTTAGTTGCCATGGCAACCACGGGGTTTGGTTGCCATGGTAACCATGGGGTTGTGTTGCCATGGTAACCATGGCGTTTAGTTGCCATGGCAACTATGGGGTTCTGTTGCCATGGTAACCATGGGGTTGGGTTGCCATGGCAACCATGGGGTTGTGTTGCCATGGGAACCATGGGGTTGGGTTGCCATGGCATCCACGGGGTTGGGTTGCCATGGCAACCACGGGGTTTGGTTGCCATGGCAACCATGGGGTTCTGTGTCCATGGTAACCATGGCGTTGTGTTGCCATGGTAACCATGGCGTTTAGTTGCCATGGCAACTATGGGGTTCTGTTTCCATGGTAACCATGGGGTTGGCTTACCATGGCAACCATGGGGTTGTGTTGTCATGGGAACCATGGGGTTGGGTTGCCATGGCAACCATGGGGTTGGGTTGCCATGGCAACCATGGGGTTGTGTTGCCATGGTAACCATGGCGTTTAGTTGCCATGGCAACCACGGGGTTTGGTTGCCATGGTAACCATGGGGTTGTGTTGCCATGGCAACCATGGGGTTGGGTTGCCATGGCAACCATGGGGTTGGGTTCACATGGTAACCATGGGGTTGGGTTGCCATGGCAACCATGGGGTTGTGTTGCGATGGTAACCATGGCGTTTAGTTGCCATGGCAACTATGCGGTTCTGTTGCCATGGTAACCATGGGGTTGGGTTGCCATGGCAACCATGGGGTTGTGTTGCCATGGGAACCATGGGGTTGGGTTGCCATGGCATCCACGGGGTTGGGTTGCCATGGCAACCACGGGGTTTGGTTGCCATGGCAACCATTGGGTTCTGTGTCCATGGTAACCATGGGGTTGTGTTGCCATGGTAACCATGGCGTTTTGTTGCCATGGCAACTATGGGGTTCTGTTGCCATGGCCACCACGGGGTTTGGTTGCCATGGTAACCATGGGGTTGTGTTGCCATGGCAACCATGGGGTTAGGTTGCCATGGCAACCATGGGGTTGTGTTGCCATGGTAACCATGGGGTTGGGTTGCCATGGCAACCATGGGGTTGTGTTGCCATGGTAACCATGGCGTTTAGTTGCCATTGCAACTATGGGGTTCTGTTGCCATGGTAACCATGGGGTTGGGTTGCCATGGCAACCATAGGGTTGTGTTGCCATGGGAACCATGGGTTTGGGTTGCCATGGCATCCACGGGGTTGGGTTGCCATGGCAACCACGGGGTTTGGTTGCCATGGCAACCATGGGGTTCTGTGTCCATGGTAACCATGGCGTTGTGTTGCCATGGTAACCATGGCGTTTTGTTGCCATGGCAACTATCGGGTTCTGTTGCCATGGCAACCATGGGGTTGTGTTGCCATGGGAACCATGGGGTTGGGTTGCCATGGCATCCACGGGGTTGGGTTGCCATGGCAACCATGGGGTTCTGTGTCCATGGTAACCATGGGGTTGTGTTGCCATGGTAACCATGGCGTTTTGTTGCCATGGCAACTATCGGGTTCTGTTGCCATGGCAACCATGGGGTTGTGTTGCCATGGTAACCATGGCGTTTAGTTGCCATGGCAACTATGGGGTTCTGTTGCCATTGTAACCATGGGGTTGTGTTGCCATGGCAACCATGGGGTTGTGTTGCCATGGGAACCATGGGGTTGGGTTGCCATGGCAACTATGGGGTTCTGTTGCCATGGTAACCATGGGGTTGGGTTGCCATGGCAACCATGGGGTTGTGTTGCCATGGGAACCATGGGGTTGGGTTGCCATGGCATCCACGGGGTTGGGTTGCCATGGCAACCATGGGGTTCTGTGTCCATGGTAACCATGGCGTTGTGTTGCCATGGTAACCATGGCGTTTAGTTGCCATGGCAACCACGGAGTTTGGTTGCCATGGCAACCATGGGGTTTTGTTGCCATGGTAACCATGGCGTTTAGTTGCCATGGCAACTATGGGGTTCTGTTGCCATGGTAACCATGGGGTTGGGTTGCCATGGCAACCATGGGGTTGTGTTGCCATGGGAACCATGGGGTGGGGTTGCCATGGCATCCACGGGGTTGGGTTGCCATGGCAACCACGGGGTTTGGTTGCCATGGCAACCATGGTGTTCTGTGTCCATGGTAACCATGGCGTTTAGTTGCCATGGCAACTATGGGGTTCTGTTGCCATGGTAACCATGGGGTTCTGTTGCCATGGTAACCATGGGGTTGGGTTGCCATGGCAACCATGGGGTTGTGTTTCCATGGGAACCATGGGGTTGGGTTGCCATGGCATCCACGGGGTTGGGTTGCCATGGCAACCACGGGGTTCTGTGTGCATGGTAACCATGGGGTTGTGTTGCCATGGTAACCATGGCGTTTTCTTGCCATGGCAACTATGGTGTTCTGTTGCCATGGCAACCATGGGGTAGTGTTTCCATGGCAACCATGGGGTAGTGTTGCCATGGTAACGATGGGGTTGGCTTGCCATGGAACCACGGGGTTGTGTTCTCATGGGAACCATGGGGTTGTGTTGCCATGGTAACCATGGGGTTGGGTTGCCATGGCAACCACGGGGTTTGGTTGCTATGGTAACCATGGGGTTGGGTTGCCATGGCAACCATGGGGTTGTGTTGCCATGGTAACCATGGCGTTTAGTTGCCATGGCAACCACGGGCTTTGGTTGCCATGGTAACCATGGGGTTGGGTTGCCATGGCAACCATGGGGTTGTGTTGCCATGGTAACCATGGCGTTTTGTTGCGATGGCAACTATGGGGTTCTGTTGCCATGGCAATCATGGGGTAGTGTTTCCATGGCAACTATGGGGTTCTGTTGCCATGGTAACTATGGGGTTGGGTTGCTATGGAAACTATGGGGTTTAGTTGCCTTGGCAACCATGGGGTTGGGTTGCCATGGCAACCATGGTGTTGTGTTGCCATGGTAACCATGGCGTTTAGTTGCCATGGCAACTATGGGGTTCTGTTGCCATGGTAACCATGGTGTTGGGTTGCCATGGCAACCATGGGGTTGTGTTGCCATGGGAACCATGGGGTTGGGTTGCCATGGCATCCACGGGGTTGGGTTGCCATGGCAAGCACAGGGTTTGGTTGCCATGGCAACCATGGGGTTCTGTGTCCATGGTAACCATGGGGTTGTGTTGCCATGGTAAACATGGCGTTTTGTTGCCATGGCAACTATGGTGTTGGGTTGCCATGGCAACCATGGGGTAGTGTTTCCATTGCAACCACGGGGTTTGGTTGCCATGGTAACCATGGGGTTGGGTTGCCATGGCGACCATGGGGTTGTGTTGCCATGGTAACCATGGGGTTGGGTTGCCATGGCAACCATGGGGTTGTGTTGCCATGGTAACCATGGCGTTTAGTTGCCACGGCAACTATGCGGTTCTGTTGCCATGGTAACCATGGGGTTGGGTTGCCATGGCAACCATGGGGTTGTGTTGCCATGGGAACCGCGGGGTTGGGTTGCCATGGCATCCACGGGGTTTGGTTGCCATGGCAACCACGGGGTTTGGTTGCCATGGCAACCATGGGGTTCTGTTGCCATGGTAACCATGGGGTTGTGTTGCCATGGTAACCATGGCGTTTTCTTGCCATGGCAACTATGGGGTTCTGTTGCCATGGCAACCAAGGGGTAGTGTTTCCATGGCAACCATGGGGTAGTGTTGCCATGGTAACGATGGGGTTGGCTTGCCATGGCAACCACGGGGTTGTGTTCTCATGGGAACCATGGGGTTGTGTTGCCATGGTAACCATGTGGTTGGGTTGCCATGGCAACCACGGGGTTTGGTTGCTATGGCAGCTATGGGATTCTGTGGCCATGGCAACCATGGGGTTGTGTTGCCATGGCAACCATAAGGTTGTGTTGCCATGGGAACCACGGGGTTGGGTTGCCATGGCAACCACGGGGTTGGGTTGCCATGGCAACCACGGGGTTCTGTTGCCATGGTAACCATGGGGTTGGGTTCCCATGGCAACCATGGGCTTGTGTTGCCATGGTAACCATGACGTTTAGTTGCCATGGCAACCACGGTGTTTGGTTGCCATGGTAACCATGGGGTTGGGTTCCCATGGCAACCATGGTGTTGGGTTGCCATGGTAACCATGGCGTTTTGTTGCGATGGCAACTATGGGGTTCAGTTGCCATGGCAACCATGGGGTAGTGTTTCCATGGCAACCATGGGGTTGTGTTGCCATGGTAACTATGGGGTTGGGTTGCTATGAAAACTATGGTGTTTAGTTGCCTTGGCAACCATGGGGTTGGGTTGCCATGGCAACCATGGGGTTGTGTTGCCATGGTAACCATGGCGTTTCGTTGCCATGGCAACCACGGGGTTTGGTTGCTATGGTAACCATGGGGTTGGGTTGCCATGGCCACCATGGGGTTGTGTTGCCATGGTAACCATGGCGTTTAGTTGCCATGGCAACTATGGGGTTCTGTTGCAATGGTAACCATGGGGTTGGGTTGCCATGGCAACCACGGGGTTGTGTTCTCATGGGAACCATGGGGTTGTGTTGCCATGTTAACCATGGGGTTGGGTTGCCATGGCAACCACGGGGTTTGGTTACTATGGTAACCATGGGGTTGGGTTGCCATGGCAACCATGGGGTTGTGTTGCCATGGTAACCATGGCGTTTAGTTGCCATGGCAACCACGGGGTTTGGTTGCCATGGTAACCATGGCGTTGGGTTGCCATGGCAACCATGGGGTTGGGTTGCCATGGGAACCATGGCGTTTTGTTGCGATGGCAACTATGGGGTTCTGTTGCCATGGCAACCATGGGGTAGTGTTTCCATGGCAACCATGGGGTTGAGTTGCCATGGTAACTATGGGGTTGGGTTGCTATGGAAACTATGGGGTTGTGTTGCCATGGTAACCATGGGGTTGGGTTGCCATGGCAACCATGGGGTTGTGTCGCCATGGTAACCATGGCGTTTAGTTGCCATTGCAACTATGGGGTTCTGTTGCCATGGTAACCATGGGGTTGGGTTGCCATGGCAACCATGGGGTTGTGTTGCCATGGGAACCGTGGGGTTGGGTTTCCATGGCATCCACGGGGTTGGGTTGCCATGGCAACCACGGGGTTTGGTTGCCATGGCAACCATGGGGTTCTGTGTCCATGGTAACCATGGGGTTGTGTTGCCATGGTAACCATGGCCTTTTGTTGCCATGGCAACCATGGGGTTCTGCTGCCATGGCAACCATGGGGTAGTGTTTCCATGGCAACAATGGGGTAGTGTTGCCATGGTAACGATGGGGTTGGCTTGCCATGGCAACCACGGGGTTGTGTTCTCATGGGAACCATGGGGTTGTGTTGCCATGGTAACCATGGGGTTGGGTTGCCATGGCAACCACGGGGTTTGGTTGCTATGGTAACCATGGGGTTGGGTTGCCATGGCAACCATGGGGTTGTGTTGCCATGGTAACCATGGCGTTTAGTTGCCATGGCAACTATGGGGTTCTGTTGCCATGGTAACCATGGGGTTGGGTTGCCATGGGAACCATGGGGTTGGGTTGCCATGGTAACGATGGGGTTGTGTAGCCATGGTAACTATGGGGTTGGGTTGCTATGGAAACTATGTGGTTTAGTTGCCATGGCAACCATGGGGTTGAGATGCCGTAGTAAGCATGCAGTTGGGTTGCCGTGGTAACCATGCGGTTGTGTTGTTGTGGTAACCATGCGTTTGTCTTGCCATGGTAACCATGGGATTGGGTTGCCATGGCAACCACGGGGTTTGGTTGCTATGGTAGCCATGGGGTTCTGTGTCCATGGTAACCATGGGGTTGGGTTGCCATGGTAACCATGGCGTTTACTTGCCATGGCAACTATGGGGTTGGGTTGCCATGGCAACCATGGGGTTGTGTTGCCATGGTAACCATGGCGTTTTGTTGGGATGGCAACTATGGGGTTCTGTTGCCATGGCAACCATGGGGTAGTGTTTCCATGGCAACCATGGGGTTTTGTTGCCATGGTAACTATGGGGTTGGGTTGCTATGGAAACTATGGGGTTTAGTTGCCTTGGCAACCATGGGGTTGGGTTGCCATGGCAACCATGGGGTTGTGTTGCCGTGGTAACCATGGCGTTTTTTTGCCATGGCAACTATGGGGTTCTGTTGCCATGGCAACCATGGGGTAGTGCTTCCATGGCAACCATGGGGATGTGTTGCCATGGTAACGATGGGGTTGGGTTGCTATGGTAACCATGCGGTTGTGTTGCCATTGTAACCACGGGGTTGGGTTGCCATGGCAACCACGGGGTTGTGTTGCCATGGTAACCATGGCGTTTATTTGCCATGGCAACTATGGGGTTCTGTTGCCATGGCAACCATGGGGTAGTGTTTCCATGGAAACAATGGGGTAGTGTTGCCATGGTAACGATGGGGTTGGCTTGCCATGGCAACCACGGGGTTGTGTTCTCATGGGAACCATGGGGTTGTGTTGCCATGGTAACCATGGGGTTGGGTTGCCATGGCAACCACGGGGTTTGGTTGCTATGGTAACCATGGGGTTGGGTTGCCATGGCAACCATGGGGTTGTGTTGCCATGGTAACCATGGCGTTTAGTTGCCATGGCAACTATGGGGTTCTGTTGCCATGGTAACCATGGGGTTGGGTTGCCATGGGAACCATGGCGTTTTGTTACGATGGCAACTATGGGGTTCTGTTGCCATGGCAACCATGGGGTAGTGTTTCCATGGCAACCATGGTGTTGGGTTGCCATGGTAACCATGGCGTTTTGTTGCTATGGAAACTATGGGGTTTAGTTGCCTTGGCAACCATGGGGTTGGGTTGCCATGGCAACCATGGGGTTGTGTTGCCATGGTAACCATGGCGTTTCGTTGCCATGGCAACCACGGGGTTTGGTTGCTATGGTAACCATGGGGTTGGGTTGCCATGGCAACCATGGGGTTGTGTTGCCATGGTAACCATGGCGTTTAGTTGCCATGCCAACTATGGGGTTCTGTTGCAATGGTAACCATGGGGTTGGGTTGCCATGGCAACCATGGGGTTGTGTTGCCATGGGAACCATGGGGTTGGGTTGCCATGTCATCCACGGGGTTGGGTTGCCATGGCAACCACGGGGTTTGGTTGCCATGGCAACCATGGGGTTCTGTGTACATGGTAACCATGGGGTTGTGTTGCCATGGTAACCATGGCGTTTTGTTGCCATGGCAACTATGGGGTTCTGTTGCCATGGCAACCATGGGGTAGTGTTACCATGGAAACCATGGGGTAGTGTTCCCATGGTAACGATGGGGTTGGCTTGCCATGGCAACCACGGGGTTGTGTTCTCATGGGAACCATGGGGTTGTGTTGCCATGGTAACCATGGGGTTGGGTTGCCATGGCAACCACGGGGTTTGGTTGCTATGGTAACCATGGGGTTGGGTTGCCATTGTAACCATGGGGTTGTGTTGCCATGGTAACCATGGCGTTTAGTTGCCATGGCAACCACGGGGTTTGGTTGCCATGGTAACCATGGCGTTGGGTTGCCATGGCAACCATGGGGTTGTGCTGCCATGGTAACCATGGCGTTTTGTTGCGATGGCAACTATGGGGTTCTGTTGCCATGGCAACCATGGGGTAGTGTTTCCATGGCAACCATGGGGTTGTGTTGCCATGGTAACTATGGGGTTGGGTTGCTATGGAAACTATGGGGTTTAGTTGCCTTGGCAACTATGGGGTTCTGTTGCCCTGGCAACCATGGGGTTGGGTTGCCATGGCAACCATGGGGTTGTGTTGCCATGGTAACCATGGCGTTTAGTTGCCATGGCAACTATGGGGTTCTGTTGCCATGGTAACCATGGGGTTGGGTTGCCATGGCAACCAGGGGGTTGTGTTGCCATGGGAACCGTGGGGTTGGGTTTCCATGGCATCCACGGGGTTGGGTTGCCATGGCAACCACGGGGTTTGGTTGCCATGGCAACCATGGGGTTCTGTGTCCATGGTAACCATGGGGTTGTGTTGCCATGGTAACCATGGCGTTTTGTTGCCATGGCAACCATGGGGTTCTGCTGCCATGGCAACCATGGGGTAGTGTTTCCATGGCAACAATGGGGTAGTGTTGCCATGGTAACGATGGGGTTGGCTTGCCATGGCAACCACGGGGTTGTGTTCTCATGGGAACCATGGGGTTGTGTTGCCATGGTAACCATGGGGTTGGGTTGCCATGGCAACCACGGGGTTTGGTTGCTATGGTAACCATGGGGTTGGGTTCCCATGGCAACCATGGGGTTGTGTTGCCATGGTAACCATGACGTTTAGTTGCCAAGGCAACCACGGTGTTTGGTTGCCATGGTAACCATGGGGTTGTGTTCCCATGGCAACCATGGTGTTGGGTTGCCATGGTAACCATGGCGTTTTGTTGCGATGGCAACTATGGGGTTCAGTTGCCATGGCAACCATGGGGTAGTGTTTCCATGGCAACCATGGGGTTGTGTTGCCATGGTAACTATGGGGTTGGGTTGCTATGAAAACTATGGTGTTTAGTTGCCTTGGCAACCATGGGGTTGGGTTGCCATGGCAACCATGGGGTTGTGTTGCCATGGTAACCATGGCGTTTCGTTGCCATGGCAACCACGGGGTTTGGTTGCTATGGTAACCATGGGGTTGGGTTGCCATGGCAACCATGGGGTTGTGTTGCCATGGTAACCATGGCGTTTAGTTGCCATGGCAACTATGGGGTTCTGTTGCAATGGTAACCATGGGGTTGGGTTGCCATGGCAACCACGGGGTTGTGTTCTCATGGGATCCATGGGGTTGTGTTGCCATGTTAACCATGGGGTTGGGTTGCCATGGCAACCACTGGGTTTGGTTACTATGGTAACCATGGGGTTGGGTTGCCATGGCAACCATGGGGTTGTGTTGCCATGGTAACCATGGCGTTTAGTTGCCATGGCAACTACGGGGTTTGGTTGCCATGGTAACCATGGGGTTGGGTTGCCATGGCAACCATGGGGTTGTGTTGCCATGGTAACTATGGGGTTGGGTTGCTATGGAAACTATGGGGTTTAGTTGCCTTGGCAACCATGGGGTTGGGTTGCCATGGCAACCATGGGGTTGTGTTGCCATGGTAACCATAGCGTTTTGTTGCCATGGCAACTATGGGGTTCTGTTGCCATGGCAACCATGGGGTAGTGCTTCCATGGCAACCATTGGGATATGTTGCCATGGTAACGATGGGGTTGGGTTGCAATGGCAACCACGGGGTTGTGTTGCCATGGGAACCGTGGGGTTGGGTTTCCATGGCATCCACGGGGTTGGGTTGCCATGGCAACCATGGGGTTCTGTGTCCATGGTAACCATGGGGTTGTGTTGCCATGGTAACCATGGCGTTTAGTTGCCATGGCAACTATGGGGTTCTGTTGCCATGGTAACCATGGGGTTGGGTTGCCATGGCAACCATGGGGTTGTGTTGCCATGGGAACCGTGGGGTTGGGTTTCCATGGCATCCACGGGGTTGGGTTGCCATGGCAACCACGGGGTTTTGTTGCCATGGCAACCATGGGGTTCTGTGTCCATGGTAACCATGGGGTTGTGTTGCCATGGTAACCATGGGGTTTAGTTGCCATGGCAACCACGGGGTTTGGTTGCCATGGTAACCATGGCGTTGGGTTGCCATGGCAACCATGGGGTTGTGCTGCTATGGTAACCATGGCGTTTTGTTGCGATGGCAACTATGGGGTTCTGTTGCCATGGCAACCATGGGGTAGTGTTTCCATGGCAACCATGGGGTTGTGTTGCCATGGTAACTATGGGGTTGGGTTGCTATGGAAACTATGGGGTTTAGTTGCCTTGGCAACTATGGGGTTCTGTTGCCCTGGCAACCATGGGGTTGGGTTGCCATGGCAACCATGGGGTTGTGTTGCCATGGTAACCATGACGTTTAGTTGCCATGGCAACTATGGGGTTCTGTTGCCATGGTAACCATGGGGTTGGGTTGCCATGGCAACCAGGGGGTTGTGTTGCCATGGGAACCGTGGGGTTGGGTTTCCATGGCATCCACGGGTTTGGGTTGCCATGGCAACCACGGGGTTTGGTTGCCATGGCAACCATGGGGTTCTGTGTCCATGGTAACCATGGGGTTGTGTTGCCATGGTAACCATGGCGTTTTGTTGCCATGGCAACTATGGGGTTCTGCTGCCATGGCAACCATGGGGTAGTGTTTCCATGGCAACAATGGGGTAGTGTTGCCATGGTAACGATGGGGTTGGCTTGCCATGGCAACCACGGGGTTGTGTTCTCATGGGAACCATGGGGTTGTGTTGCCATGGTAACCATGGGGTTGGGTTGCCATGGCAACCACGGGGTTTGGTTGCTATGGTAACCATGGGGTTGGGTTCCCATGGCAACCATGGGGTTGTGTTGCCATGGTAACCATGACGTTTAGTTGCCATGGCAACCACGGTGTTTGGTTGCCATGGTAACCATGGGGTTGGGTTCCCATGGCAACCATGGTGTTGGGTTGCCATGGTAACCATGGCGTTTTGTTGCGATGGCAACTATGGGGTTCAGTTGCCATGGCAACCATGGGGTAGTGTTTCCATGGCAACCATGGGGTTGTGTTGCCATGGCAACTATGGGGTTGGGTTGCTATGAAAACTATGGTGTTTAGTTGCCTTGGCAACCATGGGGTTGGGTTGCCATGGCAACCATGGGGTTGTGTTGCCATGGTAACCATGGCGTTTCGTTGCCATGGCAACCACGGGGTTTGGTTGCTATGGTAACCATGCGGTTGGGTTGCCATGGCAACCATGGGGTTGTGTTGCCATGGTAACCATGGCGTTTAGTTGCCATGGCAACTATGGGGTTCTGTTGCAATGGTAACCATGGGGTTGGGTTGCCATGGCAACCACGGGGTTGTGTTCTCATGGGAACCATGGGGTTGTGTTGCCATGTTAACCATGGGGTTGGGTTGCCATGGCAACCACGGGGTTTGGTTACTATGGTAACCATGGGGTTGTGTTGCCATGGCAACCATGGGGTTGTGTTGCCATGGTAACCATGGCGTTTAGTTGCCATGGCAACCACGGGGTTTGGTTGCCATGGTAACCATGGCGTTGGGTTGCCATGGCAACCATGGGGTTGGGTTGCCATGGTAACCATGGCGTTTTGTTGCGATGGCAACGATGGGGTTCTGTTGCCATGGCAACCATGGGGTAGTGTTTCCATGGCAACCATGGGGTTGAGTTGCCATGGTAACTATGGGGTTGGGTTGCTATGGAAACTATGGGGTTGTGTTGCCATGGTAACCATGGGGTTGGGTTGCCATGGCAACCATGGGGTTGTGTCGCCATGGTAACCATGGCGTTTAGTTGCCATGGCAACTATGGTGTTCTGTTGCCATGGTAACCATGGGGTTGGGTTGCCATGGCAACCATGGGGTTGTGTTGCCATGGGAACCGTGGGGTTGGGTTTCCATGGCATCCACGGGGTTGGGTTGCCATGGCAACCACGGGGTTTGGTTGCCATGGCAACCATGGGGTTCTGTGTCCATGGTAACCATGGGGTTGTGTTGCCATGGTAACCATGGCCTTTTGTTCCCATGGCAACCATGGGGTTCTGCTGCCATGGCAACCATGGGGTAGTGTTTCCATGGCAACAATGGGGTAGTGTTGCCATGGTAACGATGGGGTTGGCTTGCCATGGCAACCACAGGGTTGTGTTCTCATGGGAACCATGGGGTTGTGTTGCCATGGTAACCATGGGGTTGGGTTGCCATGGCAACCACGGGGTTTGGTTGCTATGGTAACCATGGGGTTGGGTTGCCATGGCAACCATGGGGTTGTGTTGCCATGGTAACCATGGCGTTTAGTTGCCATGGCAACTATGGGGTTCTGTTGCCATGGTAACCATGGGGTTGGGTTGCCATGGCAACCATGGGGTTGGGTTGCCATGGTAACGATGGGGTTGTGTAGCCATGGTAACTATGGGGTTGGGTTGCTATGGAAACTATGTGGTTTAGTTGCCATGGCAACCATGGGGTTGAGATGCTGTAGTAAGCATGCAGTTGGGTTGCCGTGGTAACCATGCGGTTGTGTTGTTGTGGTAACCATGCGGTTGTCTTGCCATGGTAACCATGGGATTGGGTTGCCATGGCAACCACGGGGTTTGGTTGCTATGGTAACCATGGGGTTCTGTGTCCATGGTAACCATGGGGTTGGGTTGCCATGGTAACCATGGCGTTTACTTGCCATGGCAACTATGGGGTTGGGTTGCCATGGCAACCATGGGGTTGTGTTGCCATGGTAACCATGGCGTTTTGTTGGGATGGCAACTATGGGGTTCTGTTGCCATGGCAACCATGGGGTAGTGTTTCCATGGCAACCATGGGGTTGTGTTGCCATGGTAACTATGGGGTTGGGTTGCTATGGAAACTATGGGGTTTAGTTGCCTTGGCAACCATGGGGTTGGGTTGCCATGGCAACCATGGGTTTGTGTTGCCGTGGTAACCATGGCGTTTTTTTGCCATGGCAACTATGGGGTTCTGTTGCCATGGCAACCATGGGGTATTGCTTCCATGGCAACCATGGGGATGTGTTGCCATGGTAACGATGGGGTTGGGTTGCTATGGTAAGCATGCGGTTGTGTTGCCATTGTAACCACGGGGTTGGGTTGCCATGGCAACCACGGGGTTTGGTTGCTATGGTAACCATGGGGTTGGGTTGCCATGGCAACCATGGGGTTGTGTTGCCATGGTAACCATGGCGTTTAGTTGCCATGGCAACCACGGGGTTTGGTTGCCATGGTAACCATGGGGTTGGGTTGCCATGGCAACCATGGGGTTGTGTTGCCATGGTAACCATGGCGTTTTGTTGCGATGGCAACTATGGGGTTCTGTTGCCATGGCAACCATGGGGTAGTGTTTCCATGGCAACCATGGGGTTGTGTTACCATGGTAACTATGGGGTTGGGTTGCTATGGAAACTATGGGGTTTAGTTGCCTTGGCAACCATGGGGTTGGGTTGCCATGGCAACCATGGGGTTGTGTTGCCATGGTAACCATAGCGTTTTGTTGCCATGGCAACTATGGGGTTCTGTTGCCATGGCAACCATGGGGTAGTGCTTCCATGGCAACCATTGGGATATGTTGCCATGGTAACGATGGGGTTGGGTTGCAATGGCAACCACGGGGTTGTGTTGCCATGGGAACCGTGGGGTTGGGTTTCCATGGCATCCACGGGGTTGGGTTGCCATGGCAACCATGGGGTTCTGTGTCCATGGTAACCATGGGGTTGTGTTGCCATGGTAACCATGGCGTTTAGTTGCCATGGCAACTATGGGGTTCTGTTGCCATGGTAACCATGGGGTTGGGTTGCCATGGCAACCATGGGGTTGTGTTGCCATGGGAACCGTGGGGTTGGGTTTCCATGGCATCCACGGGGTTGGGTTGCCATGGCAACCACGGGGTTTTGTTGCCATGGCAACCATGGGGTTCTGTGTCCATGGTAACCATGGGGTTGTGTTGCCATGGTAACCATGGCGTTTTGTTGCCATGGCAACCATGGGGTTCTGCTGCCATGGCAACCATGGGGTAGTGTTTCCATGGCAACAATGGGGTAGTGTTGCCATGGTAACGATGGGGTTGGCTTGCCATGGCAACCACGGGGTTGTGTTCTCATGGGAACCATGGGGTTGTGTTGCCATGGTAACCATGGGGTTGGGTTGCCATGGCAACCACGGGGTTTGGTTGCTATGGTAACCATGGGGTTGGGTTCCCATGGCAACCATGGGGTTGTGTTGCCATGGTAACCATGACGTTTAGTTGCCATGGCAACCACGGTGTTTGGTTGCCATGGTAACCATGGGGTTGGGTTCCCATGGCAACCATGGTGTTGGGTTGCCATGGTAACCATGGCGTTTTGTTTCGATGGCAACTATGGGGTTCAGTTGCCATGGCAACCATGGGGTAGTGTTTCCATGGCAACCATGGGGTTGTGTTGCCATGGTAACTATGGGGTTGGGTTGCTATGAAAACTATGGTGTTTAGTTGCCTTGGCAACCATGGGGTTGGGTTGCCATGGCAACCATGGGGTTGTGTTGCCATGGTAACCATGGCGTTTCGTTGCCATGGCAACCACGGGGTTTGGTTGCTATGGTAACCATGGGGTTGGGTTGCCATGGCAACCATGGGGTTGTGTTGCCATGGTAACCATGGCGTTTAGTTGCCATGGCAACTATGGGGTTCTGTTGCAATGGTAACCATGGGGTTGGGTTGCCATGGTAACCATGGCGTTTTGTTGCGATGGCAACTATGGGGTTCTGTTGCCATGGCAACCATGGGGTAGTGTTTCCATGGCAACCATGGGGTTGAGTTGCCATGGTAACTATGGGGTTGGGTTGCTATGGAAACTATGGGGTTGTGTTGCCATGGTAACCATGGGGTTGGGTTGCCATGGCAACCATGGGGTTCTGTTGCCATGGTAACCATGGCGTTTAGTTGCCATGGCAACTATGGGGTTCTGTTGCCATGGTAACCATGGGGTTGGGTTGCCATGGCAACCATGGGGTTGTTTTGCCATGGGAACCGTGGGGTTGGGTTTCCATGGCATCCACGGGGTTGGGTTGCCATGGCAACCACGGGGTTTGGTTGCCATGGCAACCATGGGGTTCTGTGTCCATGGTAACCATGGGGTTGTGTTGCCATGGTAACCATGGCGTTTTGTTGCCATGGCAACCATGGGGTTATGCTGCCATGGCAACCATGGGGTAGTGTTTCCATGGCAACAATGGGGTAGTGTTGCCATGGTAACGATGGGGTTGGGTTGCCATGGCAACCACGGGGTTGTGTTCTCATGGGAACCATGGGGTTGTGTTGCCATGGTAACCGTGGGGTTGGGTTGCCATGGCAAACACGGGGTTTGGTTGCTATGGTAACCATGGGGTTGGGTTGCCATGGCAACCATGGGGTTGTGTTGCCATGGTAACCATGGCGTTTTGTTGGGATGGCAACTATGGGGTTCTGTTGCCATGGCAACCATGGGGTAGTGTTTCCATGGCAACCATGGGGTTGTGTTGCCATGGTAACTATGGGGTTGGGTTGCTATGGAAACTATGGGGTTTAGTTGCCTTGGCAACCATGGGGTTGGGTTGCCATGGCAACCATGGGGTTGTGTTGCCGTGGTAACCATGGCGTTTTTTTGCCATGGCAACTATGGGGTTCTGTTGCCATGGCAACCATGGGGTAGTGCTTGCATGGCAACCATGGGGATGTGTTGCCATGGTAACGATGGGGTTGGTTTACTATGGTAACCATGGGGTTGTGTTGCCATTGTAACCACGGGGTTGGGTTGCCATGGCAACCACGGTGTTTGGTTGCTATGGTAACCATGGGGTTGGGTTGCCATGGCAACCATGGGGTTGTGTTGCCATGGTAACCATGGCGTTTAGTTGCCATGGCAACCACGGGGTTTGGTTGCCATGGTAACCATGGGGTTGGGTTGCCATGGCAACCATGGGGTTGTGTTGCCATGGTAACCATGGCGTTTTGTTGCGATGGCAACTATGGGGTTCTGTTGCCATGGCAACCATGGGGTAGTGTTTCCATGGCAACCATGGGGTTGTGTTGCCATGGTAACTATGGGGTTGGGTTGCTATGGAAACTATGGGGTTTAGATGCCATGGAAACCATGAGGTTGTGTTGCCATTGTAACCATGGGGTTGGGTTGCCATGGCAACCATGGGGTTGTGTTGCCATGGTAACCATGGCGTTTTGTTGCCATGGCAACTATGGGGTTCTGTTGCCATGGCAACCATGGGGTAGTGTTTCCATGGCAACCATGGGGATGTGTTGCCATGGTAACGATGGGGTTGGGTTGCAATGACAACCACGGGGTTGTGTTGCCATGGGAACCACGGGGTTGTGTTGCCATGGTAACCATGGGGTTGTGTTGCCATGGCAACCACGGGGTTTGGTTGCTATGGTAACCATGGGGTTGGGTTTCCATGGCAACCATGGGGTTGTGTTGCCATGGTAACGATGGGGTTGTGTTGCCATGGTAACTATGGGATTGGATTGCAATGGCAACCATGGGGTTGTGTTGCCTTGGTAACCATGGGGTTCTGTGTCCATGGTAACCATGGGGTTGTGTTGCCATGGTAACCATGGGATTGGGTTGCCATGGCAACCACGGGGTTTGGTTGCCTTGATAACCATGGGTTTCTGTGTCCATGGTAACCATGGGGTTGTGTTGCCATGGTAACCATGGCGTTTTGTTGCCATGGTAACTATGGGGTTCTGTTGCCATGGTAACCATGGGGTAGTGTTTCCATGCAACCATCGGGTAGTGTTGCCATGGTAACCATGGGGTTGGGTTGCCATGGCAACCACGGGGTTGTGTTGCCATGGGAACCATGCGGTTGTGTTGCCATGGTAACCATGGCGTTTAGTTGCCATGGCAACCACGGTGTTTGGTTTCCATGGTAACCATGGGGTTGGGTTGCCATGGCAACCATGGGGTTGTGTTGCCATGGTAACCATGGCGTTTAGTTGCCATGGCAACCACGGGGTTTGGTTGCCATGGTAACCATGGGGTTGGGTTGCCATGGCAACCATGGGGTTGGGTTGCCATGTTAACCATGGCGTTTAGTTGCCATGGCAACTATGGGGGTCTGTTGCCATGGTAACGATGGGGTTGTGTTGCCATGGTAACTATGGGTTTGGGTTGCTATGGAAACTATGGGGTTTAGTTGCCATGGCAACCATGGGGTTGAGATGCCGTGGTAACCATGCAGTTGGGTTGCCGTGGTAACCATGCGGTTGTGTTGTTGTGGTAACCATGCGGTTGTGTTGCCATGGTAACCATGGGGTTGGGTTGCCATGGCAACCACGGGGTTTGGTTGCTATGGTAACCATGGGGTTCTGTTGCCATGGTAACCATGCGGTTGGGTTGCCATGGTAACCATGGCGTATAGTTGCCATGGAAACTATGGGGTTAGTTTGCCATGGCAGCCATGGGGTTGTGTTGCCATGGTAACCATGGCGTTTTGTTGCCATGGCAACTATGGGGTTCTGTTGCCATGGCAACCATGGGGTAGTGTTTCCATGGCAACCATGGGGTTCTGTTGCCATGGTAACCATGGGGTTGGGTTGCCATGGCAACCACGGGGTTGTGTTGCCATGGGAACCATGGGGTTGTGTTGCCATGGTAACCATGTAGTTGTCTTGCCATTGCAACCACGGGGTTTGGTTGCTATGGTAACCATGGGGTTGGGTTGCCATGGCAACCATGGGATTGTGTTGCCATGCTAACCATGGCGTTTAGTTGCCATGGCAAATATGGGGTTCTGTTCCCATGGTAACCATAGGGTTGGGTTGCCATGGCAACCACGGGGTTGTGTAGCCATAGTAACTATGGGGTTGGTTTTCTATGGAAACTATGAGGTTTAGTTGCCTTGCAACCATGGGGTTGGGTTGCCATGGCAACCATGGGGTTGTGTTGCCATGGTAACCATGGCGTTTTGTTGCCATGGCAACTATGGGTTTCTGTTGCCATGGCAACCATGGCGTTTTGTTGCCATGGCAACTATGGGGTTCTGTTGCCATGGCAACCATGAGGTAGTGTTTCCATGGCAACCATGGGGTTGTGTTGCCATGGTAACTATGGGGTTGGGTTGCTATGGTAACCATGCGGTTGTGTTGCTATGGTAACCATGGGGTTGGGTTGCCATGGCAACCATGGGGTTGTGTTGCCATGGTAACCATGGCTTTTAGTTCCCATGGCAACTATGGGGTTCTGTTGCCATGGTAACCATGGGGTTGGGTTGCCATGGCTACCACGGGGTTGTGTTGCCATGGGAACCATGGGGTTGTGTTGCCATAGTAACTATGGGGTTGGGTTGCTATGGAAACTATGGGGTTTAGTTGCCTTGGCAACCATGGGGTTGTGTTGCCATGGTAACCATGTAGTTGTGTTGCCATTGCAACCACGGGGTTTGGTTGCTATGGTAACCATGGGGTTGGGTTGCCATGGCAACCATGGGGTTGTGTTGCCATGGTAACCATGGCGTTTAGTTGCCATGGCAAATATGGGGTTCTGTTCCCATGGTAACCATGGGGTTGGGTTGCCATGGCAACCAGGGGGTTGTGTTGCCATAGTAACTATGGGGTTGGTTTTCTATGGAAACTATGGGGTTGGGTTGCCATGGCAACCATGGGGTTGGGTTGCCATGGCAACCATGGGGTTGTGTTGCCATGGTAACCATGGCGTTTTGTTGCCATGGCAACTATGGGTTTCTGTTGCCATGGCAACCATGGCGTTTTGTTGCCATGGCAACTATGGTGTTCTGTTGCCATGGCAACCATGAGGTAGTGTTTCCATGGCAACCATGGGGTTGTGTTGCCATGGTAACCATGGCTTTTAGTTGCCATGGCAACTATGGGGTTCTGTTGCCATGGTAACCATGGGGTTGGGTTGCCATGGCTACCACGGGGTTGTGTTGCCATGGGAACCATGGGGTTGTGTTGCCATAGTAACTATGGGGTTGGGTTGCTATGGAAACTATGGGGTTTAGTTGCCTTGGCAACCATGGGGTTGGGTTGCCATGGCAACCATGGGGTTGTGTTGCCATGGTAACCATGGCGTTTTGTTGCCATGGCAACTATGTGGTTCTGTTGCCATGGAATCCATGGCGTTTTGTTGCCATGGCAACTATGGGGTTCTGTTGCCATGGCAAACATGAGGTAGTGTTTCCATGGCAACCATGGGGTTGTGTTGCCATGGTAACTATGGGGTTGGGTTGCTATGGTAACCATGCGGTTGTGTTGCCATTGTAACCATGGGGTTGGGTTGCCATGGCAACCATGGGGTTGGGTTGCCATGGTAACCATGGCGTTTTGCTGCCATGGCAACTATGGGGTTCTGTTGCCATGGCAACCATGGGGTAGTGTTTCCATGGCAACCATGGGGTTGTGTTGCCATGGTAACTATGGGGTTGGATTGCTATGGTAATCATGCGGTTGTGTTGCCATTGTAACCATGGGGTTGGGTTGCCATGGCAACCACGGGGTTGTGTTGCCATGGTAACCATGGCGTTTTGTTGCCATGGCAAGTATGGGGTTCTGTTGCCATGGCAACCATGGGGTAGTGCTTCCATGGCAACCATGGGGATGTGTTGCCATGGTAACGATGGGGTTGGGTTGCTCTGGTAACCATGCGGTTGTGTTGCCATGGTAACCATGCGGTTGTGTTGTTGTGGTAACCATGCGGTTGTGTTGCCATGGTAACCATGGGATTGGGTTGCCATGGCAACCACGGGGTTTGGTTGCTATGGTAACCATGGGGTTCTGTGTCCATGGTAACCATGGGGTTGTTTTGCCATGGTAACCATGGCGTTTAGTTGCCATGGCAACTATGGGGTTCTGTTGCCATGGCAACCATGGGGTTGTGTTGCCATGGCAACCATGGGGTTGTGTTGCCATGGAAACGATGGGGTTGTGTTGCCATGGGAACCATGGGGTTGTGTTGCCATGGGAACCATGGGGTTGGGTTGCCATGGCATCCACGGGTTTGGGTTGCCATGGCAACCACGGGGTTGGGTTGCCATGGCAACCAGGGGGTTGGGTTGCCATGGCAACCATGGGATTGTGTTGCCATGGTAACCATGGCGTTTAGTTGCCATGGCAACTATGGGGTTTAGTTGCCATGGTAACCATGGGGTTGGGTTGCCATGGCAACCTTGGGGTTGTGTTTCCATGGCAACGATGGGGTTGTGTTGCCGTGGTAACTATGGGGTTGGGTTGCTATGGAAACTATGGGGTTTAGTTGCCATGGCAACCATGGGGTTGAGATGCCGTGGTAACCATGCAGTTGGGTTGCCATTGTAACCATGCAGTTGTGTTGTTGTGGTAACAATACGGTTGTGTTGCCATGGTAACCATGGGATTGGGTTGCCATGGCAACCACGGGATTTGGTTGCTATGGTAACCATGGGGTTCTGTGTCCATGGTAACCATGGCGTTTTGTTGCCATGGCAACTATGGGGTTCTGTTGCCATGGCAACCATGGGGTAGTGTTACCATGGCAACATTGGGGTTGTGTTGCCATGGTAACTATGTGGTTGTGTTGCTATGGAAACTATGGGGTTTAGTTGCCTTGGCAACCATGGGGTTGGGTTGCTATGGCAACCATGGGGTTGTGTTGCCATGGTAAACATGGCGTTTTGTTGCCATGGCAACTATGGGATTCTGTTGCCATGGCAACCATGGCGTTTTCTTGCCATGGCAACTATGGGGTTCTGTTGCCATGGCAACCATGAGGTAGTGTTTCCATGGCAACCATGGGGTTGTGTTGCCATGGTAACGATGGGGTTGTGTTGCCATGGTAACTATGGGGTTGGGTTGCTATGGAAACTATGTGGTTTAGTTGCCATGGCAACCATGGGGTTGAGATGCCGTGGTAACCATGCAGTTGGGTTGCCATGGTAACCATGCGGTTGTGTTGTTGTGGTAACCATGCGGTTGTGTTGCCACGGTAACCATGGGATTGGGTTGCCATGGCAACCACGGGATTTGGTTGCTATGGTAACCATGGGGTTCTGTGTCCATGGTAACCATGGGGTTGTTTTGCCATGGTAACCATGGCGTTTAGTTGCCATGGCAACTATGGGGTTCTGTTGCCATGGCAACCATGGGGTAGTGTTTCCATGGCAACCATGGGGTTGTGTTGCCATGGTAACGATGGGGTTGTGTTGCCATGGGAACCATGGGGTTGTGTTGCCATGGGAACCATGGGGTTGGGTTGCCATGGCATCCACGGGTTTGGGTTGCCATGGCAACCACGGGGTTTGGTTGCCATGGCAACCAGGGGGTTGGGTTGCCATGGCAACCATGGGATTGTGTTGCCATGGTAACCATGGCGTTTAGTTGCCATGGCAACTATGGGGTTTAGTTGCCATGGTAACCATGGGGTTGGGTTGCCATGGCAACCTTGGGGTTGTGTTTCCATGGCAACAATGGGGTTGTGTTGCCGTGGTAACTATGGGGTTGGGTTGCTATGGAAACTATGGGGTTTAGTTGCCATGGCAACCATGGGATTGAGATGCCGTGGTAACCATGCAGTTGGGTTGCCATTGTAACCATGCAGTTGTGTTGTTGTGGTAACAATGCGGTTGTGTTGCCATGGTAACCATGGGACTGGGTTGCCATGGCAACCACGGGATTTGGTTGCTATGGTAACCATGGGGTTCTGTGTCCATGGTAACCATGGCGTTTTGTTGCCATGGCAACTATGGGGTTCTGTTGCCATGGCAACCATGGGGTAGTGTTACCATGGCAACCTTGGGGTTGTGTTGCCATGGTAACTATGTGGTTGTGTTGCTATGGAAACTATGGGGTTTAGTTGCCTTGGCAACCATGGGGTTGGGTTGCTATGGCAACCATGGGGTTGTGTTGCCATGGTAAACATGGCGTTTTGTTGCCATGGCAACTATGGGATTCTGTTGCCATGGCAACCATGGCGTTTTCTTGCCATGGCAACTATGGGGTTCTGTTGCCATGGCAACCATGAGGTAGTGTTTCCATGGCAACCATGGGGTTGTGTTGCCATGGTAACCATGGGGTTGGGTTGCAACGGCAACCACGGGGTTGTGTTGCCATGGGAACCATGGGGTTGTGTTGCCATGGTAACCATGGGGTTGGGTTGCCATGGCAACCACGGCGTTTGGTTGCTATGGTAACCATGGGGTTGGGTTGCCATGGCAACCGTGGGGTTGTGTTGCCATGGTAACCATGGCGTTTAGTTGCCATGGCAACTATGGGGTTCTGTTGCCATGGTAACCATGGGGTTGGGTTGCCATGGCAACCATGGGGTTGTGTTGCCATGGTAACGATGGGGTTGTGTTGCCATGGTAACTATGGGGTTGGGTTGCTATGGAAACTATGTGGTTTAGTTGCCATAGCAACGATGGGGTTGAGATGCCGTAGTAAGCATGCAGTTGGTTTGCCGTGGTAACCATGCGGTTGTGTTGTTGTGCTAACCATGCGGTTGTCTTGCCATGGTAACCATGGGATTGGGTTGCCATGGCAACCACGGGGTTTGGTTGCTATGGTAACCATGGGGTTCTGTGTCCATGGTAACCATGGGGTTGGGTTGCCATGGTAACCATGGCGTTTACTTGCCATGGCAACTATGGGGTTGGGTTGCCATGGTAACCATGGCGTTTTGTTGGGATGGCAACTATGGGGTTCTGTTGCCATGGCAACCATGGGGTAGTGTTTCCATGGCAACCATGGGGTTGGGTTGCCATGGCATCCACGGGGTTGGGTTGCCATGTCAACCACGGGGTTTGGTTGCCATGGCAACCATGGGGTTCTGTGTCCATGGTAACCATGGGTTTCAGTTGCCATGGTAACCATGGCGTTTTGTTGCGATGGCAATTATGGGGTTCTGTTGCCATGGCAACCATGGGGTAGTGTTTCCATGGCAACCACGGGGTAGTGTTGCCATGGTAACGATGGGGTTGGGTTGCCATGGCAACCACGGGGTTGTGTTCTCATGGGAACCATGGGGTTGTGTTGCCATGGTAACCATGGAGTTGTGTTTCCATGGCAACCACGGGGTTTGGTTGCTATGGTAACCATGGGGTTGGGTTGCCATGGCAACCATGGGGTTCTGTGTCCACGGTAACAATGGGGTTCTGTTGCCATGGTATCGATGGGGTTGGGTTGCTATGGTAACCATGCGGTTGTGTTGCCATGGTAACAATGGGGTTGGGTTGCCATGGCAACCACGGGGTTTGGTTGCTACGCTTACCATGGGGTAGTGTTTCCATGGCAACCATGGGGTAGTGTTGCCATGGTAACGATGGCGTTTAGTTGCCATGGCAAATATGGGGTTCTGTTCCCATGGTAACCATGGGGTTGGGTTGCCATGGCAACCACGGGGTTGTGTTGCCATAGTAACTATGGGGTTGGTTTTCTATGGAAACTATGAGGTTTAGTTGCCTTGGCAACCATGGGGTTGGGTTGCCATGGCAACCATGGGGTTGTGTTGCCATGGTAACCATGGCGTTTTGTTGCCATGGCAACTATGGGTTTCTGTTGCCATGGCAACCATGGCGTTTTGTTGCCATGGCAACTATGGGGTTCTGTTGCCATGGCAACCATGAGGTAGTGTTTCCATGGCAACCATGGGGTTGTGTTGCCATGGCAACCATGGGGTTGGGTTGCCATGGTAACCATGGCGTTTTGCTGCCATGGCAACTATGGGGTTCTGTTGCCATGGCAACCATGGGGTAGTGTTTCCATGGCAACCATGGGGTTGTGTTGCCATGGTAACTATGGGGTTGGATTGCTATGGTAATCATGCGGTTGTGTTGCCATTGTAACCATGGGGTTGGGTTGCCATGGCAACCACGGGGTTGTGTTGCCATGGTAACCATGGCGTTTTGTTGCCATGGCAAGTATGGGGTTCTGTTGCCATGGCAACCATGGGGTAGTGCTTCCATGGCAACCATGGGGATGTGTTGCCATGGTAACGATGGGGTTGGGTTGCTCTGGTAACCATGCGGTTGTGTTGCCATGGTAACCATGCGGTTGTGTTGTTGTGGTAACCATGCGGTTGTGTTGCCATGGTAACCATGGGATTGGGTTGCCATGGCAACCACGGGGTTTGGTTGCTATGGTAACCATGGGGTTCTGTGTCCATGGTAACCATGGGGTTGTTTTGCCATGGTAACCATGGCGTTTAGTTGCCATGGCAACTATGGGGTTCTGTTGCCATGGCAACCATGGGGTTGTGTTGCCATGGCAACCATGGGGTTGTGTTGCCATGGAAACGATGGGGTTGTGTTGCCATGGGAACCATGGGGTTGTGTTGCCATGGGAACCATGGGGTTGGGTTGCCATGGCATCCACGGGTTTGGGTTGCCATGGCAACCACGGGGTTGGGTTGCCATGGCAACCAGGGGGTTGGGTTGCCATGGCAACCATGGGATTGTGTTGCCATGGTAACCATGGCGTTTAGTTGCCATGGCAACTATGGGGTTTAGTTGCCATGGTAACCATGGGGTTGGGTTGCCATGGCAACCTTGGGGTTGTGTTTCCATGGCAACGATGGGGTTGTGTTGCCGTGGTAACTATGGGGTTGGGTTGCTATGGAAACTATGGGGTTTAGTTGCCATGGCAACCATGGGGTTGAGATGCCGTGGTAACCATGCAGTTGGGTTGCCATTGTAACCATGCAGTTGTGTTGTTGTGGTAACAATACGGTTGTGTTGCCATGGTAACCATGGGATTGGGTTGCCATGGCAACCACGGGATTTGGTTGCTATGGTAACCATGGGGTTCTGTGTCCATGGTAACCATGGCGTTTTGTTGCCATGGCAACTATGGGGTTCTGTTGCCATGGCAACCATGGGGTAGTGTTACCATGGCAACATTGGGGTTGTGTTGCCATGGTAACTATGTGGTTGTGTTGCTATGGAAACTATGGGGTTTAGTTGCCTTGGCAACCATGGGGTTGGGTTGCTATGGCAACCATGGGGTTGTGTTGCCATGGTAAACATGGCGTTTTGTTGCCATGGCAACTATGGGATTCTGTTGCCATGGCAACCATGGCGTTTTCTTGCCATGGCAACTATGGGGTTCTGTTGCCATGGCAACCATGAGGTAGTGTTTCCATGGCAACCATGGGGTTGTGTTGCCATGGTAACGATGGGGTTGTGTTGCCATGGTAACTATGGGGTTGGGTTGCTATGGAAACTATGTGGTTTAGTTGCCATGGCAACCATGGGGTTGAGATGCCGTGGTAACCATGCAGTTGGGTTGCCATGGTAACCATGCGGTTGTGTTGTTGTGGTAACCATGCGGTTGTGTTGCCACGGTAACCATGGGATTGGGTTGCCATGGCAACCACGGGATTTGGTTGCTATGGTAACCATGGGGTTCTGTGTCCATGGTAACCATGGGGTTGTTTTGCCATGGTAACCATGGCGTTTAGTTGCCATGGCAACTATGGGGTTCTGTTGCCATGGCAACCATGGGGTAGTGTTTCCATGGCAACCATGGGGTTGTGTTGCCATGGTAACGATGGGGTTGTGTTGCCATGGGAACCATGGGGTTGTGTTGCCATGGGAACCATGGGGTTGGGTTGCCATGGCATCCACGGGTTTGGGTTGCCATGGCAACCACGGGGTTTGGTTGCCATGGCAACCAGGGGGTTGGGTTGCCATGGCAACCATGGGATTGTGTTGCCATGGTAACCATGGCGTTTAGTTGCCATGGCAACTATGGGGTTTAGTTGCCATGGTAACCATGGGGTTGGGTTGCCATGGCAACCTTGGGGTTGTGTTTCCATGGCAACAATGGGGTTGTGTTGCCGTGGTAACTATGGGGTTGGGTTGCTATGGAAACTATGGGGTTTAGTTGCCATGGCAACCATGGGATTGAGATGCCGTGGTAACCATGCAGTTGGGTTGCCATTGTAACCATGCAGTTGTGTTGTTGTGGTAACAATGCGGTTGTGTTGCCATGGTAACCATGGGACTGGGTTGCCATGGCAACCACGGGATTTGGTTGCTATGGTAACCATGGGGTTCTGTGTCCATGGTAACCATGGCGTTTTGTTGCCATGGCAACTATGGGGTTCTGTTGCCATGGCAACCATGGGGTAGTGTTACCATGGCAACCTTGGGGTTGTGTTGCCATGGTAACTATGTGGTTGTGTTGCTATGGAAACTATGGGGTTTAGTTGCCTTGGCAACCATGGGGTTGGGTTGCTATGGCAACCATGGGGTTGTGTTGCCATGGTAAACATGGCGTTTTGTTGCCATGGCAACTATGGGATTCTGTTGCCATGGCAACCATGGCGTTTTCTTGCCATGGCAACTATGGGGTTCTGTTGCCATGGCAACCATGAGGTAGTGTTTCCATGGCAACCATGGGGTTGTGTTGCCATGGTAACCATGGGGTTGGGTTGCAACGGCAACCACGGGGTTGTGTTGCCATGGGAACCATGGGGTTGTGTTGCCATGGTAACCATGGGGTTGGGTTGCCATGGCAACCACGGCGTTTGGTTGCTATGGTAACCATGGGGTTGGGTTGCCATGGCAACCGTGGGGTTGTGTTGCCATGGTAACCATGGCGTTTAGTTGCCATGGCAACTATGGGGTTCTGTTGCCATGGTAACCATGGGGTTGGGTTGCCATGGCAACCATGGGGTTGTGTTGCCATGGTAACGATGGGGTTGTGTTGCCATGGTAACTATGGGGTTGGGTTGCTATGGAAACTATGTGGTTTAGTTGCCATAGCAACGATGGGGTTGAGATGCCGTAGTAAGCATGCAGTTGGTTTGCCGTGGTAACCATGCGGTTGTGTTGTTGTGCTAACCATGCGGTTGTCTTGCCATGGTAACCATGGGATTGGGTTGCCATGGCAACCACGGGGTTTGGTTGCTATGGTAACCATGGGGTTCTGTGTCCATGGTAACCATGGGGTTGGGTTGCCATGGTAACCATGGCGTTTACTTGCCATGGCAACTATGGGGTTGGGTTGCCATGGTAACCATGGCGTTTTGTTGGGATGGCAACTATGGGGTTCTGTTGCCATGGCAACCATGGGGTAGTGTTTCCATGGCAACCATGGGGTTGGGTTGCCATGGCATCCACGGGGTTGGGTTGCCATGTCAACCACGGGGTTTGGTTGCCATGGCAACCATGGGGTTCTGTGTCCATGGTAACCATGGGTTTCAGTTGCCATGGTAACCATGGCGTTTTGTTGCGATGGCAATTATGGGGTTCTGTTGCCATGGCAACCATGGGGTAGTGTTTCCATGGCAACCACGGGGTAGTGTTGCCATGGTAACGATGGGGTTGGGTTGCCATGGCAACCACGGGGTTGTGTTCTCATGGGAACCATGGGGTTGTGTTGCCATGGTAACCATGGAGTTGTGTTTCCATGGCAACCACGGGGTTTGGTTGCTATGGTAACCATGGGGTTGGGTTGCCATGGCAACCATGGGGTTCTGTGTCCACGGTAACAATGGGGTTCTGTTGCCATGGTATCGATGGGGTTGGGTTGCTATGGTAACCATGCGGTTGTGTTGCCATGGTAACAATGGGGTTGGGTTGCCATGGCAACCACGGGGTTTGGTTGCTACGCTTACCATGGGGTAGTGTTTCCATGGCAACCATGGGGTAGTGTTGCCATGGTAACGATGGCGTTTAGTTGCCATGGCAAATATGGGGTTCTGTTCCCATGGTAACCATGGGGTTGGGTTGCCATGGCAACCACGGGGTTGTGTTGCCATAGTAACTATGGGGTTGGTTTTCTATGGAAACTATGAGGTTTAGTTGCCTTGGCAACCATGGGGTTGGGTTGCCATGGCAACCATGGGGTTGTGTTGCCATGGTAACCATGGCGTTTTGTTGCCATGGCAACTATGGGTTTCTGTTGCCATGGCAACCATGGCGTTTTGTTGCCATGGCAACTATGGGGTTCTGTTGCCATGGCAACCATGAGGTAGTGTTTCCATGGCAACCATGGGGTTGTGTTGCCATGGTAACTATGGGGTTGGGTTGCTATGGTAACCATGCGGTTGTGTTGCTATGGTAACCATGGGGTTGGGTTGCCATGGCAACTATGGGGTTCTGTTGCCATGGTAACCATGGGGTTGGGTTGCCATGGCTACCACGGGGTTGTGTTGCCATGGGAACCATGGGGTTGTGTTGCCATAGTAACTATGGGGTTGGGTTGCTATGGAAACTATGGGGTTTAGTTGCCTTGGCAACCATGGGGTTGTGTTGCCATGGTAACCATGTAGTTGTGTTGCCATTGCAACCACGGGGTTTGGTTGCTATGGTAACCATGGGGTTGGGTTGCCATGGCAACCATGGGGTTGTGTTGCCATGCTAACCATGGCGTTTAGTTGCCATGGCAAATATGGGGTTCTGTTCCCATGGTAACCATGGGGTTGGGTTGCCATGGCAACCACGGGGTTGTGTAGCCATAGTAACTATGGGGTTGGTTTTCTATGGAAACTATGAGGTTTAGTTGCCTTGGCAACCATGGGGTTGGGTTGCCATGGCAACCATGGGGTTGTGTTGCCATGGTAACCATGGCGTTTTGTTGCCATGGCAACTATGGGTTTCTGTTGCCATGGCAACCATGGCGTTTTGTTGCCATGGCAACTATGGGGTTCTGTTGCCATGGCAACCATGAGGTAGTGTTTCCATGGCAACCATGGGGTTGTGTTGCCATGGTAACTATGGGGTTGGGTTGCTATGGTAACCATGCGGTTGTGTTGCTATGGTAACCATGGGGTTGGGTTGCCATGGCAACCATGGGGTTGTGTTGCCATGGTAACCATGGCTTTTAGTTCCCATGGCAACTATGGGGTTCTGTTGCCATGGTAACCATGGGGTTGGGTTGCCATGGCTACCACGGGGTTGTGTTGCCATGGGAACCATGGGGTTGTGTTGCCATAGTAACTATGGGGTTGGGTTGCTATGGAAACTATGGGGTTTAGTTGCCTTGGCAACCATGGGGTTGTGTTGCCATGGTAACCTTGTAGTTGTGTTGCCATTGCAACCACGGGGTTTGGTTGCTATGGTAACCATGGGGTTGGGTTGCCATGGCAACCATGGGGTTGTGTTGCCATGGTAACCATGGCGTTTAGTTGCCATGGCAAATATGGGGTTCTGTTCCCATGGTAACCATGGGGTTGGGTTGCCATGGCAACCAGGGGGTTGTGTTGCCATAGTAACTATGGGGTTGGTTTTCTATGGAAACTATGGGGTTGGGTTGCCATGGCAACCATGGGGTTGGGTTGCCATGGCAACCATGGGGTTGTGTTGCCATGGTAACCATGGCGTTTTGTTGCCATGGCAACTATGGGTTTCTGTTGCCATGGCAACCATGGCGTTTTGTTGCCATGGCAACTATGGTGTTCTGTTGCCATGGCAACCATGAGGTAGTGTTTCCATGGCAACCATGGGGTTGTGTTGCCATGGTAACTATGGGGTTGGGTTGCTATGGTAACCATGCGGTTGTGTTGCTATGGTAACCATGGGGTTGGTTTGCCATGGCAACCATGGGGTTGTGTTGCCATGGTAACCATGGCTTTTAGTTGCCATGGCAACTATGGGGTTCTGTTGCCATGGTAACCATGGGGTTGGGTTGCCATGGCTACCACGGGGTTGTGTTGCCATGGGAACCATGGGGTTGTGTTGCCATAGTAACTATGGGGTTGGGTTGCTATGGAAACTATGGGGTTTAGTTGCCTTGGCAACCATGGGGTTGGGTTGCCATGGCAACCATGGGGTTGTGTTGCCATGGTAACCATGGCGTTTTGTTGCCATGGCAACTATGTGGTTCTGTTGCCATGGAATCCATGGCGTTTTGTTGCCATGGCAACTATGGGGTTCTGTTGCCATGGCAAACATGAGGTAGTGTTTCCATGGCAACCATGGGGTTGTGTTGCCATGGTAACTATGGGGTTGGGTTGCTATGGTAACCATGCGGTTGTGTTGCCATTGTAACCATGGGGTTGGGTTGCCATGGCAACCATGGGGTTGGGTTGCCATGGTAACCATGGCGTTTTGCTGCCATGGCAACTATGGGGTTCTGTTGCCATGGCAACCATGGGGTAGTGTTTCCATGGCAACCATGGGGTTGTGTTGCCATGGTAACTATGGGGTTGGATTGCTATGGTAATCATGCGGTTGTGTTGCCATTGTAACCATGGGGTTGGGTTGCCATGGCAACCACGGGGTTGTGTTGCCATGGTAACCATGGCGTTTTGTTGCCATGGCAAGTATGGGGTTCTGTTGCCATGGCAACCATGGGGTAGTGCTTCCATGGCAACCATGGGGATGTGTTGCCATGGTAACGATGGGGTTGGGTTGCTCTGGTAACCATGCGGTTGTGTTGCCATGGTAACCATGCGGTTGTGTTGTTGTGGTAACCATGCGGTTGTGTTGCCATGGTAACCATGGGATTGGGTTGCCATGGCAACCACGGGGTTTGGTTGCTATGGTAACCATGGGGTTCTGTGTCCATGGTAACCATGGGGTTGTTTTGCCATGGTAACCATGGCGTTTAGTTGCCATGGCAACTATGGGGTTCTGTTGCCATGGCAACCATGGGGTTGTGTTGCCATGGCAACCATGGGGTTGTGTTGCCATGGAAACGATGGGGTTGTGTTGCCATGGGAACCATGGGGTTGTGTTGCCATGGGAACCATGGGGTTGGGTTGCCATGGCATCCACGGGTTTGGGTTGCCATGGCAACCACGGGGTTGGGTTGCCATGGCAACCAGGGGGTTGGGTTGCCATGGCAACCATGGGATTGTGTTGCCATGGTAACCATGGCGTTTAGTTGCCATGGCAACTATGGGGTTTAGTTGCCATGGTAACCATGGGGTTGGGTTGCCATGGCAACCTTGGGGTTGTGTTTCCATGGCAACGATGGGGTTGTGTTGCCGTGGTAACTATGGGGTTGGGTTGCTATGGAAACTATGGGGTTTAGTTGCCATGGCAACCATGGGGTTGAGATGCCGTGGTAACCATGCAGTTGGGTTGCCATTGTAACCATGCAGTTGTGTTGTTGTGGTAACAATACGGTTGTGTTGCCATGGTAACCATGGGATTGGGTTGCCATGGCAACCACGGGATTTGGTTGCTATGGTAACCATGGGGTTCTGTGTCCATGGTAACCATGGCGTTTTGTTGCCATGGCAACTATGGGGTTCTGTTGCCATGGCAACCATGGGGTAGTGTTACCATGGCAACATTGGGGTTGTGTTGCCATGGTAACTATGTGGTTGTGTTGCTATGGAAACTATGGGGTTTAGTTGCCTTGGCAACCATGGGGTTGGGTTGCTATGGCAACCATGGGGTTGTGTTGCCATGGTAAACATGGCGTTTTGTTGCCATGGCAACTATGGGATTCTGTTGCCATGGCAACCATGGCGTTTTCTTGCCATGGCAACTATGGGGTTCTGTTGCCATGGCAACCATGAGGTAGTGTTTCCATGGCAACCATGGGGTTGTGTTGCCATGTTAACGATGGGGTTGTGTTGCCATGGTAACTATGGGGTTGGGTTGCTATGGAAACTATGTGGTTTAGTTGCCATGGCAACCATGGGGTTGAGATGCCGTGGTAACCATGCAGTTGGGTTGCCATGGTAACCATGCGGTTGTGTTGTTGTGGTAACCATGCGGTTGTGTTGCCACGGTAACCATGGGATTGGGTTGCCATGGCAACCACGGGATTTGGTTGCTATGGTAACCATGGGGTTCTGTGTCCATGGTAACCATGGGGTTGTTTTGCCATGGTAACCATGGCGTTTAGTTGCCATGGCAACTATGGGGTTCTGTTGCCATGGCAACCATGGGGTAGTGTTTCCATGGCAACCATGGGGTTGTGTTGCCATGGTAACGATGGGGTTGTGTTGCCATGGGAACCATGGGGTTGTGTTGCCATGGGAACCATGGGGTTGGGTTGCCATGGCATCCACGGGTTTGGGTTGCCATGGCAACCACGGGGTTTGGTTGCCATGGCAACCAGGGGTTTGGGTTGCCATGGCAACCATGGGATTGTGTTGCCATGGTAACCATGGCGTTTAGTTGCCATGGCAACTATGGGGTTTAGTTGCCATGGTAACCATGGGGTTGGGTTGCCATGGCAACCTTGGGGTTGTGTTTCCATGGCAACAATGGGGTTGTGTTGCCGTGGTAACTATGGGGTTGGGTTGCTATGGAAACTATGGGGTTTAGTTGCCATGGCAACCATGGGGTTGAGATGCCGTGGTAACCATGCAGTTGGGTTGCCATTGTAACCATGCAGTTGTGTTGTTGTGGTAACAATGCGGTTGTGTTGCCATGGTAACCATGGGACTGGGTTGCCATGGCAACCACGGGATTTGGTTGCTATGGTAACCATGGGGTTCTGTGTCCATGGTAACCATGGCGTTTTGTTGCCATGGCAACTATGGGGTTCTGTTGCCATGGCAACCATGGGGTAGTGTTACCATGGCAACCTTGGGGTTGTGTTGCCATGGTAACTATGTGGTTGTGTTGCTATGGAAACTATGGGGTTTAGTTGCCTTGGCAACCATGGGGTTGGGTTGCTATGGCAACCATGGGGTTGTGTTGCCATGGTAAACATGGCGTTTTGTTGCCATGGCAACTATGGGATTCTGTTGCCATGGCAACCATGGCGTTTTCTTGCCGTGGCAACTATGGGGTTCTGTTGCCATGGCAACCATGAGGTAGTGTTTCCATGGCAACCATGGGGTTGTGTTGCCATGGTAACCATGGGGTTGGGTTGCAACGGCAACCACGGGGTTGTGTTGCCATGGGAACCATGGGGTTGTGTTGCCATGGTAACCATGGGGTTGGGTTGCCATGGCAACCACGGCGTTTGGTTGCTATGGTAACCATGGGGTTGGGTTGCCATGGCAACCGTGGGGTTGTGTTGCCATGGTAACCATGGCGTTTAGTTGCCATGGCAACTATGGGGTTCTGTTGCCATGGTAACCATGGGGTTGGGTTGCCATGGCAACCATGGGGTTGTGTTGCCATGGTAACGATGGGGTTGTGTTGCCATGGTAACTATGGGGTTGGGTTGCTATGGAAACTATGTGGTTTAGTTGCCATAGCAACGATGGGGTTGAGATGCCGTAGTAAGCATGCAGTTGGTTTGCCGTGGTAACCATGCGGTTGTGTTGTTGTGCTAACCATGCGGTTGTCTTGCCATGGTAACCATGGGATTGGGTTGCCATGGCAACCACGGGGTTTGGTTGCTATGGTAACCATGGGGTTCTGTGTCCATGGTAACCATGGGGTTGGGTTGCCATGGTAACCATGGCGTTTACTTGCCATGGCAACTATGGGGTTGGGTTGCCATGGTAACCATGGCGTTTTGTTGGGATGGCAACTATGGGGTTCTGTTGCCATGGCAACCATGGGGTAGTGTTTCCATGGCAACCATGGGGTTGGGTTGCCATGGCATCCACGGGGTTGGGTTGCCATGTCAACCACGGGGTTTGGTTGCCATGGCAACCATGGGGTTCTGTGTCCATGGTAACCATGGGTTTCAGTTGCCATGGTAACCATGGCGTTTTGTTGCGATGGCAATTATGGGGTTCTGTTGCCATGGCAACCATGGGGTAGTGTTTCCATGGCAACCACGGGGTAGTGTTGCCATGGTAACGATGGGGTTGGGTTGCCATGGCAACCACGGGGTTGTGTTCTCATGGGAACCATGGGGTTGTGTTGCCATGGTAACCATGGAGTTGTGTTTCCATGGCAACCACGGGGTTTGGTTGCTATGGTAACCATGGGGTTGGGTTGCCATGGCAACCATGGGGTTCTGTGTCCACGGTAACAATGGGGTTCTGTTGCCATGGTATCGATGGGGTTGGGTTGCTATGGTAACCATGCGGTTGTGTTGCCATGGTAACAATGGGGTTGGGTTGCCATGGCAACCACGGGGTTTGGTTGCTACGCTTACCATGGGGTAGTGTTTCCATGGCAACCATGGGGTAGTGTTGCCATGGTAACGATGGCGTTTAGTTGCCATGGCAAATATGGGGTTCTGTTCCCATGGTAACCATGGGGTTGGGTTGCCATGGCAACCACGGGGTTGTGTTGCCATAGTAACTATGGGGTTGGTTTTCTATGGAAACTATGAGGTTTAGTTGCCTTGGCAACCATGGGGTTGGGTTGCCATGGCAACCATGGGGTTGTGTTGCCATGGTAACCATGGCGTTTTGTTGCCATGGCAACTATGGGTTTCTGTTGCCATGGCAACCATGGCGTTTTGTTGCCATGGCAACTATGGGGTTCTGTTGCCATGGCAACCATGAGGTAGTGTTTCCATGGCAACCATGGGGTTGTGTTGCCATGGTAACTATGGGGTTGGGTTGCTATGGTAACCATGCGGTTGTGTTGCTATGGTAACCATGGGGTTGGGTTGCCATGGCAACTATGGGGTTCTGTTGCCATGGTAACCATGGGGTTGGGTTGCCATGGCTACCACGGGGTTGTGTTGCCATGGGAACCATGGGGTTGTGTTGCCATAGTAACTATGGGGTTGGGTTGCTATGGAAACTATGGGGTTTAGTTGCCTTGGCAACCATGGGGTTGTGTTGCCATGGTAACCATGTAGTTGTGTTGCCATTGCAACCACGGGGTTTGGTTGCTATGGTAACCATGGGGTTGGGTTGCCATGGCAACCATGGGGTTGTGTTGCCATGGTAACCATGGCGTTTAGTTGCCATGGCAAATATGGGGTTCTGTTCCCATGGTAACCATGGGGTTGGGTTGCCATGGCAACCAGGGGGTTGTGTTGCCATAGTAACTATGGGGTTGGTTTTCTATGGAAACTATGAGGTTTAGTTGCCTTGGCAACCATGGGGTTGGGTTGCCATGGCAACCATGGGGTTGTGTTGCCATGGTAACCATGGCGTTTTGTTGCCATGGCAACTATGGGTTTCTGTTGCCATGGCAACCATGGCGTTTTGTTGCCATGGCAACTATGGGGTTCTGTTGCCATGGCAACCATGAGGTAGTGTTTCCATGGCAACCATGGGGTTGTGTTGCCATGGTAACTATGGGGTTGGGTTGCTATGGTAACCATGCGGTTGTGTTGCTATGGTAACCATGGGGTTGGTTTGCCATGGCAACCATGGGGTTGTGTTGCCATGGTAACCATGGCTTTTAGTTGCCATGGCAACTATGGGGTTCTGTTGCCATGGTAACCATGGGGTTGGGTTGCCATGGCTACCACGGGGTTGTGTTGCCATGGGAACCATGGGGTTGTGTTGCCATAGTAACTATGGGGTTGGGTTGCTATGGAAAATATGGGGTTTAGTTGCCTTGGCAACCATGGGGTTGGGTTGCCATGGCAACCATGGGGTTGTGTTGCCATGGTAACCATGGTGTTTTGTTGCCATGGCAACTATGTGGTTCTGTTGCCATGGAATCCATGGCGTTTTGTTGCCATGGCAACTATGGGGTTCTGTTGCCATGGCAAACATGAGGTAGTGTTTCCATGGCAACCATGGGGTTGTGTTGCCATGGTAACTATGGGGTTGGGTTGCTATGGTAACCATGCGGTTGTGTTGCCATTGTAACCATGGGGTTGGGTTGCCATGGCAACCATGGGGTTGGGTTGCCATGGTAACCATGGCGTTTTGCTGCCATGGCAACTATGGGGTTCTGTTGCCATGGCAACCATGGGGTAGTGTTTCCATGGCAACCATGGGGTTGTGTTGCCATGGTAACTATGGGGTTGGATTGCTATGGTAACCATGCGGTTGTGTTGCCATTGTAACCATGGGGTTGGGTTGCCATGGTAACCATGGGGTTGGATTGCCATGGCAACCATGGGGTTGTGTTGCCATGGTATCGATGGGGTTGTGTTGCCGTGCTTACTATGGGGTTGGGTTGCTATGGAAACTATGGGGTTTAGTTCCCATGGCAACCATGGGGTTGAGAGGCCGTGGTAACCATGCAGTTGGGTTGCCATGGTAACCATGCGGTTGTGTTGTTGTGGTAACCATGCGGTTGTGTTTCCATGGTAACCATGGGATTGGGTTGCCATGGCAACCACGGGGTTTGGTTGCTATGGTAACCATGGGGTTCTGTGTCCATGGTAACCATGGGGTTGTTTTGCCATGGTAACCATGGCGTTTGGTTGCCATGGCAACTATGGGGTTCTGTTGCCATGGCAACCATGGGGTAGTGTTGCCATGGCAACCATGGGGTTGTGTTGCCATGGTAACGATGGGGTTGTGTTGCCATGGGAACCATGGGGTTGTGTTGCCATGGGAACCATGGGGTTGGGTTGCCACGGCATCCACGGGTTTGGGTTGCCATGGCAACCACGGGGTTGGGTTGCCATGGCAACCAGGGATTGGGTTGCCATGGCAACCATGGGATTGTGTTGCCATGGTAACCATGGCGTTTAGTTGCCATGGCAACTATGGGGTTTAGTTGCCATGGTAACCATGGGGTTGGGTTGCCATGGCAACCTTGGGGTTGTGTTTCCATGGCAACGATGGGGTTGTGTTGCCGTGGTAACTATGGGGTTGGGTTGCTATGGAAACTATGGGGTTTAGTTGCCATGGCAACCATGGGGTTGAGATGCCGTGGTAACCATGCAGTTGGGTTGCCATTGTAACCATGCAGTTGTGTTGTTGTGGTAACAATGCGGTTGTGTTGCCATGGTAACCATGGGATTGGGTTGCCATGGCAACCACGGGATTTGGTTGCTATGGTAACCATGGGGTTCTGTGTCCATGGTAACCATGGCGTTTTGTTGCCATGGCAACTATGGGGTTCTGTTGCCATGGCAACCATGGGGTAGTGTTACCATGGCAACATTGGGGTTGTGTTGCCATGGTAACTATGTGGTTGTGTTGCTATGGAAACTATGGGGTTTAGTTGCCTTGGCAACCATGGGGTTGGGTTGCTATGGCAACCATGGGGTTGTGTTGCCATGGTAAACATGGCGTTTTGTTGCCATGGCAACTATGGGATTCTGTTGCCATGGCAACCATGGCGTTTTCTTGCCATGGCAACTATGGGGTTCTGTTGCCATGGCAACCATGAGGTAGTGTTTCCATGGCAACCATGGGGTTGTGTTGCCATGGTAACCATGGGGTTGGGTTGCAATGGCAACCACGGGGTTGTGTTGCCATGGGAACCATGGGGTTGTGTTGCCATGGTAACCATGGGGTTGGGTTGCCATGGCAACCACGGGGTTTGGTTGCTATGGTAACCATGGGGTTGGGTTACCATGGCAACCATGGGGTTGTGTTGCCATGGTAACCATGGCGTTTAGTTGCCATGGCAACTATGGGGTTCTGTTGCCATGGTAACCATGGGGTTGGGTTGCCATGGCAACCATGGGGTTGTGTTGCCATGGTAACGATGGGGTTGTGTTGCCATGGTAACTATGGGGTTGGGTTGCTATGGAAACTATGTGGTTTAGTTGCCATGGCAACCATGGGGTTGAGATGCCGTGGTAACCATGCAGTTGGGTTGCCATGGTAACTATGCAGTTGTGTTGTTGTGGTAACCATGCGGTTGTGTTGCCATGGTAACCATGGGATTGGGTTGCCATGGCAACCACGGGATTTGGTTGCTATGGTAACCATGGGGTTCTGTGTCCATGGCAACCATGGGGTTGTTTTGCCATGGTAACCATGGCGTTTAGTTGCCATGGCAACTATGGGGTTCTGTTGCCATGGCAACCATGGGGTAGTGTTTCCATGGCAACCATGGGGTTGTGTTGCCATGGTAACGATGGGGTTGTGTTGCCATGGGAACCATGGGGTTGTGTTGCCATGGGAACCATGGGGTTCGGTTGCCATGGCATCCACGGGTTTGGGTTGCCATGGCAACCACGGGGTTTGGTTGCCATGGCAACCAGGGGGTTGGGTTGCCATGGCAACCATGGGATTGTGTTGCCATGGTAACCATGGCGTTTAGTTGCCATGGCAACTATGGGGTTTAGTTGCCATGGTAACCATGGGGTTGGGTTGCCATGGCAACCTTGGGGTTGTGTTTCCATGGCAACAATGGGGTTGTGTTGCCGTGGTAACTATGGGGTTGGGTTGCTATGGAAACTATGGGGTTTAGTTGCCATGGCAACCATGGGATTGAGATGCCGTGGTAACCATGCAGTTGGGTTGCCATTGTAACCATGCAGTTGTGTTGTTGTGGTAACAATGCGGTTGTGTTGCCATGGTAACCATGGGACTGGGTTGCCATGGCAACCACAGGATTTGGTTGCTATGGTAACCATGGGGTTCTGTGTCCATGGTAACCATGGGGTTGGGTTGCCATGGTAACCATGGCGTTTACTTGCCATGGCAACTATGGGGTTGGGTTGCCATGGTAACCATGGCGTTTTGTTGGGATGGCAACTATGGGGTTCTGTTGCCATGGCAACCATGGGGTAGTGTTTCCATGGCAACCATGGGGTTGGGTTGCCATGGCATCCACGGGGTTGGGTTTCCATGTCAACCACGGGGTTTGGTTGCCATGGCAACCATGGGGTTCTGTGTCCATGGTAACCATGGGTTTCAGTTGCCATGGTAACCATGGCGTTTTGTTGCGATGGCAACTATGGGGTTCTGTTGCCATGGCAACCATGGGGTAGTGTTTCCATGGCAACCACGGGGTAGTGTTGCCATGGTAACGATGGGGTTGGGTTGCCATGGCAATCACGGGGTTGTGTTCTCATGGGAGCCATGGGGTTGTGTTGCCATAGTAACCATGGAGTTGGGTTTCCATGGCAACCACGGGGTTTGGTTGCTATGGTAACCATGGGGTTGGGTTGCCATGGCAACCATGGGGTTCTGTGTCCATGGTAACAATGGGGTTCTGTTGCCATGGTATCGATGGGGTTGGGTTGCTATGGTAACCATGCGGTTGTGTTGCCATGGTAACCATGGGGTTGGGTTGCCATGGCAACCACGGGGTTTGGTTGCTACGCTTACCATGGGGTAGTGTTTCCATGGCAACCATGGGGTAGTGTTGCCATGGTAACGATGGGGTTGTCTTGCCGTGGCAAACACGGGGTTGTGTTCTCATGGGAACCATGGGGTTGTGTTGCCATGGTAACCATGGAGTTGGGTTGCCATGGCAACCACGGGGTTTGGTTGCCATGGCAACCATGGGCTTCTATGTCCATGGTAACCATGGGGTTGTGTTTCCATGGTAACCATGGCGTTTAATTGCCATGGCAACCACGGCGTTTAATTGCCATGGCAACCACGGGGTTTTGTTGCCATGGTAACCATGGCGTTTTGTTGCGATGGCAACTATGGGGTTCTGTTGCCATGGCAACCATGGGGTAGTGTTTCCATGGCAACCATGGGGTTGTGTTGCCATGGTAACTATGGGGTTGGGTTGCTATGGAAACTATGGGGTTTAGTTGCCTTGGTAACCATGGGGTTGGGTTGCCATGGCAACCATGGGGTTGTGTTGCCATGGTAACCATGGCGTTTTGTTGCCATGGCAACTATGGGGTTCTGTTGCCATGGCAACCATGGGGTAGTGCTTCCATGGCAACCATGGGGATGTGTTGCCATGGTAACGATGGGGTTGGGTTGCTATGGTAACCATGCGGTTGTGTTGCCATGGTAACCATGGGGTTGGGTTGCCATGGCAACCACGGGGTTTGGTTGCTATGGTAACCATGGGGTTGTGTTGCCATGGCAACCATGGTGTTGTGTTGCCATGGTAACCATGGCGTTTAGTTGCCATGGCAACCACGGGGTTTGGTTGCCATGGTAACCATGGGGTTGGGTTGCCATGGCAACCATGGGGTTGTGTTGCCATGGTAACCATGGCGTTTTGTTGCGATGGCAACTATGGGGTTCTGTTGCCATGGCAACCATGGGGTAGTGTTTCCATGGCAACCATGGGGTTGGGTTGCCATGGTAACTATGGGGTTGGGTTGCTATGGAAACTATGGGGTTTAGTTGCCTTGGCAACCATGGGGTTGGGTTGCCATGGCAACCATGGGGTTGTGTTGCCATGGTAACCATAGCGTTTTGTTGCCATGGCAACTATGGGGTTCTGTTGCCATGGCAACCATGGGGTAGTGCTTCCATGGCAACCATTGGGATATGTTGCCATGGTAACGATGGGGTTGGGTTGCCATGGCAACCACGGGGTTGTGTTGCCATGGGAACCATGGGGTTGTGTTTCCATGGTAACCATGGGGTTGCGTTGCCATGGCAACCACGGGGTTTGGTTGCAATGGTAACCATGGGGTTGTGTTGCCATGGTAACTATGGGGTTGGGTTGCTATGGAAACTATGGGGTTTAGTTGCCTTGGTAACCATGGGGTTGGGTTGCCATGGCAACCATGGGGTTGTGTTGCCATGGTAACCATGGCGTTTTGTTGCCATGGCAACTATGGGGTTCTGTTGCCATGGCAACCATGGGGTTGTGCTTCCATGGCAACCATGGGGATGTGTTGCCATGGTAACGATGGGGTTGGGTTGCTATGGTAACCATGCGGTTGTGTTGCCATGGTAACCATGGGGTTGGGTTGCCATGGCAACCACGGGGTTTGGTTGCTATGGTAACCATGGGGTTGTGTTGCCATGGCAACCATGGTGTTGTGTTGCCATGCTAACCATGGCGTTTAGTTGCCATGGCAACCACGGGGTTTGGTTGCCATGGTAACCATGGGGTTGGGTTGCCATGGCAACCATGGGGTTGTGTTGCCATGGTAACCATGGCGTTTTGTTGCGATGGCAACTATGGGGTTCTGTTGCCATGGCAACCATGGGGTAGTGTTTCCATGGCAACCATGGGGTTGTGTTGCCATGGTAACTATGGGGTTGGGTTGCTATGGAAACTATGGGGTTTAGTTGCCTTGGCAACCATGGGGTTGGGTTGCCATGGCAACCATGGGGTTGTGTTGCCATGGTAACCATAGCGTTTTGTTGCCATGGCAACTATGGGGTTCTGTTGCCATGGCAACCATGGGGTAGTGCTTCCATGGCAACCATTGGGATATGTTGCCATGGTAACGATGGGGTTGGGTTGCCATGGCAACCACGGGGTTGTGTTGCCATGGGAACCATGGGGTTGTGTTTCCATGGTAACCATGGGGTTGCGTTGCCATGGCAACCACGGGGTTTGGTTGCAATGGTAACCATGGGGTTGGGTTGCCATGGCAACCATGGGGTTGTGTTGCCATGGTAACCATGGCGTTTAGTTGCCATGGCAACTATGGGGTTCTGTTGCCATGGTAACCATGGGGTTGGGTTGCCATGGCAACCATGGGGTTGTGTTGCCATGGGAACCATGGGGTTGGGTTGCCATGGCATCCACGGGGTTGGGTTGCCATGTCAACCACGGGGTTTGGTTGCCATGGCAACCATGGGGTTCTGTGTCCATGGTAACCATGGGTTTCAGTTGCCATGGTAACCATGGCGTTTTGTTGCGATGGTAACTATGGGGTTCTGTTGCCATGGCAACCATGGGGTAGTGTTTCCATGGCAACCACGGGGTAGTGTTGCCATGGTAACGATGGGGTTGGGTTGCCATGGCAACCACGGGGTTGTGTTCTCACGGGAACCATGGGGTTGTGTTGCCATGGTAACCATGGGGTTGGGTTGCCATGGCAACCACGGGGTTTGGTTGCTATGGTAACCATGGGGTTGGGTTGCCATGGCAACCATGGGGTTCTGTGTCCATGGTAACAATGGGGTTCTGTTGCCATGGTATCGATGGGGTTGGGTTGCTATGGTAACCATGCGGTTGTGTTGCCATGGTAACCATGGGGTTGGGTTGCCATGGCAACCACGGGGTTTGGTTGCTACGCTAACCATGGGGTAGTGTTTCCATGGCAACCATGGGGTAGTGTTGCCATGGTAACGATGGGGTTGTCTTGCCATGGCAACCACGGGGTTGTGTTCTCATGGGAACCATGGGGTTGTGTTGCCATGGTAACCATGGAGTTGGGTTGCCATGGCAACCACGGGGTTTGGTTGCCATGGCAACCATGGGCTTCTGTGTCCGTGGTAACCATGGGGTTGTGTTACCATGGTAACCATGGCGTTTAATTGCCATGGCAACCACGGGGTTTGGTTGCCATGGTAACCATGGCGTTTTGTTGCGATGGCAACTATGGGGTTCTGTTGCCATGGCAACCATAGGGTAGTGTTTCCATGGCAACCATGGGGTTGTGTTGCCATTGTAACTATGGGGTTGGGTTGCTATGGAAACTATGGGGTTTAGTTGCCTTGGAAACCATGGGGTTGGGTTGCCATGGCAACCATGGGGTTGTGTTGCCATGGTAACCATGGCGTTTTGTTGCCATGGCAACTATGGGGTTCTGTTGCCATGGCAACCATGGGGTAGTGCTTCCATGGCAACCATGGGGATGTGTTGCCATGGTAACGATGGGGTTGGGTTGCTATGGTAACCATGGGGTTGTGTTGCCATGGCAACCATGGGGTTGTGTTGCCATGGTAACCATAGCGTTTAGTTGCCATGGCAACCACGGGGTTTGGTTGCCATGGTAACCATGGGGTTGGGTTGCCATGCAACCATGGGGTTGTGTTGCCATGGTAACCATGGCGTTTTGTTGCGATGGCATCTATGGGGTTCTGTTGCCATGGCAACCATGGGGTAGTGTTTCCATGGCAACCATGGGGTTGTGTTGCCATGGTAACTATGGGGTTGGGTTGCTATGGAAACTATGGGGTTTGGTTGCTATGGTAACCACGGGGTTCTGTGTCCATGGTAACCATGGGGTTGTTTTGCCATGGTAACCATGGCGTTTTGTTGCCATGGCAACTATGGGGTTCTGTTGCCATGGCAACCATGGGGTAGTGTTTCCATGGCAACCATGGGGTAGTGTTGCCATGGTAACGATGGGGTTGTCTTGCCATGGCAACCACGGGGTTGTGTTCTCATGGGAACCATGGGGTTGTGTTGCCATGGTAACCATGGGGTTGGGTTGCCATGGCAACCACGGGGTTTGGTTGCTATGGTAACCATGGGGTTGGGTTGCCATGGCAACCATGGGGTTGTGTTGCCATGGTTACCATGGCGTTTAGTTGCCATGGCAACCACGGGGTTCGGTTGCCATGGTAACCATGGGGTTGGGTTGCCATGGCAACCATGGGGTTGTGTTGCCATGGTAACCATGGCGTTTTGTTGCGATGGCAACTATGGGGTTCTGTTGCCATGGGAACCATGGGGTAGTGTTTCCATGGCAACCATGGGGTTGTGTTGCCATGGTAACTATGGGGTTGGGTTGCTATGGAAACTATGGGGTTTAGTTGCCTTGGCAACCATGGGGTTGGGTTGCCATGGCAACCATGGGGTTGTGTTGCCATGGGAACGATGGGGTTAGGTTGCCATGGCATCCATGGGGTTGGGTTGCCATGGCAACCACGGGGTTTGGTTGCCATGGCAACCATGGGGTAGTGTTGCCATGGTAACGATGGGGTTGGCTTGCCATGGCAACCACGGGGTTGTGTTGCCATGGGAACCATGGGTTTGTGTTGCCATGGTAACCATGGGGTTGGGTCGCCATGGCAACCACGGGGTTTGGTTGCTATGGTAACCATGGGGTTGGGTTGCCATGGCAACCATGGGGTTGTGTTGCCATGGTAACCATGGCGTTTAGTTGCCATGGCAACCACGGGGTTTGGTTGCCATGGTAACCATGGGGTTGGGTTGCCATGGCAACCATGCGGTTGTGTTGCCATGGTAACCATGGCGTTTTGTTGCGATGGCAACTATGGGGTTCTGTTGCCATGGCAACCATGGGGTAGTGTTTCCATGGCAACCATGGGGTTGTGTTGCCATGGTAACTATGGGGTTGGGTTGCTATGGAAACTATGGGGTTTAGTTGCCTTGGCAACCATGGGGTTGTGTTGCCATGGCAACCATGGGGTTGTGTTGCCATGGTAACCATAGCGTTTAGTTGCCATGGCAACTATGGGGTTCTGTTGCCATGGTAACCATGGGGTTGGGTTGCCATGGCAACCATGGGGTTGTGTTGCCATGGGAACAATGGGGTTGGGTTGCCATGGCATCCACGGAGTTGGGTTGCCATGGCAGCCATGGGGTTTGGTTACCATGGCAACCATGGGGTTCTGTGTCCATGGTAACCATGGGGTTGTGTTGCCATGGTAACCATGGCGTTTTGTTGCCATGGCAACTATGGGGTTCTGTTGCCATGGCAACCATGGGGTAGTGTTTCCATGGCAACCATGGGGTAGTGTTGCCATGGTAACGATGGGGTTGGTTTGCCATGGCAACCACGGGGTTGTGTTGCCATGGGAACCATGGGGTTGTGTTGCCATGGTAACCATGGGGTTGTGTTGCCATGGCAACCACGGGGTTTGGTTGCTATGGTAACCATGGGGTTGGGTTGCCATGGCAACCATGGGATTGTGTTGCCATGGTAACCATGGGGTTGGGTTGCCATGGCAACCATGGGGTTGTGTTGCCATGGTAACCATGGCGTTTATTTTCCATGGCAACTATGGGGTTCTGTTGCCATGGTAACCATGGGGTTGGGTTGCCATGGCAACCATGGGGTTGTGTTTCCATGGGAAACATGGGGTTGGGTTGCCATGGCATCCACGGGGTTGGGTTGCCATGGCAAAAACGGGGTTTGGTTTCCATGGCAACCATGGGGTTGTGTTGCCATGGTAACCATGGCGTTTAGTTGCCATGGCAACTATGGGGTTCTGTTGCCATGGTAACCATGGGGTAGTGTTTCCATGGCAACCATGGGGTAGTGTTGCCATGGTAACGATGGGGTTGTCTTTCCATGGCAACCACGGGGTTGTGTTCTCATGGGAACCATGGGGTTGTGTTGCCATGGTAACCATGGGGTTGGGTTGCCATGGCAACCATGCGGTTGTGTTGCCATGGTAACCATGGCGTTTTGTTGCGATGGCAACTATGGGGTTCTGTTGCCATGGCAACCATGGGGTAGTGTTTCCATGGCAACCATGGGGTTGTGTTGCCATGGTAACTATGGGGTTGGGTTGCTATGGAAACTATGGGGTTTAGTTGCCTTGGCAACCATGGGGTTGTGTTGCCATGGCAACCATGGGGTTGTGTTGCCATGGTAACCATAGCGTTTACTTGCCATGGCAACTATGGGGTTCTGTTGCCATGGTAACCATGGGGTTGGGTTGCCATGGCAACCATGGGGTTGTGTTGCCATGGGAACAATGGGGTTGGGTTGCCATGGCATCCACGGGGTTGGGTTGCCATGGCAGCCATGGGGTTTGGTTACCATGGCAACCATGGGGTTCTGTGTCCATGGTAACCATGGGGTTGTGTTGCCATGGTAACCATGGCGTTTTGTTGCCATGGCAAAAACGGGGTTTGGTTTCCATGGCAACCATGGGGTTGTGTTGCCATGGTAACCATGGCGTTTATTTGCCATGGCAACTATGGGGTTCTGTTGCCATGGTAACCATGGGGTAGTGTTTCCATGGCAACCATGGGGTAGTGTTGCCATGGTAACGATGGGGTTGGCTTTCCATGGCAACCACGGGGTTGTGTTCTCATGGGAACCATGGGGTTGTGTTGCCATGGTAACCATGGGGTTGGGTTGCCATGGCAACCATGCGGTTGTGTTGCCATGGTAACCATGGCGTTTTGTTGCGATGGCAACTATGGGGTTCTGTTGCCATGGCAACCATGGGGTAGTGTTTCCATGGCAACCATGGGGTTGTGTTGCCATGGTAACTATGGGGTTGGGTTGCTATGGAAACTATGGGGTTTAGTTGCCTTGGCAACCATGGGGTTGTGTTGCCATGGCAACCATGGGGTTGTGTTGCCATGGTAACCATAGCGTTTAGTTGCCATGGCAACTATGGGGTTCTGTTGCCATGGTAACCATGGGGTTGGGTTGCCATGGCAACCATGGGGTTGTGTTGCCATGGGAACAATGGGGTTGGGTTGCCATGGCATCCACGGGGTTGGGTTGCCATGGCAGCCATGGGGTTTGGTTACCATGGCAACCATGGGGTTCTGTGTCCATGGTAACCATGGGGTTGTGTTGCCATGGTAACCATGGCGTTTTGTTGCCATGGCAACTATGGGGTTCTGTTGCCATGGCAACCATGGGGTAGTGTTTCCATGGCAACCATGGGGTAGTGTTGCCATGGTAACGATGGGGTTGGTTTGCCATGTCAACCACGGGGTTGTGTTGCCATGGGAACCATGGGGTTGTGTTGCCATGGTAACCATGGGGTTGTGTTGCCATGGCAACCACGGGGTTTGGTTGCTATGGTAACCATGGGGTTGGGTTGCCATGGCAACCATGGGATTGTGTTGCCATGGTAACCATGGGGTTGGGTTGCCATGGCAACCATGGGGTTGATTTGCCATGGTAACCATGGCGTTTATTTTCCATGGCAAATATGGGGTTCTGTTGCCATGGTAACCATGGGGTTGGGTTGCCATGGCAACCATGGGGTTGTGTTTCCATGGGAAACATGGGGTTGGGTTGCCATGGCATCCACGGGGTTGGGTTGCCATGGCAAAAACGGGGTTTGGTTTCCATGGCAACCATGGGGTTGTGTTGCCATGGTAACCATGGCGTTTAGTTGCCATGGCAACTATGGGGTTCTGTTGCCATGGTAACCATGGGGTAGTGTTTCCATGGCAACCATGGGGTAGTGTTGCCATGGTAACGATGGGGTTGGCTTTCCATGGCAACCACGGGGTTGTGTTCTCATGGGAACCATGGGGTTGTGTTGCCATGGTAACCATGGGGTTGGGTTGCCATGGCAACCATAGGGTTGTGTTGCCATGGGAACCATGGGGTTAGGTTGCCATGGCATCCATGGGGTTGGGTTGCCATGGCAACCACGGGGTTGGGTTGCCATGGCAACCACGGGGTTTGGTTGCCATGGCAACCATGGGGTAGTGTTGCCATGGTAACGATGGGGTTGGCTTGCCATGGCAACCACGGGGTTGTGTTGCCATGGGAACCATGGGTTTGTGTTGCCATGGTAACCATGGGGTTGGGTCGCCATGGCAACCACGGGGTTTGGTTGCTATGGTAACCATGGGGTTGGGTTGCCATGGCAACCATGGGGTTGTGTTGCCATGGTAACCATGGCGTTTAGTTGCGATGGCAACCACGGGGTTTGGTTGCCATGGTAACCATGGGGTTGGGTTGCCATGGCAACCATGGGGTTGTGTTGCCATGGTAACCATGGCGTTTTGTTGCGATGGCAACTATGGGGTTCTGTTGCCATGGCAACCATGGGGTAGTGTTTCCATGGCAACCATGGGGTTGTGTTGCCATGGTAACTATGGGGTTGGGTTGCTATGGAAACTATGGGGTTTAGTTGCCTTGGCAACCATGGGGTTGGGTTGCCATGGCAACCATGGGGTTGTGTTGCCATGGTAACCATGGCGTTTAGTTGCCATGGCAACTATGGGGTTCTGTTGCCATGGTAACCATGGGGTTGGGTTGCCATGGCAACCATGGGGTTGTGTTGCCATGGGAACCATGGGGTTGGGTTGCCATGGCATCCACGGCGTTGGGTTGCCATGGCAACCACGGGGTTTGGTTGCCATGGCAACCATGGGGTTCTGTGTCCATGGTAACCATGGGGTTGTGTTGCCATGGTAACCATGGCGTTTTGTTGCCATGGCAACTATGGGGTTCTGTTGCCATGGCAACCATGGGGAAGTGTTTCCATGGCAACCATGGGGTAGTGTTGCCATGGTAACCATGGGGTTGGGTTGCCAAGGCAACCACGGGGTTTGGTTGCTATGGTAACCATGGGGTTGGGTTGCCATGGCAACCATGGGGTTGTGTTGCCATGGTAACCATGGCGTTTAGTTGCCATGGCAACCACGGTGTTTGGTTGCCATGGTAACCATGGGGTTGGGTTGCCATGGCAACCATGGGGTTGTGTTGCCATGGTAACCATGGCGTTTTGTTGCAATGGCAACTATGGGGTTCTGTTGCCATGGCAACCATGGGGTAGTGTTTCCATGGCAACCACGGGGTTTGGTTGCCATGGTAACCATGGGGTTGGGTTGCCATGGCAACCATGGCGTTGGGTTGCCATGGCAACCATGGGGTTGTGTTGCCATGGTAACCATGGGGTTGGGTTGCCATGGCAACCATGGGGTTGTGTTGCCATGGTAACCATGGCGTTTAGTTGCCATGGCAACTATTTGGTTCTGTTGCCATGGTAACCATGGGGTTGGGTTGCCATGGCAACCATGGGGTTGTGTTTCCATGGGAAACATGGGGTTGGGTTGCCATGGCATCCACGGGGTTGGGTTGCCATGGCAACCACGGGGTTTGGTTGCCATGGCAACCATGGGGTTGTGTTGCCATGGTAACCATGGCGTTTATTTGCCATGGCAACTATGGGGTTCTGTTGCCATGGTAACCATGGGGTAGTGTTTCCATGGAAACCATGGGGTAGTGTTGCCATGGTAACGATGGGGTTGGCTTGCCATGGAAACCACGGGGTTGTGTTCTCATGGGAACCATGGGGTTGTGTTGCCATGGTAACCATGGGGTTGGTTTGCCATGGCAACCACGGGGTTTGGTTGCTATGGAAACCATGGGATTGGGTTTCCATGGCAACCATGGGGTTGTGTTGCCATGGTAACCATGGCGTTTAGTTGCCATGGCAACCACGCGGTTTGGTTGCCATGGTAACCATGGGGTTGGGTTGCCATGGCAACCATGGGGTTGTGTTGCCATGGTAACCATGGCGTTGGGTTACCATGGCAACGATGGGGTTGGGTTGCCATGGCAACCATGGGGTTGGGTTGCCATAGCAACCATGGGGTTGTGTTGCCATGGTAACCATGGCGTTTAGTTGCCATGGCAACCACGGGGTTTGGTTGCCATGGTAACCATGGGGTTGGGTTGCCATGGCAACCATGGGGTTGGTTTGCCATGGCAACCATGGGTTTGTGTTGCCATGGTAACCATGCGGTTGGGTTGCCATGGCAACCATGGGGTTGTGTTGCCATGGTAACCATGGCGTTTAGTTGCCATGGCAACTATGGGGTTCTGTTGCCATGGTAACCATGGGGTTGTGTTGCCATGGCAACCATGGTGTTGTGTTGCCATGAGAACCATGGGGTTGGGTTGCCATGGCATCCTCGGAGTTGGGTTGCCATGGCAACCACGGGGTTTGGTTGCCATGGCAACCATGGGGTTCTGTGTCCATGGTAACCATGGGGTTGTGTTGCCATGGTAACCATGGCGTTTTGTTGCCATGGCAACTATGGGGTTCTGTTGCCATGGCAAGCATGGGGTAGTGTTTCCATGGCAACCACAGGGTTTGGTTGCCATGGTAACCATGGGGTTGGGTTGCCATGGCAAACATGGGGTTGGGTTGCCATGGCAACCGTGGGGTTGTGTTGCCATGGTAACCATGGGGTTGGGTTGCCATGGCAACCATGGGGTTGTGTTGCCATGGGAACCATGGGGTTGGGTTGCCATGGCATCCACGGGGTTGGGTTGCCATGGCAACCACGGGGTTTGGTTGCCATGGCAACCATGGGGTTCTGTGTCCATGGTAACCATGGGGTTGTGTTGCCATGGTAACTATGGCGTTTTGTTGCCATGGCAACTATGGGGTTCTGTTGCCATGGCAACCATGGGGTAGTGTTTCCATGGCAACCATGGGGTAGTGTTGCCATGGTAACGATGGGGTTGGCTTGCCATGGCAACCACGGGGTTGTGTTCTCATGGGAACCATGGGGTTGTGTTGCCATGGCAACCATGGGGTTGGGTTGCCATGGCAACCATGGCGTTGTGTTGCCATGGTAACCATGGCGTTTAGTTCCCATGGCAACTATGGGGTTCTGTTGCCATGGTAACCATGGGGTTGGGTTGCCATGGCAACCATGTTGTAGTGTTTCCATGGCAACCACGGGGTTTGGTTGCCATGGTAACCATGGGGTTGTGTTGCCATGGCAACCACGGGGTTTGGTTGCTATGGTAACCATGGGGTTTGGATGCCATGGCAACCATAGGGTTTTGTTGCCATGGTAACCATGGCGTTTAGTTGCCATGGCAACCACGGGGTTTGGTTGCCATGGGAACCATGGGGTTGGGTTGCCATGGCAACCATGGGGTTGGGTTGCCATGGCAACCATGGGGTTGTGTTGCCATGGTAACCATGGGGTTGGGTTGCCATGGCAACCATGGGGTTGGGTTGCCATGGCATCCACGGGGTTGGGTTGCCATGGCAACCACGGGGTTTGGTTGCCATGGCAACCATGGGGTTCTGTGTCCATGGTAACCATGGGGTTGTGTTGCCGTGGTAACTATGGGGTTGGGTTGCTATGGAAACTATGGGGTTTGGTTGCTATGGTAACCATGGGGTTCTGTGTCCATGGTAACCATGGGGTTTTGTTGCCATGGTAACCATGGCGTTTTGTTGCCATGGCAACTATGGGGTTCTGTTGCCATGGCAACCATGGGGTAGTGTTTCCATGGCAACCATGGGGTAGTGTTGCCATGGTAACGATGGGGTTGGCTTGCCATGGCAACCACGGGGTTGTGTTCTCATGGGAACCATGGGGTTGGGTTACCATGGTAACCATAGGGTTGGGTTGCCATGGCAACCACGGGGTTTGGTTGCTATGGTAACCATGGGGTTGGGTTGCTATGGCAACCACGGGGTTTGCTTGCTATGGTAACCATGGGGTTGGGTTGCCATGGCAACCATGGGGTTGTGTTGCCATGGTAACCATGGCGTTTAGTTGCCATGGCAACCACGGGGTTTGGTTGCCATGGTAACCATGGGGTTGGGTTGCCATGGCAACCATGGGGTTGGGTTGCCATGGCAACCATGGGGTAGTGTTTCCATGGCAACCATGGGGTTGTGTTGCCATGGTAACTATGGGGTTGGGTTGCTATGGAAACTATGGGGTTTAGTTGCCTTGGCAACCATTGGGTTGGGTTGCCATGGCAACCATGGGGTTGTGTTGCCATGGTAACCATGGCGTTTTGTTGCCATGGCAAATATGGGGTTCTGTTGCCATGGCAACCATGGGGTAGTGCTTCCATGGCAACCATGGGGTTGTGTTGCCATGGTAACTATGGGGTTGTGTTTCCATGGGAACCATGGGGTTGGGTTGCCATGGCATCCACGGGGTTGGGTTGCCATGGCAACCACGGGGTTCTGTGTCCATGGTAACCATGGCGTTGTGTTGCCATGGTAACCATGGCGTTTTGTTGCCATGGCAACTATGGGGTTCTGTTGCCATGGCAACCATGGGGTAGTGTTTCCATGGCAACCATGGGGTAGTGTTGCCATGGTAACGATTGGGTTGGCTTGCCATGGCAACCACGGGGTTGTGTTCTCATGGGAACCATGGGGTTGGGTTACCATGGTAACCATGGGGTTGGGTTGCCATGGCAACCACGGGGTTTGGTTGCTATGGTAACCATGGGGTTGGGTTGCCATGGGAACCATGGGGTTGTGTTGCCATGGTAACCATGGCGTTTAGTTGCCATGGCAACCACGGGGTTTGGTTGCCATGGTAACCATGGGGTTGGGCTGCCATGGCAACCATGGGGTAGTGTTTCCATGGCAACCATGGGGTTGTGTTGCCATGGTAACTATGGGGTTGGGTTGCTATGGAAACTATGGGGTTTATTTGCCTTGGAAACCATGGGGTTGGGTTGCCATGGCAACCATGGGGTTGTGTTGGCATGGTAACCATGGCGTTTTCTTGCCATGGCAACTATGGGGTTCTGTTGCTATGGCAACCATGGGGTAGTGCTTCCATGGCAACCATGGGGATTTGTTGCCATGGTAACGATGGGGTTGGGTTGCTATGGTAACCATGCGGTTGTGTTGCCATGGTAACCATGGGGTTGGGTTGCCATGGCAACCACGGGGTTTGGTTGCTATGGTAACCATGGGGTTGGGTTGCCATGGCAACCACGGGGTTTGCTTGCTATGGTAACCATGGGGTTGGGTTGCCATGGCAACCATGGTGTTGTGTTGCCATGGTAACCATGGCGTTTAGTTGCCATGGCAACCACGGGGTTTGGTTGCCATGGTAACCATGGGGTTGGGTTGCCATGGCAACCATGGGGTTGGGTTGCCATGGCAACCATGGGGTAGTGTTTCCATGGCAACCATGGGGTTGTGTTGCCATGTTAACTATGGGGTTGGATTGCTATGGAAACTATGGGGTTTAGTTGCCTTGGCAACCATGGGGTTGGGTTGCCATGGCAACCATGGGGTTGTGTTGCCATGGTAACCATGGCGTATTGTTGCCATGGCAAATATGGGGTTCTGTTGCCATGGCAACCATGGGGTAGTGCTTCCATGGCAACCATGGGGTTGTGTTGCCATGGTAACTATGGGGTTGTGTTTCCATGGGAACCATGGGGTTGGGTTGCCATGGCACCCACGGGGTTGGGTTGCCATGGTAACCGTGGGGTTGGGTTGCCATGGCAACCACGGGGTTGGGTTGCCATGGCAACCATGGGGTTGTGTTGCCATGGTAACCATGGGGTTGGGTTGCCATGGCAACCATGGGGTTGTGTTGCCATGGTAACCGTGGCGTTTAGTTGCCATGGCAACTATGGGGTTCTGTTGCCATGGTAACCATGGGGTTGGGTTGCCATGGCAACCATGGGGTTGTGTTGCCATGGGAACCATGGGGTTGGGTTGCCATGGCAACCATGGGGTTGGGTTGCCATGGCAACCATGGGGTTGTGTTGCCATGGTAACCGTGGCGTTTAGTTGCCATGGCAACCACGGGGTTTGGTTGCCATAGTAACCATGGGGTTGGGTTGCCATGGCAACCATGGGGTTGGGTTGCCATGGCAACCATACGGTTGGGTTCCCATGATAACCATGGGGTTGTGTTGCCATGGCAACCATGGGGTTGGCTTGCCATGGCAACCACGGGGTTGTGTTCTCATGGGAACCATGGGGTTGTGTTGCCATGGTAACCATGGGGTTGGGTTGCCATGGTAACCACGGGGTTTGGTTGCTATGGTAACCATGGGGTTGGGTTGCCATGGCAACCATGGGGTTGTGTTGCCATGGTAACCATGGCGTTTAGTTGCCATGGCAACCACGGTGTTTGGTTGCCATGGTAACCATGGGGTTGGGTTGCCATGGTAACCATGGGGTTGTGTTGCCATGGTAACCATGGCGTTTTGTTGCGATGGCAACTATGGGGTTCTGTTGCCATGGCAACCATGGGGTAGTGTTTCCATGGCAACCATGGGGTTGTGTTGCCATGGTAACTATGGGGTTGGGTTGCTATGGAAACCATGGGGTTTAGTTGCCTTGGCAACCATGGGGTTGGGTTGCCATGGCAACCATGGGGTTGTGTTGCCATGGTAACCATGGCGTTTTGTTGCCATGGCAACTATGGGGTTCTGTTGCCATGGCAACCATGGGGTAGTGCTTCCATGGCAACCATGGGGATGTGTTGCCATGGTAACTATGGGGTTGGGTTGCTATGGAAACTATGGGGTTTGGTTGCTATGGTAACCATGGGGTTCTGTGTCCATGGTAACCATGGGGTTGTGTTGCCATGGTAACCATGGCGTTTTGTTGCCATGGCAACTATGGGGTTCTGTTGCCATGGCAACCATGGGGTAGTGTTGCCATGGTAACGATGGGGTTGGCTTGCCATGGCAACCAAGGGGTTGTGTTCTCATGGGAACCATGGGGTTGTGTTACTATGGTAACCATGGGGTTGGGTTGCCATGGCAACCACGGGGTTTGGTTGCTATGGTAACCATGGGGTTCGGTTGCCATGGCAACCATGGGGTTGTGTTGCCATGGTAACCACGGCGTTTAGTTGCCATGGAAACCACGGGGTTTGGTTGCCATGGTAACCATGGGGTTGGGTTGCCATGGCAACCATGGGGTAGTGTTTCCATGGCAACCATGGGGTTGTGTTGCCATGGTAACTATGGGGTTGGGTTGCTATGGAAACTATGGGGTTTATTTGCCTTGGAAACCATGGGGTTGGGTTGCCATGGCAACCACGGGGTTTGGTAGCTATGGTAACCATGGGGTTGGGTTGCCATGGCAACCATGGGGTTGTGTTGCCATGGTAACCATGGCGTTGGGTTGCCATGGCAACCATGGGGTTGTGTTGCCATGGTAACCATGGCGTTTTGTTGCCATGGCAAATACGGGGTTCTTTTGCCATGGCAACCATGGGGTAGTGCTTCCATAGCAACCATTGGGTTGTGTTGCCATGGTAACTATGGGGTCGTGTTTCCATGGGAACCATGGGGTTGGGTTGCCATGGCATCCACGGGGTTGGGTTGCCATGGCAACCACGGGGTTCTGTGTCCAAGGTAACCATGGGGTTGTGTTGCCATGGCAACCACGGGGTTTGGTTGCCATGGCAACCACGGGGTTTGGTTGCCATGGCAACCACGGGGTTGTGTTGCCATGGTAACCATGGCGTTTAGTTGCCATGGCAACTATGGGGTTCTGTTGCCATGGTAACCATGGGGTTGGGTTGCCATGGCAACCATGGGGTTGGGTTCCCATGGCAACCATGGGGTTGTGTTGCCATGGTAACCGTGGCGTTTAGTTGCCATGGCAACCACGGGGTTTGGTTGCCATGGTAACCATGTGGTTGGGTTGCCATGGCAACCATGCGGTTGGCTTGCCATGGCAACCACGGGGTTGTGTTCTCATGGGAACCATGGGGTTGTGTTGCCATGGTAATCATGGGGTTGGGTTGCCATGGCAACCACGGGGTTTGGTTGCTATGGTAACCATGGGGTTGGGTTGCCATGGCAACCATGGGGTTGTGTTGCCATGGTAACCATGGCGTTTAGTTGCCATGGCAACCACGGGGTTTGGTTGCCATGGTAACCATGGGGTTGGGTTGCCATGGCAACCATGGGGTTGTGTTGCCATGGTAACCATGGCGTTTTGTTGCGATGGCAACTATGGGGTTCTGTTGCCATGGCAACCATGGGGTAGTGTTTCCATGGCAACCATGGGGTTGTGTTGCCATGGTAACTATGGGGTTGGGTTGCTATGGAAACCATCTGGTTTAGTTGCCTTGGCAACCATGGGGTTGGGTTGCCATGGCAACCATGGGGTTGTGTTGCCATGGTAACCATGGCGTTTTGTTGCCATGGAAACTATGGGGTTCTGTTGCCATCGCAACCATGGGGTAGTGCTTCCATGGCAACCATGGGGATGTGTTGCCATGGTAACGATGGGGTTGGGTTGCTATGGTAACCATGCGGTTGTGTTGCCATGGTAACCATGGGGTTGGGTAGTCATGGCAACCACGGCGTTTGGTTGCTATGGTAACCAAGGGGTTGGGTTTCCATGGCAACCATGGGGTAGTGTTTCCATGGCAACCACGGGGTTTGGTTTCCATGGCAACCACGGGGTTGTGTTGCCATGGCAACCACGGGGTTTGGTTGCCATGGCAACCACGGGGTTGTGTTGCCATGGTAACCATGGCGTTTAGTTGCCATGGCAACTATGGGGTTCTGTTGCCATGGCAACCATGGGGTTGTGTTGCCATGGTAACCGTGGCGTTTAGTTGCCATGGCAACCACGGGGTTTGGTTGCCATGGTAACCATGGGGTTGGGTTGCCATGGCAACCATGGGGTTGGGTTGCCATGGCAACCATGCGGTTGGGTTCCCATGGTAACCATGGGGTTGGGTTGCCATGGCAACCACGGGGTTGTGTTCTCATGGGAACCATGGGGTTGTGTTGCCATGGCAACCACGGGGTTTGGTTGCCATGGTAACCATGGGGTTGGGTTGCCATGGCAACCATGGGGTAGTGTTTCCATGACAACCATGGGGTTGTGTTGCCATGGTAACCATGGCGTTTTGTTGCCATGGTAACTATGGGGTTCTGTTGCCATGGCAACCATGGGGTAGTGCTTCCATGGCAACCATGGGAATGTGTTGCCATGGTAACGATGGGGTTGGGTTGCTATGGTAACCATGCGGTTGTGTTGCCATGGTAACCATGGGGTTGGGTTGCCATGGCAACCACGGGGTTTGGTTGCTATGGTAACCATGGGGTTGCGTTGCCATGGCAACCATGGGGTTGTGCTGCCATGGTAACCATGGCGTTGGGTTGCCATGTAAACCATGGGGTTCTGTTGCCATGGTAACCATGGCGTTTAGTTGCAATGGCAACCACGGGGTTTGGTTGCCATGGTAACTATGGGGTTTGGTTGCTATGGTAACCATGGGGTTCTGTGTCCATGGTAACCATGGGGTTGTGTTGCCATGGCAACTATGGGGTTCTGTTGCCATGGCAACCATGGGGTAGTGTTGCCATGGTAACGATGGGGTTGGCTTGCCATGGCAACCAAGGGGTTGTGTTCTCATGGGAACCATGGGGTTGTGTTACTATGGTAACCATGGGGTTGGGTTGCCATGGCAACCACGGGGTTTGGTTGCTATGGTAACCATGGGGTTCGGTTGCCATGGCAACCATGGGGTTGTGTTGCCATGGTAACCACGGCGTTTAGTTGCCATGGCAACCACGGGGTTTGGTTGCCATGGTAACCATGGGGTTGGGTTGCCATGGCAACCATGGGGTAGTGTTTCCATGGCAACCATGGGGTTGTGTTGCCATGGTAACTATGGGGTTGGGTTGCTATGGAAACTATGGGGTTTATTTGCCTTGGAAACCATGGGGTTGGGTTGCCATGGCAACCACGGGGTTTGGTAGCTATGGTAACCATGGGGTTGGGTTGCCATGGCAACCATGGGGTTGTGTTGCCATGGTAACCATGGCGTTGGGTTGCCATGGCAACCATGGGGTTGTGTTGCCATGGTAACCATGGCGTTTTGTTGCCATGGCAAATACGGGGTTCTTTTGCCATGGCAACCATGGGGTAGTGCTTCCATAGCAACCATGGGGTTGTGTTGCCATGGTAACTATGGGGTCGTGTTTCCATGGGAACCATGGGGTTGGGTTGCCATGGCATCCACGGTGTTGGGTTGCCATGGCAACCACGGGGTTCTGTGTCCAAGGTAACCATGGGGTTGTGTTGCCATGGCAACCACGGGGTTTGGTTGCCATGGCAACCACGGGGTTTGGTTGCCATGGCAACCACGGGGTTGTGTTGCCATGGTAACCATGGCGTTTAGTTGCCATGGCAACTATGGGGTTCTGTTGCCATGGTAACCATGGGGTTGGGTTGCCATGGCAACCATGGGGTTGGGTTCCCATGGCAACCATGGGGTTGTGTTGCCATGGTAACCGTGGCGTTTAGTTGCCATGGCAACCACGGGGTTTGGTTGCCATGGTAACCATGTGGTTGGGTTGCCATGGCAACCATGCGGTTGGCTTGCCATGGCAACCACGGGGTTGTGTTCTCATGGGAACCATGGGGTTGTGTTGCCATGGTAATCATGGGGTTGGGTTGCCATGGCAACCACGGGGTTTGGTTGCTATGGTAACCATGGGGTTGGGTTGCCATGGCAACCATGGGGTTGTGTTGCCATGGTAACCATGGCGTTTAGTTGCCATGGCAACCACGGGGTTTGGTTGCCATGGCAACCATGGGGTTGTGTTGCCATGGTAACCATGGCGTTTTGTTGCGATGGCAACTATGGGGTTCTGTTGCCATGGCAACCATGGGGTAGTGTTTCCATGGCAACCATGGGGTTGTGTTGCCATGGTAACTATGGGGTTGGGTTGCTATGGAAACCATCTGGTTTAGTTGCCTTGGCAACCATGGGGTTGGGTTGCCATGGCAACCATGGGGTTGTGTTGCCATGGTAACCATGGCGTTTTGTTGCCATGGAAACTATGGGGTTCTGTTGCCATCGCAACCATGGGGTAGTGCTTCCATGGCAACCATGGGGATGTGTTGCCATGGTAACGATGGGGTTGGGTTGCTATGGTAACCATGCGGTTGTGTTGCCATGGTAACCATGGGGTTGGGTAGTCATGGCAACCACGGCGTTTGGTTGCTATGGTAACCAAGGGGTTGGGTTTCCATGGCAACCATGGGGTAGTGTTTCCATGGCAACCACGGGGTTTGGTTTCCATGGCAACCACGGGGTTGTGTTGCCATGGCAACCACGGGGTTTGGTTGCCATGGCAACCACGGGGTTGTGTTGCCATGGTAACCATGGCGTTTAGTTGCCATGGCAACTATGGGGTTCTGTTGCCATGGCAACCATGGGGTTGTGTTGCCATGGTAACCGTGGCGTTTAGTTGCCATGGCAACCACGGGGTTTGGTTGCCATGGTAACCATGGGGTTGGGTTGCCATGGCAACCATGGGGTTGGGTTGCCATGGCAACCATGCGGTTGGGTTCCCATGGTAACCATGGGGTTGGGTTGCCATGGCAACCACGGGGTTGTGTTCTCATGGGAACCATGGGGTTGTGTTGCCATGGCAACCACGGGGTTTGGTTGCCATGGTAACCATGGGGTTGGGTTGCCATGGCAACCATGGGGTAGTGTTTCCATGACAACCATGGGGTTGTGTTGCCATGGTAACCATGGCGTTTTGTTGCCATGGTAACTATGGGGTTCTGTTGCCATGGCAACCATGGGGTAGTGCTTCCATGGCAACCATGGGAATGTGTTGCCATGGTAACGATGGGGTTGGGTTGCTATGGTAACCATGCGGTTGTGTTGCCATGGTAACCATGGGGTTGGGTTGCCATGGCAACCACGGGGTTTGGTTGCTATGGTAACCATGGGGTTGCGTTGCCATGGCAACCATGGGGTTGTGCTGCCATGGTAACCATGGCGTTGGGTTGCCATGTAAACCATGGGGTTCTGTTGCCATGGTAACCATGGCGTTTAGTTGCAATGGCAACCACGGGGTTGGCTTGCCATGGCAACCACGGGGTTGTGTTCTCATGGGAACCATGGGGTTGGGTTGCCATGGTAACCATGGGGTTGGGTTGCCATGGCAACCACGGGGTTTGGTTGCTATGGTAACCATGGGGTTGGGTTGCCATGGCAACCATGGGGTTGTGTTGCCATGGTAACCATGGCGTTTAGTTGCCATGGCAACCACGGGGTTCGGTTGCCATGGTAACCATGGGGTTGGATTGCCATGGCAACCATGGGGTTGTGTTGCCATGGTAACCATGGCGTTTTGTTGCGATGGCAACTATGGGGTTCTGTTGCCATGGCAACCATGGGGTAGTGTTTCCATGGCAACCATGGGGTTGTGTTGCCATGGTAACTATGGGGTTGGGTTGCTATGGAAACTATGGGGTTTAGTTGCCTTGGCAACCATGGGGTTGGGTTGCCATGGCAACCATGGGGTTGTGTTGCCATGGTAACCATGGCGTTTAGTTGCCATGGCAACTATGGGGTTCTGTTGCCATGGTAACCATGGGGTTGGGTTGCCATGGCATCCACGGGGTTGGGTTGCCATGGCAACAACGGGGTTTGGTTGCCATGGCAACCATGGGGTTGGGTTGCCATGGCAACCATGGGGTTGTGTTGCCATGGTAACCATGGCGTTTTGTTGCCATGTCAACAATGCGGTTCTGTTGCCATGGCAACCATGGGGTAGTGTTTCCATGGCAACCATGGGGTAGTGTTGCCATGGTAACGATGGGGTTGGCTTGCCATGGAAACCACGGGGTTGTGTTCTCATGGGAACCATGGGGTTGTGTTGCCATGGCAACCATGGGGTTGTGTTGCCATGGTAACCATGGCGTTTTGTTGCGATGGCAACTATGGGGTTCTGTTGCCATGGCAACCATGGGGTAGTGTTTCCATGGCAACCATGGGGTTGTGTTGCCATGGTAACTATGGGGTTGGGTTGCTATGGAAACCATCTGGTTTAGTTGCCTTGGCAACCATGGGGTTGGGTTGCCATGGCAACCATGGGGTTGTGTTGCCATGGTAACCATGGCGTTTTGTTGCCATGGAAGCTATGGGGTTCTGTTGCCATCGCAACCATGGGGTAGTGCTTCCATGGCAACCATGGGGATGTGTTGCCATGGTAACGATGGGGTTGGGTTGCTATGGTAACCATGCGGTTGTGTTGCCATGGTAACCATGGGGTTGGGTAGTCATGGCAACCACGGCGTTTGGTTGCTATGGTAACCAAGGGGTTGGTTTTCCATGGCAACCATGGGGTAGTGTTTCCATGGCAACCACGGGGTTTGGTTTCCATGGCAACCACGGGGTTGTGTTGCCATGGCAACCACGGGGTTTGGTTGCCATGGCAACCACGGGGTTGTGTTGCCATGGTAACCATGGCGTTTAGTTGCCATGGCAACTATGGGGTTCTGTTGCCATGGCAACCATGGGGTTGTGTTGCCATGGTAACCGTGGCGTTTAGTTGCCATGGCAACCACGGGGTTTGGTTGCCATGGTAACCATGGGGTTGGGTTGCCATGGCAACCATGGGGTTGGGTTGCCATGGCAACCATGCGGTTGGGTTCCCATGGTAACCATGGGGTTGGGTTGCCATGGCAACCACGGGGTTGTGTTCTCATGGGAACCATGGGGTTGTGTTGCCATGGCAACCACGGGGTTTGGTTGCCATGGTAACCATGGGGTTGGGTTGCCATGGCAACCATGGGGTAGTGTTTCCATGACAACCATGGGGTTGTGTTGCCATGGTAACCATGGCGTTTTGTTGCCATGGTAACTATGGGGTTCTGTTGCCATGGCAACCATGGGGTAGTGCTTCCATGGCAACCATGGGAATGTGTTGCCATGGTAACGATGGGGTTGGGTTGCTATGGTAACCATGCGGTTGTGTTGCCATGGTAACCATGGGGTTGGGTTGCCATGGCAACCACGGGGTTTGGTTGCTATGGTAACCATGGGGTTGCGTTGCCATGGCAACCATGGGGTTGTGTTGCCATGGTAACCATGGCGTTTAGTTGCCATGGCAACCACGGGGTTTGGTTGCCATGGTAACCATGGGGTTGGGTTGCCATGGCAACCATGGGGTAGTGTTTCCATGGTAACCATGGGGTTTTGTTGCCATGGTAACTATGGGGTTGGGTTGCTATGGAAACTATGGGGTTTAGTTGCCCTGGCAACCATGGGGTAGTGCTTCCATGGCAACCATGGGGTTGGCTTGCCATGGCAACCACGGGGTTGTGTTCTCATGGGAACCATGGGGTTGGGTTGCCATGGTAACCATGGGGTTGGGTTGCCATGGCAACCACGGGGTTTGGTTGCTATGGTAACCATGGGGTTGGGTTGCCATGGCAACCATGGGGTTGTGTTGCCATGGTAACCATGGCGTTTAGTTGCCATGGCAACCACGGGGTTCGGTTGCCATGGTAACCATGGGGTTGGATTGCCATGGCAACCATGGGGTTGTGTTGCCATGGTAACCATGGCGTTTTGTTGCGATGGCAACTATGGCGTTCTGTTGCCATGGCAACCATGGGGTAGTGTTTCCATGGCAACCATGGGGTTGTGTTGCCATGGTAACTATGGGGTTGGGTTGCTATGGAAACTATGGGGTTTAGTTGCCTTGGCAACCATGGGGTTGGGTTGCCATGGCAACCATGGGGTTGTGTTGCCATGGTAACCATGGCGTTTAGTTGCCATGGCAACTATGGGGTTCTGTTGCCATGGTAACCATGGGGTTGGGTTGCCATGGCATCCACGGGGTTGGGTTGCCATGGCAACCACGGGGTTTGGTTGCCATGGCAACCATGGGGTTGGGTTGCCATGGCAACCATGGGGTTGTGTTGCCATGGTAACCATGGCGTTTTGTTGCCATGGCAACAATGGGGTTATGTTGCCATGGCAACCATGGGGTAGTGTTTCCATGGCAACCATGGGGTAGTGTTGCCATGGTAACGATGGGGTTGGCTTGCCATGGAAACCACGGGGTTGTGTTCTCATGGGAACCATGGGGTTGTGTTGCCATGGTAACCATGGGGTTGTGTTGCCATGGCAACCACGGGGTTTGGTTGCTATGGTAACCATGGGGTTGGGTTGCCATGGCAACCATGGGGTTGTGTTGCTATGGTTACTATGGGGTTGGGTTGCTATGGAAACTATGGGGTTTAGTTGCCTTGGCAACCATGGGGTTGGGTTGCCATGGCAACCATGGGGTTGTGTTGCCATGGTAACCATGGCGTTTTGTTGCCATGGCAACTGTGGGGTTCTGTTGCCATGGCAACCATGGGGTAGTGCTTCCATGGCAACCATGGGGATGTGTTGCCATGGTAACGATGGGGTTTGGTTGCTATGGTAACCATGCGGTTGTTTTGCCATGGTAACCATGGGGTTGGGTTGCCATGGCAACCACGGGGTTTGGTTGCTATGGTAACCGTGGGGTTGGGTTGCCATGGCAACCATGGGGTTGTGTTGCCATGGTAACCATGGCGTTTAGTTGCCATGGCAACCACGGGGTTTGGTTGCCATGGTAACCATGGGGTTGGGTTGCCATGGCAACCATGGGGTTGTGTTGCCATGGTAACCATGGCGTTTTTTTGTGATGGCAACTATGGGGTTCTGTTGCCATGGCAACCATGGGGTAGTGTTCCCATAGCAACCATGGGGTTGTGTTGCCATGGTAAATATCGGGTTGTGTTGCTATGGAAACTAAGGGGTTTAGTTGCCTTGGCAACCATGGGGTTGGGTTGCCATGGCAACCATGGGGTTGGGTTGCCATGGGAACCACGGGGTTTGGTTGCCATGGCAACCATGGGGTAGTGTTGCCATGGTAACGATGGGGTTGGCTTGCCATGGCAACCACGGGGTTGTGTTCTCATGGGAACCATGGGGTTGGGTTGCCATGGCAACCATGGGGTTGTGTTGCCATGGTAACCATGGCGTATTGTTGCCATGGCAAATATGGGGTTCTGTTGCCATGGCAACCATGGGGTAGTGCTTCCATGGCAACCATGGGGTTGTGTTGCCATGGTAACTATGGGGTTGTGTTTCCATGGGAACCATGGGGTTGGGTTGCCATGGCACCCACGGGGTTGGGTTGCCATGGTAACCGTGGGGTTGGGTTGCCATGACAACCACGGGGTTGGGTTGCCATGGCAACCATGGGGTTGTGTTGCCATGGTAACCATGGGGTTGGGTTGCCATGGCAACCATGGGGTTGTGTTGCCATGGTAACCGTGGCGTTTAGTTGCCATGGCAACTATGGGGTTCTGTTGCCATGGTAACCATGGGGTTGGGTTGCCATGGCAACCATGGGGTTGTGTTGCCATGGGAACCATGGGGTTGGGTTGCCATGGCAACCATGGGGTTGGGTTGCCATGGCAACCATGGGGTTGTGTTGCCATGGTAACCGTGGCGTTTAGTTGCCATGGCAACCACGGGGTTTGGTTGCCATAGTAACCATGGGGTTGGGTTGCCATGGCAACCATGGGGTTGGGTTGCCATGGCAACCATACGGTTGGGTTCCCATGATAACCATGGGGTTGTGTTGCCATGGCAACCATGGGGTTGGCTTGCCATGGCAACCACGGGGTTGTGTTCTCATGGGAACCATGGGGTTGTGTTGCCATGGTAACCATGGGGTTGGGTTGCCATGGTAACCACGGGGTTTGGTTGCTATGGTAACCATGGGGTTGGGTTGCCATGGCAACCATGGGGTTGTGTTGCCATGGTAACCATGGCGTTTAGTTGCCATGGCAACCACGGTGTTTGGTTGCCATGGTAACCATGGGGTTGGGTTGCCATGGTAACCATGGGGTTGTGTTGCCATGGTAACCATGGCGTTTTGTTGCGATGGCAACTATGGGGTTCTGTTGCCATGGCAACCATGGGGTAGTGTTTCCATGGCAACCATGGGGTTGTGTTGCCATGGTAACTATGGGGTTGGGTTGCTATGGAAACCATGGGGTTTAGTTGCCTTGGCAACCATGGGGTTGGGTTGCCATGGCAACCATGGGGTTGTGTTGCCATGGTAACCATGGCGTTTTGTTGCCATGGCAACTATGGGGTTCTGTTGCCATGGCAACCATGGGGTAGTGCTTCCATGGCAACCATGGGGATGTGTTGCCATGGTAACTATGGGGTTGGGTTGCTATGGAAACTATGGGGTTTGGTTGCTATGGTAACCATGGGGTTCTGTGTCCATGGTAACCATGGGGTTGTGTTGCCATGGTAACCATGGCGTTTTGTTGCCATGGCAACTATGGGGTTCTGTTGCCATGGCAACCATGGGGTAGTGTTGCCATGGTAACGATGGGGTTGGCTTGCCATGGCAACCAAGGGGTTGTGTTCTCATGGGAACCATGGGGTTGTGTTACTATGGTAACCATGGGGTTGGGTTGCCATGGCAACCACGGGGTTTGGTTGCTATGGTAACCATGGGGTTGGGTTGCCATGGCAACCATGGGGTTGTGTTGCCATGGTAACCACGGCGTTTAGTTGCCATGGCAACCACGGGGTTTGGTTGCCATGGTAACCATGGGGTTGGGTTGCCATGGCAACCATGGGGTAGTGTTTCCATGGCAACCATGGGGTTGTGTTGCCATGGTAACTATGGGGTTGGGTTGCTATGGAAACTATGGGGTTTATTTGCCTTGGAAACCATGGGGTTGGGTTGCCATGGCAACCACGGGGTTTGGTAGCTATGGTAACCATGGGGTTGGGTTGCCATGGCAACCATGGGGTTGTGTTGCCATGGTAACCATGGCGTTGGGTTGCCATGGCAACCATGGGGTTGTGTTGCCATGGTAACCATGGCGTTTTGTTGCCATGGCAAATACGGGGTTCTTTTGCCATGGCAACCATGGGGTAGTGCTTCCATAGCAACCATGGGGTTGTGTTGCCATGGTAACTATGGGGTCGTGTTTCCATGGGAACCATGGGGTTGGGTTGCCATGGCATCCACGGGGTTGGGTTGCCATGGCAACCACGGGGTTCTGTGTCCAAGGTAACCATGGGGTTGTGTTGCCATGGCAACCACGGGGTTTGGTTGCCATGGCAACCACGGGGTTTGGTTGCCATGGCAACCACGGGGTTGTGTTGCCATGGTAACCATGGCGTTTAGTTGCCATGGCAACTATGGGGTTCTGTTGCCATGGTAACCATGGGGTTGGGTTGCCATGGCATCCATGGGGTTGGGTTCCCATGGCAACCATGGGGTTGTGTTGCCATGGTAACCGTGGCGTTTAGTTGCCATGGCAACCACGGGGTTTGGTTGCCATGGTAACCATGGGGTTGGGTTGCCATGGCAACCATGCGGTTGGCTTGCCATGGCAACCACGGGGTTGTGTTCTCATGGGAACCATGGGGTTGTGTTGCCATGGTAATCATGGGGTTGGGTTGCCATGGCAACCACGGGGTTTGGTTGCTATGGTAACCATGGGGTTGGGTTGCCATGGCAACCATGGGGTTGTGTTGCCATGGTAACCATGGCGTTTAGTTGCCATGGCAACCACGGGGTTTGGTTGCCATGGTAACCATGGGGTTGGGTTGCCATGGCAACCATGGGGTTGTGTTGCCATGGTAACCATGGCGTTTTGTTGCGATGGCAACTATGGGGTTCTGTTGCCATGGCAACCATGGGGTAGTGTTTCCATGGCAACCATGGGGTTGTGTTGCCATGGTAACTATGGGGTTGGGTTGCTATGGAAACCATCTGGTTTAGTTGCCTTGGCAACCATGGGGTTGGGTTGCCATGGCAACCATGGGGTTGTGTTGCCATGGTAACCATGGCGTTTTGTTGCCATGGAAACTATGGGGTTCTGTTGCCATCGCAACCATGGGGTAGTGCTTCCATGGCAACCATGGGGATGTGTTGCCATGGTAACGATGGGGTTGGGTTGCTATGGTAACCATGCGGTTGTGTTGCCATGGTAACCATGGGGTTGGGTAGTCATGGCAACCACGGCGTTTGGTTGCTATGGTAACCAAGGGGTTGGGTTTCCATGGCAACCATGGGGTAGTGTTTCCATGGCAACCACGGGGTTTGGTTTCCATGGCAACCACGGGGTTGTGTTGCCATGGCAACCACGGGGTTTGGTTGCCATGGCAACCACGGGGTTGTGTTGCCATGGTAACCATGGCGTTTAGTTGCCATGGCAACTATGGGGTTCTGTTGCCATGGCAACCATGGGGTTGTGTTGCCATGGTAACCGTGGCGTTTAGTTGCCATGGCAACCACGGGGTTTGGTTGCCATGGTAACCATGGGGTTGGGTTGCCATGGCAACCATGGGGTTGGGTTGCCATGGCAACCATGCGGTTGGGTTCCCATGGTAACCATGGGGTTGGGTTGCCATGGCAACCACGGGGTTGTGTTCTCATGGGAACCATGGGGTTGTGTTGCCATGGCAACCACGGGGTTTGGTTGCCATGGTAACCATGGGGTTGGGTTGCCATGGCAACCATGGGGTAGTGTTTCCATGACAACCATGGGGTTGTGTTGCCATGGTAACCATGGCGTTTTGTTGCCATGGTAACTATGGGGTTCTGTTGCCATGGCAACCATGGGGTAGTGCTTCCATGGCAACCATGGGAATGTGTTGCCATGGTAACGATGGGGTTGGGTTGCTATGGTAACCATGCGGTTGTGTTGCCATGGTAACCATGGGGTTGGGTTGCCATGGCAACCACGGGGTTTGGTTGCTATGGTAACCATGGGGTTGCGTTGCCATGGCAACCATGGGGTTGTGCTGCCATGGTAACCATGGCGTTGGGTTGCCATGTAAACCATGGGGTTCTGTTGCCATGGTAACCATGGCGTTTAGTTGCCATGGCAACCACGGGGTTTGGTTGCCATGGTAACTATGGGGTTGGGTTGCTATGGTAACCATGCGGTTGTGTTGCCATGGTAACCATGGGGTTGGGTTGCCATGGCAACCACGGGGTTTGGTTGCTATGGTAACCATGGGGTTGGGTTGCCATGGCAACCATGGGGTTGTGTTGCCATGGTAACCATGGCGTTTAGTTGCCATGGCAACCACGGGGTTTGGTTGCCATGGTAACCATGGGGTTGGGTTGCCATGGCAACCATGGGGTAGTGTTTCCATGGTAACCATGGGGTTTTGTTGCCATGGTAACTATGGGGTTGGGTTGCTATGGAAACTATGGGGTTTAGTTGCCCTGGCAACCATGGGGTAGTGCTTCCATGGCAACCATGGGGTTGGCTTGCCATGGCAACCACGGGGTTGTGTTCTCATGGGAACCATGGGGTTGTGTTGCCATGGTAACCATGGGGTTGGGTTGCCATGGCAACCACGGGGTTTGGTTGCTATGGTAACCATGGGGTTGGGTTGCCATGGCAACCATGGAGTTGTGTTGCCATGGTAACCATGGCGTTTAGTTGCCATGGCAACCACGGGGTTCGGTTGCCATGGTAACCATGGGGTTGGATTGCCATGGCAACCATGGGGTTGTGTTGCCATGGTAACCATGGCGTTTTGTTGCGATGGCAACTATGGGGTTCTGTTGCCATGGCAACCATGGGGTAGTGTTTCCATGGCAACCATGGGGTTGTGTTGCCATGGTAACTATGGGGTTGGGTTGCTATGGAAACTATGGGGTTTAGTTGCCTTGGCAACCATGGGGTTGGGTTGCCATGGCAACCATGGGGTTGTGTTGCCATGGTAACCATGGCGTTTAGTTGCCATGGCAACTATGGGGTTCTGTTGCCATGGTAACCATGGGGTTGGGTTGCCATGGCATCCACGGGGTTGGGTTGCCATGGCAACCATGGGGTTGGGTTGCCATGGCAACCATGGGGTTGTGTTGCCATGGTAACCATGGCGTTTTGTTGCCATGGCAACAATGGGGTTCTGTTGCCATGGCAACCATGGGGTAGTGTTTCCATGGCAACCATGGGGTAGTGTTGCCATGGTAACGATGGGGTTGGCTTGCCATGGAAACCACGGGGTTGTGTTCTCATGGGAACCATGGGGTTGTGTTGCCATGGCAACCATGGGGTTGTGTTGCCATGGTAACCATGGCGTTTTGTTGCGATGGCAACTATGGGGTTCTGTTGCCATGGCAACCATGGGGTAGTGTTTCCATGGCAACCATGGGGTTGTGTTGCCATGGTAACTATGGGGTTGGGTTGCTATGGAAACCATCTGGTTTAGTTGCCTTGGCAACCATGGGGTTGGGTTGCCATGGCAACCATGGGGTTGTGTTGCCATGGTAACCATGGCGTTTTGTTGCCATGGAAACTATGGGGTTCTGTTGCCATCGCAACCATGGGGTAGTGCTTCCATGGCAACCATGGGGATGTGTTGCCATGGTAACGATGGGGTTGGGTTGCTATGGTAACCATGCGGTTGTGTTGCCATGGTAACCATGGGGTTGGGTAGTCATGGCAACCACGGCGTTTGGTTGCTATGGTAACCAAGGGGTTGGTTTTCCATGGCAACCATGGGGTAGTGTTTCCATGGCAACCACGGGGTTTGGTTTCCATGGCAACCACGGGGTTGTGTTGCCATGGCAACCACGGGGTTTGGTTGCCATGGCAACCACGGGGTTGTGTTGCCATGGTAACCATGGCGTTTAGTTGCCATGGCAACTATGGGGTTCTGTTGCCATGGCAACCATGGGGTTGTGTTGCCATGGTAACCGTGGCGTTTAGTTGCCATGGCAACCACGGGGTTTGGTTGCCATGGTAACCATGGGGTTGGGTTGCCATGGCAACCATGGGGTTGGGTTGCCATGGCAACCATGCGGTTGGGTTCCCATGGTAACCATGGGGTTGGGTTGCCATGGCAACCACGGGGTTGTGTTCTCATGGGAACCATGGGGTTGTGTTGCCATGGCAACCACGGGGTTTGGTTGCCATGGTAACCATGGGGTTGGGTTGCCATGGCAACCATGGGGTAGTGTTTCCATGACAACCATGGGGTTGTGTTGCTATGGTAACCATGGCGTTTTGTTGCCATGGTAACTATGGGGTTCTGTTGCCATGGCAACCATGGGGTAGTGCTTCCATGGCAACCATGGGAATGTGTTGCCATGGTAACGATGGGGTTGGGTTGCTATGGTAACCATGCGGTTGTGTTGCCATGGTAACCATGGGGTTGGGTTGCCATGGCAACCACGGGGTTTGGTTGCTATGGTAACCATGGGGTTGCGTTGCCATGGCAACCATGGGGTTGTGCTGCCATGGTAACCATGGCGTTGGGTTGCCATGTAAACCATGGGGTTCTGTTGCCATGGTAACCATGGCGTTTAGTTGCCATGGCAACCACGGGGTTTGGTTGCCATGGTAACTATGGGGTTGGGTTGCTATGGTAACCATGCGGTTGTGTTGCCATGGTAACCATGGGGTTGGGTTGCCATGGCAACCACGGGGTTTGGTTGCTATGGTAACCATGGGGTTGGGTTGCCATGGCAACCATGGGGTTGTGTTGCCATGGTAACCATGGCGTTTAGTTGCCATGGCAACCACGGGGTTTGGTTGCCATGGTAACCATGGGGTTGGGTTGCCATGGCAACCATGGGGTAGTGTTTCCATGGTAACCATGGGGTTTTGTTGCCATGGTAACTATGGGGTTGGGTTGCTATGGAAACTATGGGGTTTAGTTGCCCTGGCAACCATGGGGTAGTGCTTCCATGGCAACCATGGGGTTGGCTTGCCATGGCAACCACGGGGTTGTGTTCTCATGGGAACCATGGGGTTGGGTTGCCATGGTAACCATGGGGTTGGGTTGCCATGGCAACCACGGGGTTTGGTTGCTATGGTAACCATGGGGTTGGGTTGCCATGGCAACCATGGGGTTGTGTTGCCATGGTAACCATGGCGTTTAGTTGCCATGGCAACCACGGGGTTCGGTTGCCATGGTAACCATGGGGTTGGATTGCCATGGCAACCATGGGGTTGTGTTGCCATGGTAACCATGGCGTTTTGTTGCGATGGCAACTATGGGGTTCTGTTGCCATGGCAACCATGGGGTAGTGTTTCCATGGCAACCATGGGGTTGTGTTGCCATGGTAACTATGGGGTTGGGTTGCTATGGAAACTATGGGGTTTAGTTGCCTTGGCAACCATGGGGTTGGGTTGCCATGGCAACCATGGGGTTGTGTTGCCATGGTAACCATGGCGTTTTGTTGCCATGGCAACTATGGGGTTCTGTTGCCATGGTAACCATGGGGTTGGGTTGCCATGGCATCCACGGGGTTGGGTTGCCATGGCAACCACGGGGTTTGGTTGCCATGGCAACCATGGGGTTGGGTTGCCATGGCAACCATGGGGTTGTGTTGCCATGGTAACCATGGCGTTTTGTTGCCATGGCAACAATGGGGTTCTGTTGCCATGGCAACCATGGGGTAGTGTTTCCATGGCAACCATGGGGTAGTGTTGCCATGGTAACGATGGGGTTGGCTTGCCATGGAAACCACGGGGTTGTGTTCTCATGGGAACCATGGGGTTGTGTTGCCATGGTAACCATGGGGTTGTGTTGCCATGGCAACCACGGGGTTTGGTTGCTATGGTAACCATGGGGTTGGGTTGCCATGGCAACCATGGGGTTGTGTTGCTATGGTTACTATGGGGTTGGGTTGCTATGGAAACTATGGGGTTTAGTTGCCTTGGCAACCATGGGGTTGGGTTGCCATGGCAACCATGGGGTTGTGTTGCCATGGTAACCATGGCGTTTTGTTGCCATGGCAACTATGGGGTTCTGTTGCCATGGCAACCATGGGGTAGTGCTTCCATGGCAACCATGGGGATGTGTTGCCATGGTAACGATGGGGTTTGGTTGCTATGGTAACCATGCGGTTGTTTTGCCATGGTAACCATGGGGTTGGGTTGCCATGGCAACCACGGGGTTTGGTTGCTATGGTAACCGTGGGGTTGGGTTGCCATGGCAACCATGGGGTTGTGTTGCCATGGTAACCATGGCGTTTAGTTGCCATGGCAACCACGGGGTTTGGTTGCCATGGTAACCATGGGGTTGGGTTGCCATGGCAACCATGGGGTTGTGTTGCCATGGTAACCATGGCGTTTTTTTGTGATGGCAACTATGGGGTTCTGTTGCCATGGCAACCATGGGGTAGTGTTCCCATAGCAACCATGGGGTTGGGTTGCCATGGCAACCACGGGGTTTGGTTGCTATGGTAACCATGGGGTTTAGTTGCCTTGGCAACCATGGGGTTGGGTTGCCATGGCAACCATGGGGTTGGGTTGCCATGGGAACCATGGGGTTGGGTTGCCATGGCATCCACGGGGTTGGGTTGCCATGGCAACCACGGGGTTTGGTTGCCATGGCAACCATGGGGTAGTGTTGCCATGGTAACGATGGGGTTGGCTTGCCATGGCAACCACGGGGTTGTGTTCTCATGGGAACCATGGGGTTGGGTTGCCATGGTAACCATGGGGTTGGGTTGCCATGGCAACCACTGGGTTTGGTTGCTATGGTAACCATGGGGTTGGGTTGCCATGGCAACCATGGGGTTGTGTTGCCATGGTAACCATGGCGTTTTGTTGCCATGGCAACTATGGGGTTCTGTTGCCATGGCAACCATGGGGTAGTGTTTCCATGGCAACCATGGGGTTGTGTTGCCATGGTAACTATGGGGTTGGGTTGCTATGGGGTTTAGTTGCCTTGGCAACCATGGGGTTGGGTTGCCATGGCAACCACGGGGTTGGGTTGCCATGGCAACCACGGGGTTGTGTTGCCATGGTAACCATGGCGTTTTGTTGCCATGGCAAGTATGGGGTTCTGTTGCCATGGCAACCATGGGGTAGTGCTTCCATGGCAACCATGGGGATGTGTTGCCATGGTAACGATGGGGTTGGGTTGCTATGGTAACCATGCGGTTGTGTTGCCATGGTAACCATGGGGTTGGGTTGCCATGGCAACCACGGGGTTTGGTTGCCATGGAACCATGGGGTAGTGTTTCCATGGCAACCACGGGGTTTGGTTGCCATGGTAACCATGGGGTTGAGTTTCCATGACAACCATGGGGTTGGGTTGCCATGGCAACCATGGGGTTGTGTTGCCATGGTAACCATGGGGTTGGGTTGCCATGGCAACCATGGGGTAGTGCTTCCATGGCAACCATGGGGATGTGTTGCCATGGTAACGATGGGGTTGGCTTGCTATGATAACCATGGGGTTGTGTTGCCATGGTAACCATGGCGTTTTGTTGCCATGGCAACTATGGGGTTCTGTTGCCATGGTAACCATGGGGTTGCGTTGCCATGGCAACCATGGGGTTGTGTTGCCATGGGAACCATGGGGTTGGGTTGCCATGGCATCCACGGGGTTGGGTTGCCATGGCAACCACGGGGTTTGGTTGCCATGGCAACCATGGGGTTGTGTTGCCATGGTAACCATGGCGTTTAGTTGCCATGGCAACTATGGGGTTCTGTTGCCATGGTAACCATGGGGTTGGTTTGCCATGGCAACCATGGGGTTGTGTTGCCGTGGGAACCATGGGGTTGGGTTGCCATGGCAACCATGGGGTTGGGTTGCCATGGCAACCATGGGGTTGTGTTGCCATGGTAACCATGGCGTTTAGTTGCCATGGCAACCACGGGGTTTGGTTGCCATGGTAACCATGGGGTTGGGTTGCCATGGCAACCATGGGGTTGGGTTGCCATGGCAACCATGGGGTTGGGTTGCCATGGCATCCACGGTGTTGGGTTGCCATGGCAACCACGGGGTTTGGTTGCCATGGTAACCATGGGGTTGGGTTGCCATGGCAGCCATGGGGTTGGGTTGCAATGGCAACCATGGGGTTGGGTTCCCATGGTAACCATGGGGTTGGGTTGCCATGGCAACCATGGGGTTGTGTTGCCATGGTAACCATGCCGTTTAGTTGCCATGGCAACTACGGGGTTCTGTTGCCATGGTAACCATGGGGTTGGGTTGCCATGGCAACCATGGTGTTGTGTTGCCATGGGAACCATGGGGTTGGGTTGCCATGGCATCCACGGTGTTGGGTTGCCATGGCAACCACGGGGTTTGGATGCCATAGCAACCATGGGGTTCTGTGTCCATGGTAACCATGGGGTTGTGTTGCCATGGTAACCATGGCGTTTTGTTGCCATGGCAACTATGGGGTTCTGTTGCCATGGCAACCATGGGGTAGTGTTTCCATGGCAACCACGGGGTTTCGTTGCCATGGTAACCATGGGGTTGGGTTGCCATTGGCAACCATGGGGTTGGGTTGCCATGGCAACCATGGGGTTGTGTTGCCATGGTAACCATGGGGTTGGGTTGCCATGGCAACCATGGGGTTGTGTTGCCATGGGAACCATGGGGATGGGTTGCCATGGCATCCACGGGGTTGGGTTGCCATGGCAACCACGGGGTTTTGTTGCCATGGCAACCATGGGGTAGTGTTTCCATGGCAACCACGGCGTTTGGTTGCCATGGTAACCATGGGGTTGGGTTGCCATGGCAACCACGGGGTTTGGTTGCTCTGGTAACCATGGGGTTGGGTTGCCATGGCAACCATGGGGTTGTGTTGCAAGGGTAACCATGGCGTTTAGTTGCCATGGCAACCACGGGGTTTGGTTGCCATGGTAACCATGGGGTTGGGTTGCCATGGCAACCATGGGGTTTTGTTGCCATGGCAACCATGGGGTTGTGTTGCCATGGGAACCATGGGGTTGGGTTGCCATGGCAACCATGGGGTTGTGTTGCCATGGGAACCATGGGGTTGGGTTGCCATGGCATCCACGGGGTTGGGTTGCCATGGCAACCACGGGGTTTGGTTGCCATGGCAACCATGGGGTTCTGTGTCCATGGTAACCATGGGGTTGGGTTGCCATGGCAACCACGGGGTTTGGTTGCTCTGGTAACCATGGGGTTGGGTTGCCATGGCAACCATGCGGTTGCGTTCCCATGGTAACCATGGGGCTGGGTTGCCATGGCAACCATGGGGTTGGCTTGCCATGGCAACCACGGGGTTGTGTTCTCATGGGAACCATGGGGTTGTGTTGCCATGGTAACCATGGGGTTGGGTTGCCATGGCAACCACGGGGTTTGGTTGCTATGGTAACCATGGGGTTGGGTTGCCATGGCAACCATGGGGTTGTGTTGCAATGGTAACCATGGAGTTTAGTTGCCATGGCAACCACGGGGTTTGGTTGCCATGGTAACCATGGGTTTGGGTTGCCATGGCAACCATGGGATTGTGTTGCCATGGTAACCATGGCGTTTTGTTGCGATGGCAAATTTGGGGTTCTGTTGCCATGGCAACCATGGGGTAGTGTTTCCATGGCAACCATGGGGTTGTGTTGCCATGGTAACTATGGGGTTAGGTTGCTATGGAAACCATGGGGTTTAGTTGCCTTGGCAGCCATGGGGTTGGGTTGGCATGGCAACCATGGGGTTGTGTTGCCATGGTAACCATGGCGTTTTGTTGCCAAGGCAACTATGGGGTTCTGTTGCCATGGCAACCATGGGGTAGTGCTTCCATGGCAACCATGGGGATGTGTTGCCATGGTAACGATGGGGTTGGGTTGCTATGGTAACCATGCGGTTGTGTTGCCATGGTAACCATGGGGTTGGGTTGCCATGGCAACCACGGGGTTTGGTTGCTATGGTAACCATGGGGTTGGGTTGCCATGGCTACCATGGGGTTGTGTTGCCATGGTAACCATGGCGTTTAGTTGCCATGGCAACCACGGGGTTTGGTTGCCATGGTAACCATGGGGTTGGGTTGCCATGGCAACCATGGGGTTGTGTTGCCATGGTAACCATGGCGTTGTGTTGCGATGGCAACTATGGGGTTCTGTTGCCATGGCAACCATGGGGTAGTGTTTCCATGGCAACCATGGGGTTGTGTTGCCATGGTAACTATGGGGTTGGGTTGCTATGGAAACTATGGGGTTTGGTTGCTGTGGTAACCATGGGGTTCTGTGTCCATGGTAACCATGGGGTTGTGTTGCCATGGTAACCATGGCGTTTTGTTGCGATGGCAACTATGGGGTTCTGTTGCCATGGCAACCATGGGGTAGTGTTTCCATGGCAACCATGGGGTAGTGTTGCCATGGTAACGATGGGGTTGGCTTGCCATGGCAACCACGGGGTTGTGTTCTCATGGGAACCATGGGGTTGTGTTGCCATGGTAACCATGGGGTTGGGTTGCCATGGCAACCACGGGGTTTGGTTGCTATGGTAACCATGGGGTTGGGTTGCCATGGCAACCATGGGGTTGTGTTGCCATGGTAACCATGTCGTTTAGTTGCCATGGCAACCACGGGGTTTGGTTGCCATGGTAACCATGGGGTTGGGTTGCCATGGCAACCATGGGGTAGTGTTTCCATGGCAACCATGGGGTTGTGTTGCCATTGTAACTATGGGGTTGGGTTGCTATGGAAACTATGGGGTTTATTTGCCTTGGAAACCATGGGGTTTGGTTGCCATGGCAACCATGGGGTTGTGTTGCCATGGTAACCATGGCGTTTTGTTGCCATGGCAACTATGGGGTTCTGTTGCCATGGCAACCATGGGGTAGTGTTGCCATGGCAACCATGGGGATGTGTTGCCATGGTAACGATGGGATTGGGTTGCTATGGTAACCATGCGGTTGTGTTGCCATGGGAACCATGGGGTTGGGTTGCCATGGCAACCACGGGGTTTGGTTGCTATGGTAACCATGGGGTTGGGTTGCCATGGCAACCATGGGGTTGTGTTGCCATGGTAACCATGGCGTTGGTTTGCCATAGCAACCATGGGGTTGTGTTGCCATGGTAACCATGGCGTTTAGTTGCCATGGCAACGACGGGGTTGGGTTGCCATGGTAACCATGGTGTTGGGTTGCTATGGTAACCATGCGGTTGTGTTGCCATGGTATCCATGGGGTTGGGTTGCCATGGCAACCACGGGGTTTGGTTGCTATGGTAACCATGGGGTTGGGTTGCCATGTCAACCATGGGGTTGGGTTCCCATGGTAACCATGGGGTTGGGTTGCCATGGCAACCATGGGGTTGTGTTGCCATGGTAACCATGGCGTTTAGTTGCCATGGCAACTATGGGGTTCTGTTGCCATGGTAACCATGGGGTTGGGTTGCCATGGCAACCATGGGGTTGTGTTGCCATGGGAACCATGGGGTTGGGTTGCCATGGCATCCACGGGGTTGGGTTGCCATGGCAACCACGGGGTTTGGTTGCCATGGCAACCATGGGGTTCTGTGTCCATGGTAACCATGGGGTTGTGTTGCCATGGTAAACATGGCGTTTTGTTGCCATGGCAACTATGGGGTTGTGTTGCCATGGCAACCATGGGGTAGTGTTTCCATGGCAACCACGGGGTTTGGTTGCCATGGTAACCATGGGGTTGGGTTGTCATGGCAACCATGGGGTTGTGTTGCCATGGTAACCATGGCGTTTAGTTGCCATGGCAACTATGGGGTTCTCTTGCCATGGTAACCATGGGGTTGCGTTGCCATGGCAACCATGGGGTTGTGTTGCCATGGGAACCATGGGGTTGGGTTGCCATGGCATCCACGGGGTTGGGTTGCCATGGCAACCACGGGGTTTGGTTGCCATGGCAACCATGGGGTTGTGTTGCCATGGGAACCATGGCGTTTAGTTGCCATGACAACTATGGGGTTCTGTTGCCATGGTAACCATGGGGTTGGGTTGCCATGGCAACCATGGGGTTGTGTTGCCGTGGGAACCATGGGGTTGGGTTGCCATGGCAACCATGGGGTTGGGTTGCCATGGCAACCATGGGGTTGTGTTGCCATGGTAACCATGGCGTTTAGTTGCCATGGCAACCACGGGGTTTGGTTGCCATGGTGACCATGGGGTTGGGTTGCCATGGCAACCATGGGGTTCGGTTGCCATGGCAACCATGGGGTTGGGTTGCCATGGCATCCACGGTGTTGGGTTGCCATGGCAACCACGGGGTTTGGTTGCCATGGTAACCATGGGGTTGGGTTGCTATGGAAACTATGGGGTTTGGTTGCTATGGTAACCATGGGGTTCTGTGTCCATGGTAACCATGGGGTTGTGTTGCCATGGTAACCATGGCGTTTTGTTGCCATGGCAACTATGGGGTTCTGTTGCCATGGCAACCATGGGGTAGTGTTTCCATGGCAACCATGGGGTAGTGTTGCCATGGTAACGATGGGGTTGGCTTGCCATGGCAACCACGGGGTTGTGTTCTCATGGGAACCATGGGGTTGTGTTGCCATGGTAACCATGGGGTTGGGTTGCCATGGCAACCACGGGGTTTGGTTGCTATGGTAACCATGGGGTTGGGTTGCCATGGCAACCATGGGGTTGTGTTGCCATGGTAACCATGGCGTTTAGTTGCCATGGCAACCACGGGGTTTGGTTGCCATGGTAACCATGGGGTTGGGTTGCCATGGCAACCATGGGGTAGTGTTTCCATGGCAACCATGGGGTTGTGTTGCCATTGTAACTATGGGGTTGGGTTGCTATGGAAACTATGGGGTTTATTTGCCTTGGAAACCATGGGGTTGGGTTGCCATGGCAACCATGGGGTTGTGTTGCCATGGTAACCATGGCGTTTTGTTGCCATGGCAACTATGGGGTTCTGTTGCCATGGCAACCATGGGGTAGTGCTTCCATGGCAACCATGGGGATGTGTTGCCATGGTAACGATGGGGTTGGGTTGCTATGGTAACCATGCGGTTGTGTTGCCATGGTAACCATGGGGTTGGGTTGCCATGGCAACCACGGGGTTTGGTTGCTATGGTAACCATGGGGTTGGGTTGCCATGGCAACCATGGGGTTGTGTTGCCATGGTAACCATCGCGTTGGTTTGCCATGGCAACCATGGGGTTGTGTTGCCATGGTAACCATGGCGTTTAGTTGCCATGGCAACGACGGGGTTTGGTTGCCATGGTAACCATGGTGTTGGGATGCTATGGTAACCATGCGGTTGTGTTGCCATGGTATCCATGGGGTTGGGTTGCCATGGCAACCACGGGGTTTGGTTGCTATGGTAACCATGGGGTTGGGTTGCCATGGCAACCATGGGGTTGTGTTGCCATGGTAACCATGGCGTTTAGTTGCCATGGCAACCACGGGGTTTGGTTGCCATGGTAACCATGGGGTTGGGTTGCCATGGCAACCATGGGGTAGTGTTTCCATGGCAACCATGGGGTTGTGTTGCCATGGTAACTATGGGGTTGGGTTGCTATGGAAACTATGGGGTTTAGTTGCCTTGGCAACCATGGGGTTGGGTTGCCATGGCAACCATGGGGTTGTGTTGCCATGGTAACCATGGCGTTTTGTTGCCATGGCAAATATGGGGTTCTGTTGCCATGGCAACCATGGGGTAGTGCTTCCATGGCAACCATGGGGTTGTGTTGCCATGGTAACTATGGGGTTGTGTTTCCATGGGAACCATGAGGTTGGATTGCCATGGCATCCACGGGGTTGGGTTGCCATGGCAACCACGGGGTTCTGTGTCCATGGTAACCATGGGGTTGTGTTGCCATGGTAACCATGGCGTTTTGTTGCCATGGCAACTATGGGGTTCTGTTGCCATGGCAACCATGGGGTAGTGTTTCCATGGCAACCATGGGGTAGTGTTGCCATGGTAACGATGGGGTTGGCTTGCCATGGCAACCACGGGGTTGTGTTCTCATGGGAACCATGGGGTTGTGTTGCCATGGTAACCATGGGGTTGGGTTGCCATGGCAACCACGGGGTTTGGTTGCTATGGTAACCATGGGGTTGGGTTGCCATGGCAACCATGGGGTTGTGTTGCCATGGTAACCATGGCGTTTAGTTGCCATGGCAACCACGGGGTTGGGTTGCCATGGTAACCATGGGGTTGGGTTGCCATGGCAACCATGGGGTTGTGTTGCCATGGTAACCATGGCGTTTTGTTGCCATGGCAACTATGGGGTTCTGTTGCCATGGCAACCATGGGGTAGTGTTTGCATGGCAACCATGGGGTTGGCTTGCCATGGAAACCACGGGGCTGTGTTCTCATGGGAACCATGAGGTTGTGTTGCCATGGTAACCATGGGATTGGGTTGCCATGGCAACCACGGGGTTTGGTTGCTATGGTAACCATGGGGTTGGGTTGCCATGGCAACAATGGGTTGCGTTGCCATGGTAACCATGGCGTTTAGTTGCCATGGCAAACACGGGGTTTGGTTGCCATGGTAACCATGGGGTTGGGTTGCCATGGCAACCATGGGGTTGTGTTGCCATGGTAACCATGGCGTTTTGTTGCCATGGCAACTATGGGGTTCTGTTGCCATGGCAACCATGGTGTAGTGTTTCCATGGCAACCATGGGGTTGTGTTGCCATGGTAACTATGGGGTTGGGTTGCTATGGAAACTATGGGGTTTAGTTGCCTTGGCAACCATGGGGTTGGGTTGCCATGGCAACCATGGGGTTGTGTTGCCATGGTAACCATGGCGTTTTGTTGCCATGGCAACTATGGGGTTCTGTTGCCATGGCAACCATGGGGTAGTGCTTCCATGGCAACCATGGGGATGTGTTGCCATGGTAACGATGGGGTTGGGTTGCTATGGTAACCATGCGGTTGTGTTGCCATGGTAACCATGGGGTTGTGTTGCCATTGCAACCACGGGGTTTGGTTGCCATGGCAACCATGGGGTAGTGTTTCCATGGCAACCACGGGGTTTGGTTACCATGGTAACCATGGGGTTGTGTTGCCATGGTAACCATGGGGTTGGGTTGCCATGGAAACCTAGGGTAGTGCTTCCATGGGAACCATGGGGATGTGTTGCCTTGGTAACGATGGGGTTGGCTTGCTATGATAACCATGGGGTTGTGTTGCCATGGTAACCATGGCGTTTTGTTGCCATGGCAACTATGGGGTTCTGTTGCCATGGCAACCATGGGGTAGTGTTTCCATGGCAACCACGGGGTTTGGTTGCCATGGTAACCATGCGGTTGGGTTGCCATGGCAACCATGGGGTTGGGTTGCAATGGGAACCATGGGGTTTGGTTGCCATGGCAACCATGGGGTTCTGTGTCCATGGTAACCATGGGGTTGTGTTGCCATGGTAACCATGGGATTGTGTTGCCATGGGAACCTTGGGGTTGGGTTGCCATGGCATCCACGGGGTTGGGTTGCCATGGCAACCTTGGGGTTGTGTTGCCATGGGAACCATGGGGTTGGGTTGCCATGGGATCCACGGGGTTGGGTTGCCATGGCAACCACGGGGTTTGGTTGCCATGGCAACCATGGGGTTCTGTGTCCATGGTAACCATGGGGTTGTGTTGCTATGGTAACCATGGCGTTTTGTTGCCATGGCAACTATGGTGTTCTGTTGCCATGGCAAGCATGGGGTAGTGTTTCCATGGCAACCACGGGGTTTGGTTGCCATGGTAACCACGGGGTTGGGTTGCCACGGCAACCACGGGGTTTGGTTGCTATGGTAACCATGGGGTTGGGTTGCCATGGCAACCATGGGGTTGTGTTGCCATGGTAACCATGGCGTTTAGTTGCCATGGCAACCACGGGGTTTGGTTGCCATGGTAACCATGGGGTTGGGTTGCCATGGCAACCATGGGGTTGGGTTGCAATGGCAACCATGGGGTTGTGTTGCCATGGTAACCATGGTGTTGGGTTGCCATGGCAACCACGGGGTTGTGTTGCCATGGTAAACAAGCGTTTAGTTGCCATGGCAACTATGGGGTTCTGTTGCCATGGTAACCATGGGGTTGGGTTGCCATGGCAACCATGGGGTTGTGTTTCAATGGGAAACATGGGGTTGGGTTGCCATGGCATCCACGGTGTTGGGTTGCCATGGCAACCACGGGGTTTGGTTGCCATGGCAACCATGGGGTTGTGTTGCCATGGTAACCATGGCGTTTAGTTGCCATGGCAACTATGGGGTTGTGTTGCCATGGTAACCATGGGGTAGTGTTTCCATGGCTACCATGGGATTGTGTTGCCATGGGAACCTTGGGGTTGGGTTGCCATGGCATCCACGGGGTTGGGTTGCCATGGCAACCACGGGGTTTGGTTGCCATGGCAACCATGGGGTTCTGTGTCCATGGTAACCATGGGGTTGTGTTGCCATGGTAACCATGGCGTTTTGTTGCCATGGCAACTATGGGGTTCTGTTGCCATGGCAACCATGGGGTAGTGTTTCCATGGCAACCGTGGGGTAGTGTTGCCGTGGTAACGATGGGGTGGCTTGCCATGGCAACCACGGGGTTGTGTTCTCATGGGAACCATGGGGTTGTGTTGCCATGGCAACCATGGGGTTCAGATGCCATGGTAACAATGCATTTGGTTTGCCATGGCAACCATGGGGTTCTGTTGCCATGGTAACCATGGCGTTTAGTTGCCATGGCAACTATGGGGTTCTGTTGCCATGGTAACCATGGGGTTGGGTTGCCATGGCAACCTTGGGGTTGTGTTGCCATGGGAACCATGGGGTTGGGTTGCCATGGCATCCACGGGGTTGGGTTGCCATGGCAACCACGGGGTTTGGTTGCCATGGAAACCATGGGGTTCTGTGTCCATGGTAACCATGGGGTTGTGTTGCTATGGTAACCATGGCGTTTTGTTGCCATGGCAACTATGGTGTTCTGTTGCCATGGCAACCATGGGGTAGTGTTTCCATGGCAACCACGGGGTTTGGTTGCCATGGTAACCATGGGGTTGGGTTGCCATGGCAACCACGGGGTTTGGTTGCTATGGTAACCATGGGGTTGGGTTGTCATGGCAACCATGGGGTTGTGTTGCCATGGTAACCATGGCGTTTAGTTGCCAGGGCAACCACGGGGTTTGGTTGCCATGGTAACCATGGGGTTGGGTTGTCATGGCAACCATGGGGTTGGGTTGGCATGGCAACCATGGGGTTGTGTTGCCATGGTAACCATGGCGTTTAGTTGCCAGGGCAACCACGGGGTTTGGTTGCCATGGTAACCATGGGGTTGGGTTGCCATGGCAACGATGGGGTTGGGTTGGCATTGCAACCATGGGGTTGTGTTGCCATGGTAACCATGGGGTTGGGTTGCCATGGGAACCATGGGGTTGGGTTGCCATGGCAACCATGGGGTTGGTTTGCCATGGCAATCATGGGGTTGTGTTTCCATGGTAACCATGGCGTTTAGTTGCCATGGCAACCACGAGGTTTGGTTGCCATGGTAACCGTGGGGTTGGGTTCCCATGTCAACCATGGTGTTGGGTTCCCATGGTAAACATGGGGTTTGGTTGCCATGGCAACCATGGGGTTGTGTTGCCATGGTAACCATGGCGTTTAGTTGCCATGGCAACTATGGGGTTCTGTTGCCATGGTAACCATGGGGTTGGTTTGCCATGGCAACCATGGGGTTGTGTTGCCATGGGAACCATGGGGTTGTGTTGCCATGGTAACCATGGCGTTTAGTTGCCATGGCAACTATGGGGTTCTGTTGCCATGGTAACCATGGGGTTGGGTTGCTATGGCAACCATGGGGTTGTGTTGCCATGGGAACCATGGGGTTGGGTTGCCATGGCATCCACGGGGTTGGGTTGCCATGGCAACCACGGGGTTTGGTTGCCATGGCAACCATGGGGTTCTGTGTCCATGGTAACAATGGGGTTGTGTTGCCATGGTAACCATGGCGTTTTGTTGCCATGGCAACTATGGGGTTCTGTTGCCATGGCAACCATGGGGTAGTGTTTCCATGGCAACCACGGGGTTTGGTTGCCATGGTAACCATGGGGTTGGGTTGCCATGGCAACCATGGGGTTGTGTTGCCATGGTAACCATGGGGTTGGGTTGCCATGGCAACCATGGGGTTGGGTTGCCATGGTAACCATGGGGTTGGGTTGCCATGGGAACCATGGGGTTGGGTTGCCATGGCAACCATGGGGTTGGGTTGCCATGGCAATCATGGGGTTGTGTTGCCATGGTAACCATGGCGTTTAGTTGCCATGGCAACCACGGGGTTTGGTTGCCATGGTAACCATGGGGTTGGGTTGCCATGGCAACCATGGGGTTGGGTTGCCATGGCAACCATGGCGTTGGGTTCCCATGGTAACCATGGGGTTGGGTTGCCATGGCAACCATGGGGTTGTGTTGCCATGGTAACCATGGCGTTTAGTTGACATGGCAACTATGGGGTTCTGTTGCCATGGTAACCATGGGGTTGGGTTGCCATGGCAACCATGGGGTTGTGTTGCCATGGTAACCATGGCGTTTAGTTGCCATGGCAACCATGGGGTTCTGTTGCCATGGTAACCATGGGGTTGGGTTGCCATGGGAACCTTGGTGTTGTGTTGCCATGGGAACCATGGGGTTGGGTTGCCATGGGAACCATGGGGTTGGGTTGCCATGGCAACCATGGGGTTGGGTTCCCATGGTAACCATGGGGTTGGGTTGCCATGGCAACCATGGGGTTGTGTTGCCATGGGAACCATGGCGTTTAGTTGCCATGGCAACTATGGGGTTCTGTTGCCATGGCAACCATGGGGTTGGGTTGCCATGGCAACCATGGGGTTGTGTTGCCATGGGAACCATGGGGTTGGGTTGCCATGGCATTTACGGGGTTTGGTTGCCATGGCAACCACGGGGTTTGGTTGCCATGGCAACCATGGGGTTCTGTGTCCATGGTAACCATGGGGTTGTGTTGCCATGGTAACCATGGCGTTCTGTTGCCATGGCAACTATGGGGTTCTGATGCCATGGCAACCATGGGGTAGTGTTTCCATGGCAACCACGGGGTTTGGTTGCCATGGTAACCATGGGGTTGGGTTGCTATAGCAACCATGGGGTTGGGTTGCCATGGCAACCATGGGGTTGTGTTGCCATGGTAACCATGGGGTTGGGTTGCCATGGCAACCATGGGGTTGTGTTGCCATGGTAACCATGGCGTTTAGTTGCCATGGCAACTATGGTGTTCTGTTGCCATGGTAACCATGGGGTTGGGTTGCCATGGCAACCATGGGGTTGTGTTGCCATGGGAACCATGGGGTTTGGTTGCCATAGCATCCACGGGGTTGTGTTGCCATGGCAACCACGGGGTTTGGTTGCCATGGCAACCATGGGGTTCTGTGTCCATGGTAACCATGGGGTTGTGTTGCCATGGTAACCATGGCGTTTTGTTGCCATGGCAACTATGGGGTTCTGTTGCCATGGCAACCATGGGGTAGTGTTGCCATGGGAACCATAGGGTTTGGTTGCCATGGCAACCATGGGGTTGTGTTGCCATGGTAACCATGGTGTTTAGTTGCCATGGCAACCACGGGGTTTGGTTGCCATGGTAACCATGGGGTTGGGTTGCCATGGCAACCATGGGGTAGTGTTTCCATGGCAACCATGGGGTTGTGTTGCCATGGTAACTATGGGGTTGGGTTGCTATGGAAACTATGGGGTTTATTTGCCTTGGAAACCATGGGGTTGGGTTGCCATGGCAACCATGGTGTTGTGTTGCCATGGTAACCATGGCGTTTTGTTGCCATGGCAACTATGGGGTTCTGTTGCCATGGCAACCATGGGGTAGTGCTTCCATGGCAACCATGGGGATGTGTTGCCATGGTAACGATGGGGTTGTGTTGCTATGGTAACCATGCGGTTGTGTTGCCATGGTAACCATGGGGTTGGGTTGCCATGGCAACCACGGGGTTTGGTTGCTATGGTAACCATGGGGTTGGGTTGCCATGGCAACCATGGGGTTGTGTTGCCATGGTAACCATGGCGTTGGTTTGCCATGGCAACCATGGGGTTGTGTTGCCATGGTAACCATGGCGTTTAGTTGCCATGGCAACGACGGGGTTTGGTTGCCATGGTAACCATGGTGTTGGGTTGCTATGGTAACCATGCGGTTGTGTTGCCATGGTATCCATGGGGTTGGGTTGCCATGGCAACCACGGGGTTTGGTTGCTATGGTAACCATGGGGTTGGGTTGCCATGGCAACCATGGGGTTGTGTTGCCATGGTAACCATGGCGTTTAGTTGCCATGGCAACCACGGGGTTTGGTTGCCATGGTAACCATGGGGTTGGGTTGCCATGTCAACCATGGGGTTGGGTTCCCATGGTAACCATGGGGTTGGGTTGCCATGGCAACCATGGGGTTGTGTTGCCATGGTAACCATGGCGTTTAGTTGCCATGGCAACTATGGGGTTCTGTTGCCATGGGAACCATGGGGTTGGGTTGCCATGGCAACCATGGGGTTGTGTTGCCATGGGAACCATGGGGTTGGGTTGCCATGGCATCCACGGGGTTGGGTTGCCATGGCAACCACGGGGTTTGGTTGCCATGGCAACCATGGGGTTCTGTGTCCATGGTAACCATGGGGTTGTGTTGCCATGGTAAACATGGCGTTTTGTTGCCATGGCAACTATGGGGTTGTGTTGCCATGGCAACCATGGGGTAGTGTTTCCATGGCAACCACGGGGTTTGGTTGCCATGGTAACCATGGGGTTGGGTTGTCATGGCAACCATGGGGTTGTGTTGCCATGGTAACCATGGCGTTTAGTTGCCATGGCAACTATTGCTTTCTGTTGCCATGGTAACCATGGGGTTGCGTTGCCATGGCAACCGTGGGGTTGTGTTGCCATGGGAACCATGGGGTTGGGTTGCCATGGCATCCACGGGGTTGGGTTGCCATGGCAACCACGGGGTTTGGTTGCCATGGCAACCATGGGGTTGTGTTGCCATGGTAACCATGGCGTTTAGTTGCCATGGCAACTATGGGGTTCTGTTGCCATGGTAACCATGGGGTTGGGTTGCCATGGCAACCATGGGGTTGTGTTGCCGTGGGAACCATGGGGTTGGGTTGCCATGGCAACCATGGGGTTGGGTTGCCATGGCAACCATGGGGTTGTGTTGCCATGGTAACCATGGCGTTTAGTTGCCATGGCAACCACGGGGTTTGGTTGCCATGGTAACCATGGGGTTTCTGTTGCCATGGTAACCATGGGGTTGGGTTGCCATGGCAACCATGGGGTTGGGTTGCCATGGCATCCACGGTGTTGGGTTGCCATGGCAACCACGGGGTTTGGTTGCCATGGTAACCATGGGGTTGGGTTGCCATGGCAGCCATGGGGTTGGGTTGCAATGGCAACCATGGGGTTGGGTTCCCATGGTAACCATGGGGTTGGGTTGCCATGGCAACCATGGGGTTGTGTTGCCATGGTAACCATGGCGTTTAGTTGCCATGGCAACTATGGGGTTCTGTTGCCATGGTAACCATGGGGTTGGGTTGCCATGGCAACCATGGGGTTGTGTTGCCATGGGAACCATGGGGTTGGGTTGCCATGGCATCCACGGTGTTGGGTTGCCATGGCAACCACGGGGTTTGGATGCCATAGCAACCATGGGGTTCTGTGTCCATGGTAACCATGGGGTTGTGTTGCCATGGTAACCATGGCGTTTTGTTGCCATGGCAACTATGGGGTTCTGTTGCCATGGCAACCATGGGGTAGTGTTTCCATGGCAACCACGGGGTTTCGTTGCCATGGTAACCATGGGGTTGGGTTGCCATTGGCAACCATGGGGTTGGGTTGCCATGGCAACCATGGGGTTGTGTTGCCATGGTAACCATGGGGTTGGGTTGCCATGGCAACCATGGGGTTGTGTTGCCATGGGAACCATGGGGATGGGTTGCCATGGCATCCACGGGGTTGGGTTGCCATGGCAACCACGGGGTTTTGTTGCCATGGCAACCATGGGGTAGTGTTTCCATGGCAACCACGGCGTTTGGTTGCCATGGTAACCTTGGGGTTGGGTTGCCATGGCAACCACGGGGTTTGGTTGCTCTGGTAACCATGGGGTTGGGTTGCCATGGCAACCATGGGGTTGTGTTGCCATGGTAACCATGGCGTTTAGTTGCCATGGAAACCACGGGGTTCTGTTGCCATGGTAACCATGGGGTTGGGTTGCCATGGCAACCATGGGGTTGTGTTGCCATGGTAACCATGGGGTTGGGTTGCCATGGCAACCATGGGGATGGGTTGCCATGGCAACCATGGGGTTGGGTTGCCATGGCAACCATGGGGTTTTGTTGCCATGGCAACCATGGGGTTGTGTTGCCATGGGAACCATGGGGTTGGGTTGCCATGGCAACCATGGGGTTGTGTTGCCATGGGAACCATGGGGTTGGGTTGCCATGGCATCCACGGGGTTGGGTTGCCATGGGAACCACGGGGTTTGGTTGCCATGGCAACCATGGGGTTCTGTGTCCATGGTAACCATGGGGTTGTGTTGCCATGGCAACCACGGGGTTTGGTTGCTCTGGTAACCATGGGGTTGGGTTGCCATGGCAACCATGCGGTTGCGTTCCCATGGTAACCATGGGGCTGGGTTGCCATGGCAACCATGGGGTTGTGTTGCCATGGGAACCATGGGGTTGGGTTGCCATGGCATCCACGGGGTTGGGTTGCCATGGCAACCACGGGGTTTGGTTGCCATGGCAACCATGGGGTTGTGTTGCCATGGTAACCATGGCGTTTAGTTGCCATGGCAACTATGGGGTTCTGTTGCCATGGTAACCATGGGGTTGGGTTGCCATGGCAACCATGGGGTTGTGTTGCCGTGGGAACCATGGGGTTGGGTTGCCATGGCAACCATGGGGTTGGGTTGCCATGGCAACCATGGGGTTGTGTTGCCATGGTAACCATGGCGTTTAGTTGCCATGGCAACCACGGGGTTTGGTTGCCATGGTAACCATGGGGTTTCTGTTGCCATGGTAACCATGGGGTTGGGTTGCCATGGCAACCATGGGGTTGGGTTGCCATGGCATCCACGGTGTTGGGTTGCCATGGCAACCACGGGGTTTGGTTGCCATGGTAACCATGGGGTTGGGTTGCCATGGCAGCCATGGGGTTGGGTTGCAATGGCAACCATGGGGTTGGGTTCCCATGGCAACCATGGGGTTGGGTTGCCATGGCAACCATGGGGTTGTGTTGCCATGGTAACCATGCCGTTTAGTTGCCATGGCAACTATGGGGTTCTGTTGCCATGGTAACCATGGGGTTGGGTTGCCATGGCAACCATGGGGTTGTGTTGCCATGGGAACCATGGGGTTGGGTTGCCATGGCATCCACGGTGTTGGGTTGCCATGGCAACCACGGGGTTTGGATGCCATAGCAACCATGGGGTTCTGTGTCCATGGTAACCATGGGGTTGTGTTGCCATGGTAACCATGGCGTTTTGTTGCCATGGCAACTATGGGGTTCTGTTGCCATGGCAACCATGGGGTAGTGTTTCCATGGCAACCACGGGGTTTCGTTGCCATGGTAACCATGGGGTTGGGTTGCCATTGGCAACCATGGGGTTGGGTTGCCATGGCAACCATGGGGTTGTGTTGCCATGGTAACCATGGGGTTGGGTTGCCATGGCAACCATGGGGTTGTGTTGCCATGGGAACCATGGGGATGGGTTGCCATGGCATCCACGGGGTTGGGTTGCCATGGCAACCACGGGGTTTTGTTGCCATGGCAACCATGGGGTAGTGTTTCCATGGCAACCACGGCGTTTGGTTGCCATGGTAACCTTGGGGTTGGGTTGCCATGGCAACCACGGGGTTTGGTTGCTCTGGTAACCATGGGGTTGGGTTGCCATGGCAACCATGGGGTTGTGTTGCCATGGTAACCATGGCGTTTAGTTGCCATGGAAACCACGGGGTTCTGTTGCCATGGTAACCATGGGGTTGGGTTGCCATGGCAACCATGGGGTTGTGTTGCCATGGTAACCATGGGGTTGGGTTGCCATGGCAACCATGGGGATGGGTTGCCATGGCAACCATGGGGTTGGGTTGCCATGGCAACCATGGGGTTTTGTTGCCATGGCAACCATGGGGTTGTGTTGCCATGGGAACCATGGGGTTGGGTTGCCATGGCAACCATGGGGTTGTGTTGCCATGGTAACCATGGGGTTGGGTTGCCATGGCATCCACGGGGTTGGGTTGCCATGGGAACCACGGGGTTTGGTTGCCATGGCAACCATGGGGTTCTGTGTCCATGGTAACCATGGGGTTGGGTTGCCATGGCAACCACGGGGTTTGGTTGCTCTGGTAACCATGGGGTTGGGTTGCCATGGCAACCATGCGGTTGCGTTCCCATGGTAACCATGGGGCTGGGTTGCCATGGCAACCATGGGGTTGGCTTGCCATGGCAACCACGGGGTTGTGTTCTCATGGGAACCATGGGGTTGTGTTGCCATGGTAACCATGGGGTTGGGTTGCCATGGCAACCACGGGGTTTGGTTGCTATGGTAACCATGGGGTTGGGTTGCCATGGCAACCATGGGGTTGTGTTGCAATGGTAACCATGGAGTTTAGTTGCCATGGCAACCACGGGGTTTGGTTGCCATGGTAACCATGGGTTTGGGTTGCCATGGCAACCATGGGATTGTGTTGCCATGGTAACCATGGCGTTTTGTTGCGATGGCAAATTTGGGGTTCTGTTGCCATGGAAACCATGGGGTAGTGTTTCCATGGCAACCATGGGGTTGTGTTGCCATGGTAACTATGGGGTTGGGTTGCTATGGAAACCATGGGGTTTAGTTGCCTTGGCAGCCATGGGGTTGGGTTGCCATGGCAACCATGGGGTTGTGTTGCCATGGTAACCATGGCGTTTTGTTGCCATGGCAACTATGGGGTTCTGTTGCCATGGCAACCATGGGGTAGTGCTTCCATGGCAACCATGGGGATGTGTTGCCATGGTAACGATGGGGTTGGGTTGCTATGGTAACCATGCGGTTGTGTTGCCATGGTAACCATGGGGTTGGGTTGCCATGGCAACCACGGGGTTTGGTTGCTATGGTAACCATGGGGTTGGGTTGCCATGGCAACCATGGGGTTGTGTTGCCATGGTAACCATGGCGTTTAGTTGCCATGGCAACCACGGGGTATGGTTGCCATGGTAACCATGGGGTTGGGTTGCCATGGCAACCATGGGGTTGTGTTGCCATGGTAACCATGGCGTTGTGTTGCGATGGCAACTATGGGGTTCTGTTGCCATGGCAACCATGGGGTAGTGTTTCCATGGCAACCATGGGGTTGTGTTGCCATGGTAACTATGGGGTTGGGTTGCTATGGAAACTATGGGGTTTGGTTGCTATGGTAACCATGGGGTTCTGTGTCCATGGTAACCATGGGGTTGTGTTGCCATGGTAACCATGGCGTTTTGTTGCCATGGCAACTATGTGGTTCTGTTGCCATGGCAACCATGGGGTAGTGTTTCCATGGCAACCATGGGGTAGTGTTGCCATGGTAACGATGGGGTTGGCTTGCCATGGCAACCACGGGGTTGTGTTCTCATGGGAACCATGGGGTTGTGTTGCCATGGTAACCATGGGGTTGGGTTGCCATGGCAACCACGGGGTTTGGTTGCTATGGTAACCATGGGGTTGGGTTGCCATGGCAACCATGGGGTTGTGTTGCCATGGTAACCATGGCGTTTAGTTGCCATGGCAACCACGGGGTTTGGTTGCCATGGTAACCATGGGGTTGGGTTGCCATGGCAACCATGGGGTAGTGTTTCCATGGCAACCATGGGGTTGTGTTGCCATTGTAACTATGGGGTTGGGTTGCTATGGAAACTATGGGGTTTATTTGCCTTGGAAACCATGGGGTTGGGTTGCCATGGCAACCATGGGGTTGTGTTGCCATGGTAACCATGGCGTTTTGTTGCCATGGCAACTATGGGGTTCTGTCGCCATGGCAACCATGGGGTAGTGCTTCCATGGCAACCATGGGGATGTGTTGCCATGGTAACGATGGGGTTGGGTTGCTATGGTAACCATGCGGTTGTGTTGCCATGGTAACCATGGGGTTGGGTTGCCATGGCAACCACGGGGTTTGGTTGCTATGGTAACCATGGGGTTGGGTTGCCATGGCAACCATGGGGTTGTGTTGCCATGGTAACCATGGCGTTGGTTTGCCATGGCAACCATGGGGTTGTGTTGCCATGGTAACCATGGCGTTTAGTTGCCATGGCAACGACGGGGTTTGGTTGCCATGGTAACCATGGTGTTGGGTTGCTATGGTAACCATGCGGTTGTGTTGCCATGGTATCCATGGGGTTGGGTTGCCATGGCAACCACGGGGTTTGGTTGCCATGGTAACCATGGGGTTGGGTTGCCATGGCAACCATGGGGTTGTGTTGCCATGGTAACCATGGCGTTTTGTTGCCATGGCAACTATGGGGTTCTGTTGCCATGGCAACCATGGGGTAGTGTTTCCATGGCAACCATGGGGTTGTGTTGCCATGGTAACTATGGGGTAGGGTTGCTATGGAAACTATGGGGTTTAGTTGCCTTGGCAACCACGGGGTTTGGTTGCCATGGCAACCATGGGGTTCTGTGTCCATGGTAACCATGGGGTTGTGTTGCAATGGTAACCATGGCGTTTTGTTGCCATGGCAACTATGGGGTTCTGTTGCCATGGCAACCATGGGGTAGTGCTTCCATGGCAACCATGGGGATGTGTTGCCATGGTAACGATGGGGTTGGGTTGCTATGGTAACCATGCGGTTGTGTTGCCATGGTAACCATGGGGTTGTGTTGCCATTGCAACCACGGGGTTTGGTTGCCATGGCAACCATGGGGTAGTGTTTCCATGGCAACCACGGGGTTTGGTTGCCATGGTAACCATGGGGTTGGGTTGCCATGACAACCATGGGGTTGGGTTGCCATGGCAACCATGGGGTTGTGTTGCCATGGTAACCATGGGGTTGGGTTGCCATGGAAACCTAGGGTAGTGCTTCCATGGCAACCATGGGGATGTGTTGCCTTGGTAACGATGGGGTTGGCTTGCTATGATAACCATGGGGTTGTGTTGCCATGGTAACCATGGCGTTTTGTTGCCATGGCAACTATGGGGTTCTGTTGCCATGGCAACCATGGGGTAGTGTTTCCTTGGCAACCACGGGGTTTGGTTGCCATGGTAACCATGGGGTTGGGTTGCCATGGCAACCATGGGGTTGGGTTGCAATGGCAACCATGGGGTTGTGTTGCCATGGTAACCATGGGGTTGGGTTGCCATGGCAACCATGGGGTTGTGTTGCCATGGTAAACAAGCGTTTAGTTGCCATGGCAACTATGGGGTTCTGTTGCCATGGTAACCATGGGGTTGGGTTGCCATGGCAACCATGGGGTTGTGTTTCAATGGGAACCATGGGGTTGGGTTGCCATGGCATCCACGGGGTTGGGTTGCCATGGCAACCACGGGGTTTGGTTGCCATGGCAACCATGGTGTTGTGTTGCCATGGTAACCATGGCGTTTAGTTGCCATGCCAACTATGGGGTTGTGTTGCCATGGTAACCATGGTGTAGTGTTTCCATGGCAACCATGGGATTGTGTTGCCATGGGAACCTTGGGGTTGGGTTGCCATGGCATCCACGGGGTTGGGTTGCCATGGCAACCACGGGGTTTGGGTGCCATGGCAACCATGGGGTTCTGTGTCCATGGTAACCATGGGGTTGTGTTACAATGGTAACCATGGCGTTTTGTTGCCATGGCAACTATGGGGTTCTGTTGCCATGGCAACCATGGGGTAGTGTTTCCATGGCAACCGTGGGGTAGTGTTGCCATGGTAACGATGGGGTGGCTTGCCATGGCAACCACGGGGTTGTGTTCTCATGGGAACCATGGGGTTGTGTTGCCATGGCAACCATGGGGTTCAGATGCCATGGTAACAATGCATTTGGGTTGCCATGGCAACCATGGGGTTCTGTTGCCATGGTAACCATGGCGTTTTGTTGCCATGGCAACTATGGGGTTCTGTTGCCATGGCAACCATGGGGTAGTGTTTCCATGGCAACCATGGGGTAGTGTTGCCATGTTAACGACGGGGTTGGCTTGCCATGGCAACCATGGGGTTGTGTTCTCATGGGAACCATGGGGTTGTGTTGCCATGGTAACCATGGGGTTGGGTTGCCATGGCAACCACGGGGTTTGGTTGCTATGGTAACCATGGCGTTTTGTTGCCATGGCAACCATGGGGTTGTGTTGCCATGGTAACCATGGCGTTTAGTTGCCATGGCAACCACGGGGTTGGGTTGCCATGGTAACCATGGGGTTGGGTTGCCATGGCAACCATGGGGTTGTGTTGCCATGGTAACCATGGCGTTTTGTTGCCATGGCAACTATGGGGTTCTGTTGCCATGGCAACCATGGGGTAGTGTTTGCATGGCAACCATGGGGTTGGCTTGCCATGGAAACCACGGGGCTGTGTTCTCATGGGAACCATGAGGTTGTGTTGCCATGGTAACCATGGGGTTGGGTTGCCATGGCAACCACGGGGTTTGGTTGTTATGGTAACCATGGGGTTGGGTTGCCATGGCAACAATGGGTTGCGTTCCCATGGTAACCATGGCGTTTAGTTGCCATGGCAAACACGGGGTTTGGTTGCCATGGTAACCATGGGGTTGGGTTGCCATGGCAACCATGGGGTTGTGTTGCCATGGTAACCATGGCGTTTTGTTGCCATGGCAACTATGGGGTTCTGTTGCCATGGCAACCATGGGGTAGTGTTTCCATGGCAACCATGGGGTTGTGTTGCCATGGTAACTATGGGGTTGGGTTGCTATGGAAACTATGGGGTTTAGTTGCCTTGGCAACCACGGGGTTCTGTGTCCATGGTAACCATGGGGTTGTGTTGCCATGGTAACCATGGCGTTTTGTTGCCATGGCAACTATGGGGTTCTGTTGCCATGGCAACCATGGGGTAGTGCTTCCATGGCAACCATGGGGATGTGTTGCCATGGTAACGATGGGGTTCGGTTGCTATGGTAACCATGCGGTTGTGTTGCCATGGTAACCATGGGGTTGTGTTGCCATTGCAACCACGGGGTTTGGTTGCCATGGCAACCATGGGGTAGTGTTTCCATGGCAACCACGGGGTTTGGTTGCCATGGTAACCATGGGGTTGGGTTGCCATGACAACCATGGGGTTGGGTTGCCATGGCAACCATGGGGTTGTGTTGCCATGGTAACCATGGGGTTGGGTTGCCATGGAAACCTAGGGTAGTGCTTCCATGGCAACCATGGGGATGTGTTGCCTTGGTAACGATGGGGTTGGCTTGCTATGATAACCATGGGGTTGTGTTGCCATGGTAACCATGGCGTTTTGTTGCCATGGCAACTATGGGGTTCTGTTGCCATGGCAACCATGGGGTAGTGTTTCCATGGCAACCACGGGGTTTGGTTGCCATGGTAACCATGGGGTTGGGTTGCCATGGCAACCATGGGGTTGGGTTGCAATGGCAACCATGGGGTTGTGTTGCCATGGTAACAATGGGGTTGGGTTGCCATGGCAACCATTTGGTTGTGTTGCCATTGTAAACTAGCGTTTAGTTGCCATGGCAACTATGGGGTTCTGTTGCCATGGTAACCATGGGGTTGGGTTGCCATGGCAACCATGGGGTTGTGTTTCAATGGGAAACATGGGGTTGGGTTGCCATGGCATCCACGGGGTTGGGTTGCCATGGCAACCACGGGGTTTGGTTGCCATGGCAACCATGGTGTTGTGTTGCCATGGTAACCATGGCGTTTAGTTGCCATGCCAACTATGGGGTTGTGTTGCCATGGTAACCATGGTGTAGTGTTTCCATGGCAACCATGGGATTGTGTTGCCATGGGAACCTTGGGGTTGGGTTGCCATGGCATCCACGGGGTTGGGTTGCCATGGCAACCACGGGGTTTGGTTGCCATGGCAACCATGGGGTTCTGTGTCCATGGTAACCATGGGGTTGTGTTACCATGGTAACCATGGCGTTTTGTTGCCATGGCAACTATGGGGTTCTGTTTCCATGGCAACCATGGGGTAGTGTTTCCATGGCAACCGTGGGGTAGTGTTGCCATGGTAACGATGGGGTGGCTTGCCATGGCAACCACGGGGTTGTGTTCTCATGGGAACCATGGGGTTGTGTTGCCATGGCAACCATGGGGTTCAGATGCCATGGTAACAATGCATTTGGGTTGCCATGGCAACCATGGGGTTCTGTTGCCATGGTAACCATGGCGTTTTGTTGCCATGGCAACTATGGGGTTCTGTTGCCATGGCAACCATGGGGTAGTGTTTCCATGGCAACCATGGGGTAGTGTTGCCATGGTAACGATGGGGTTGGCTTGCCATGGCAACCACGGGGTTGTGTTCTCATGGGAACCATGGGGTTGTGTTGCCATGGTAACCATGGGGTTGGGTTGCCATGGCAACCACGGGGTTTGGTTGCTATGGTAACCATGGCGTTTTGTTGCCATGGCAACCATGGGGTTGTGTTGCCATGGTAACCATGGCGTTTAGTTGCCATGGCAACCACGGGGTTGGGTTGCCATGGTAACCATGGGGTTGGGTTGCCATGGCAACCATGGGGTTGTGTTGCCATGGTAACCATGGCGTTTTGTTGCCATGGCAACTATGGGGTTCTGTTGCCATGGCAACCATGGGGTAGTGTTTGCATGGCAACCATGGGGTTGGCTTGCCATGGAAACCACGGGGCTGTGTTCTCATGGGAACCATGAGGTTGTGTTGCCATGGTAACCATGGGGTTGGGTTGCCATGGCAACCACGGGGTTTGGTTGTTATGGTAACCATGGGGTTGGGTTGCCATGGCAACAATGGGTTGCGTTCCCATGGTAACCATGGCGTTTAGTTGCCATGGCAAACACGGGGTTTGGTTGCCATGGTAACCATGGGGTTGGGTTGCCATGGCAACCATGGGGTTGTGTTGCCATGGTAACCATGGCGTTTTGTTGCCATGGCAACTATGGGGTTCTGTTGCCATGGCAACCATGGGGTAGTGTTTCCATGGCAACCATGGGGTTGTGTTGCCATGGTAACTATGGGGTTGGGTTGCTATGGAAACTATGGGGTTTAGTTGCCTTGGCAACCACGGGGTTCTGTGTCCATGGTAACCATGGGGTTGTGTTGCCATGGTAACCATGGCGTTTTGTTGCCATGGCAACTATGGGGTTCTGTTGCCATGGCAACCATGGGGTAGTGCTTCCATGGCAACCATGGGGATGTGTTGCCATGGTAACGATGGGGTTCGGTTGCTATGGTAACCATGCGGTTGTGTTGCCATGGTAACCATGGGGTTGTGTTGCCATTGCAACCACGGGGTTTGGTTGCCATGGCAACCATGGGGTAGTGTTTCCATGGCAACCACGGGGTTTGGTTGCCATGGTAACCATGGGGTTGGGTTGCCATGACAACCATGGGGTTGGGTTGCCATGGCAACCATGGGGTTGTGTTGCCATGGTAACCATGGGGTTGGGTTGCCATGGAAACCTAGGGTAGTGCTTCCATGGCAACCATGGGGATGTGTTGCCTTGGTAACGATGGGGTTGGCTTGCTATGATAACCATGGGGTTGTGTTGCCATGGTAACCATGGCGTTTTGTTGCCATGGCAACTATGGGGTTCTGTTGCCATGGCAACCATGGGGTAGTGTTTCCATGGCAACCACGGGGTTTGGTTGCCATGGTAACCATGGGGTTGGGTTGCCATGGCAACCATGGGGTTGGGTTGCAATGGCAACCATGGGGTTGTGTTGCCATGGTAACAATGGGGTTGGGTTGCCATGGCAACCATTTGGTTGTGTTGCCATTGTAAACTAGCGTTTAGTTGCCATGGCAACTATGGGGTTCTGTTGCCATGGTAACCATGGGGTTGGGTTGCCATGGCAACCATGGGGTTGTGTTTCAATGGGAAACATGGGGTTGGGTTGCCATGGCATCCACGGGGTTGGGTTGCCATGGCAACCACGGGGTTTGGTTGCCATGGCAACCATGGTGTTGTGTTGCCATGGTAACCATGGCGTTTAGTTGCCATGCCAACTATGGGGTTGTGTTGCCATGGTAACCATGGTGTAGTGTTTCCATGGCAACCATGGGATTGTGTTGCCATGGGAACCTTGGGGTTGGGTTGCCATGGCATCCACGGGGTTGGGTTGCCATGGCAACCACGGGGTTTGGTTGCCATGGCAACCATGGGGTTCTGTGTCCATGGTAACCATGGGGTTGTGTTACCATGGTAACCATGGCGTTTTGTTGCCATGGCAACTATGGGGTTCTGTTTCCATGGCAACCATGGGGTAGTGTTTCCATGGCAACCGTGGGGTAGTGTTGCCATGGTAACGATGGGGTGGCTTGCCATGGCAACCACGGGGTTGTGTTCTCATGGGAACCATGGGGTTGTGTTGCCATGGCAACCATGGGGTTCAGATGCCATGGTAACAATGCATTTGGGTTGCCATGGCAACCATGGGGTTCTGTTGCCATGGTAACCATGGCGTTTTGTTGCCATGGCAACTATGGGGTTCTGTTGCCATGGCAACCATGGGGTAGTGTTTCCATGGCAACCATGGGGTAGTGTTGCCATGGTAACGATGGGGTTGGCTTGCCATGGCAACCACGGGGTTGTGTTCTCATGGGAACCATGGGGTTGTGTTGCCATGGTAACCATGGGGTTGGGTTGCCATGGCAACCACGGGGTTTGGTTGCTATGGTAACCATGGCGTTTTGTTGCCATGGCAACCATGGGGTTGTGTTGCCATGGTAACCATGGCGTTTAGTTGCCATGGCAACCACGGGGTTGGGTTGCCATGGTAACCATGGGGTTGGGTTGCCATGGCAACCATGGGGTTGTGTTGCCATGGTAACCATGGCGTTTTGTTGCCATGGCAACAATGGGGTTCTGTTGCCATGGCAACCATGGGGTAGTGTTGGCATGGCAACCATGGGGTTGGCTTGCCATGGAAACCACGGGGCTGTGTTCTCATGGGAACCATGAGGTTGTGTTGCCATGGTAACCATGGGGTTGGGTTGCCATGGCAACCACGGGGTTTGGTTGCTATGGTAACCATGGGGTTGGGTTGCCATGGCAACAATGGGTTGCGTTCCCATGGTAACCATGGCGTTTAGTTGCCATGGCAAACACGGGGTTTGGTTGCCATGGTAACCATGGGGTTGGGTTGCCATGGCAACCATGGGGTTGTGTTGCCATGGTAACCATGGCGTTTTGTTGCCATGGCAACTATGGGGTTCTGTTGCCATGGCAACCATGGGGTAGTGTTTCCATGGCAACCATGGGGTTGTGTTGCCATGGTAACTATGGGGTTGGGTTGCTATGGAAACTATGGGGTTTAGTTGCCTTGGCAACCACGGGGTTTGGTTGCCATGGCAACCATGGGGTTCTGTGTCCATGGTAACCATGGGGTTGTGTTGCAATGGCAACCATGGGGTTGTGTTGCCATGGCAACCATGGGGTTGGGTTGCCATGGCAACCATGGGGTTGTGTTGCCATGGTAACCATGGGGTTTGGTTGCCATGGCAACCATGGGGTTGTGTTGCCATGGTAAACAAGCGTTTAGTTGCCATGGCAACTATGGGGTTCTGTTGCCATGGTAACCATGGGGTTGGGTTGCCATGGCAACCATGGGGTTGTGTTTCAATGGGAAACATGGGGTTGGGTTGCCATGGCATCCACGGGGTTGGGTTGCCATGGCAACCACGGGGTTTGGTTGCCATGGCAACCATGGTGTTGTGTTGCCATGGTAACCATGGCGTTTAGTTGCCATGCCAACTATGGGGTTGTGTTGCCATGGTAACCATGGTGTAGTGTTTCCATGGCAACCATGGGATTGTGTTGCCATGGGAACCTTGGGGTTGGGTTGCCATGGCATCCACGGGGTTGGGTTGCCATGGCAACCACGGGGTTTGGTTGCCATGGTAACCATGGGGTTCTGTGTCCATGGTAACCATGGGGTTGTGTTACCATGGTAACCATGGCGTTTTGTTGCCATGGCAACTATGGGGTTCTGTTTCCATGGCAACCATGGGGTAGTGTTTCCATGGCAACCGTGGGGTAGTGTTGCCATCGTAACGATGGGGTGGCTTGCCATGGCAACCACGGGGTTGTGTTCTCATGGGAACCATGGGGTTGTGTTGCCATGGCAACCATGGGGTTAAGATGCCATGGTAACAATGCATTTGGGTTGCCATGGCAACCATGGGGTTCTGTTGCCATGGTAACCATGGCGTTTTGTTGCCATGGCAACTATGGGGTTCTGTTGCCATGGCAACCATGGGGTAGTGTTTCCATGGCAACCATGGGGTAGTGTTGCCATGGTAACGATGGGGTTGGCTTGCCATGGCAACCACGGGGTTGTGTTCTCATGGGAACCATGGGGTTGTGTTGCCATGGTAACCATGGGGTTGGGTTGCCATGGCAACCACGGGGTTTGGTTGCTATGGTAACCATGGCGTTTTGTTGCCATGGCAACCATGGGGTTGTGTTGCCATGGTAACCATGGCGTTTAGTTGCCATGGCAACCACGGGGTTGGGTTGCCATGGTAACCATGGGGTTGGGTTGCCATGGCAACCATGGGGTTGTGTTGCCATGGTAACCATGGCGTTTTGTTGCCATGGCAACTATGGGGTTCTGTTGCCATGGCAACCATGGGGTAGTGTTTGCATGGCAACCATGGGGTTGGCTTGCCATGGAAACCACGGGGCTGTGTTCTCATGGGAACCATGAGGTTGTGTTGCCATGGTAACCATGGGGTTGGGTTGCCATGGCAACCACGGGGTTTGGTTGCTATGGTAACCATGGGGTTGGGTTGCCATGGCAACAATGGGTTGCGTTCCCATGGTAACCATGGCGTTTAGTTGCCATGGCAAACACGGGGTTTGGTTGCCATGGTAACCATGGGGTTGGGTTGCCATGGCAACCATGGGGTTGTGTTGCCATGGTAACCATGGCGTTTTGTTGCCATGGCAACTATGGGGTTCTGTTGCCATGGCAACCATGGGGTAGTGTTTCCATGGCAACCATGGGGTTGTGTTGCCATGGTAACTATGGGGTTGGGTTGCTATGGAAACTATGGGGTTTAGTTGCCTTGGCAACCACGGGGTTTGGTTGCCATGGCAACCATGGGGTTCTGTGTCCATGGTAACCATGGGGTTGTGTTGCCATGGTAACCATGGCGTTTTGTTGCCATGGCAACTATGGGGTTCTGTTGCCATGGCAACCATGGGGTAGTGCTTCCATGGCAACCATGGGGATGTGTTGCCATGGTAACGATGGGGTTGTGTTGCTATGGTAACCATGCGGTTGTGTTGCCATGGTAACCATGGGGTTGTGTTGCCATTGCAACCACGGGGTTGGGTTGCCATGGCAACCATGGGGTAGTGTTTCCATGGCAACCACGGGCTTTGGTTGCCATGGTAACCATGGGGTTGGGTTGCCATGACAACCATGGGGTTGGGTTGCCATGGCAACCATGGGGTTGTGTTGCCATGGTAACCATGGGGTTGGGTTGCCATGGAAACCTAGGGTAGTGCTTCCATGGCAACCATGGGGATGTGTTGCCTTGGTAACGATGGGGTTGGCTTGCTATGATAACCATGGGGTTGTGTTGCCATGGTAACCATGGCGTTTTGTTGCCATGGCAACTATGGGGTTCTGTTGCCATGGCAACCATGGGGTAGTGTTTCCATGGCAACCACGGGGTTTGGTTGCCATGGTAACCATGGGGTTGGGTTGCCATGGCAACCATGGGGTTGGGTTGCAATGGCAACCATGGGGTTGTGTTGCCATGGTAACCATGGGGTTGGGTTGCCATGGCAACCATGGGGTTGTGTTGCCATGGTAAACAAGCGTTTAGTTGCCATGGCAACTATGGGGTTCTGTTGCCATGGTAACCATGGGGTTGGGTTGCCATGGCAACCATGGGGTTGTGTTTCAATGGGAAACATGGGGTTGGGTTGCCATGGCATCCACGGGGTTGGGTTGCCATGGCAACCACGGGGTTTGGTTGCCATGGCAACCATGGTGTTGTGTTGCCATGGTAACCATGGCGTTTAGTTGCCATGCCAACTATGGGGTTGTGTTGACATGGTAACCATGGTGTAGTGTTTCCATGGCAACCATGGGATTGTGTTGCCATGGGAACCTTGGGGTTGGGTTGCCATGGCATCCACGGGGTTGGGTTGCCATGGCAACCACGGGGTTTCGTTGCCATGGCAACCATGGGGTTCTGTGTCCATGGTAACCATGGGGTTGTGTTACCATGGTAACCATGGCGTTTTGTTGCCATGGCAACTATGGGGTTCTGTTTCCATGGCAACCATGGGGTAGTGTTTCCATGGTAACCATGGAGTTCTGTTGCCATGGTCACCATGGGGTTGGGTTGCCATGGCAACCTTGGGGTTTTGTTCCCATGGGAACCATGGGGTTGGGTTGCCATGGCATCCACGGGGTTGGGTTGCCATGGCAACCACGGGGTTTGGTTGCCATGGCAACCATGGGGTTCTGTGTCCATGGTAACCATGGGGTTGTGTTACTATGGTAACCATGGCGTTTTGTTGCCATGGCAACTATGGTGTTCTGTTGCCATGGCAAGCATGGGGTAGTGTTTCCATGGCAACCACGGGGTTTGGTTGCCATGGTAACCACGGGGTTGGGTTGCCATGGCAACCACGGGGTTTGGTTGCTATGGTAACCATGGGGTTGGGTTGCCATGGCAACCATGGGGTTGTGTTGCCATGGTAACCATGGCGTTTAGTTGCCAGGGCAACCACGGGGTTTGGTTGCCATGGTAACCATGGGGTTGGGTTGCCATGGCAACCATGGGGTTGGGTTGCAATGGCAACCATGGGGTTGTGTTGCCATGGTAACCATGGGGTTGGGTTGCCATGGCAACCAGGGGGTTGTGTTGCCATGGTAAACAAGCGTTTAGTTGCCATGGCAACTATGGGGTTCTGTTGCCATGGTAACCATGGGGTTGGGTTGCCATGGCAACCATGGGGTTGTGTTTCAATGGGAAACATGGGGTTGGGTTGCCATGGCATCCACGGGGTTGGGTTGCCATGGCAACCACGGGGTTTGGTTGCCATGGCAACCATGGGGTTGTGTTGCCATGGTAACCATGGCGTTTAGTTGCCATGGCAACTATGGGGTTCTGTTGCCATGGTAACCATGGGGTAGTGTTTCCATGGCTACCATGGGATTGTGTTGCCATGGGAACCTTGGGGTTGGGTTGCCATGGCATCCACGGGGTTGGGTTGCCATGGCAACCACGGGGTTTGGTTGCCATGGCAACCATGGGGTTCTGTGTCCATGGTAACCATGGGGTTGTTTTGCCATGGTAACCATGGCGTTTTGTTGCCATGGCAACTATGGGGTTCTGTTGCCATGGCAACCATGGGGTAGTGTTTCCATGGCAACCGTGGGGTAGTGTTGCCGTGGTAACGATGGGGTGGCTTGCCATGGCAACCACGGGGTTGTGTTCTCATGGGAACCATGGGGTTGTGTTGCCATGGCAACCATGGGGTTCAGATGCCATGGTAACAATGCATTTGGTTTGCCATGGCAACCATGGGGTTCTGTTGCCATGGTAACCATGGCGTTTAGTTGCCATGGCAACTATGGGGTTCTGTTGCCATGGTAACCATGGGGTTGGGTTGCCATGGCAACCTTGGGGTTGTGTTGCCATGGGAACCATGGGGTTGGGTTGCCATGGCATCCACGGGGTTGGGTTGCCATGGCAACCACGGGGTTTGGTTGCCATGGAAACCATGGGGTTCTGTGTCCATGGTAACCATGGGGTTGTGTTGCTATGGTAACCATGGCGTTTTGTTGCCATGGCAACTATGGTGTTCTGTTGCCATGGCAACCATGGGGTAGTGTTTCCATGGCAACCACGGGGTTTGGTTGCCATGGTAACCATGGGGTTGTGTTGCCATGGCAACCACGGGGTTTGGTTGCTATGGTAACCATGGGGTTGGGTTGCCATGGCAACCATGGGGTTGTGTTGCCATGGTAACCATGGCGTTTAGTTGCCAGGGCAACCACGGGGTTTGGTTGCCATGGTAACCATGGGGTTGGGTTGCCATGGCAACCATGGGGTTGGGTTGGCATGGCAACCATGGGGTTGTGTTGCCATGGTAACCATGGCGTTTAGTTGCCAGGGCAACCACGGGGTTTGGTTGCCATGGTAACCATGGGGTTGGGTTGCCATGGCAACGATGGGGTTGGGTTGGCATTGCAACCATGGGGTTGTGTTGCCATGGTAACCATGGGGTTGGGTTGCCATGGGAACCATGGGGTTGGGTTGCCATGGCAACCATGGGGTTGGTTTGCCATGGCAATCATGGGGTTGTGTTTCCATGGTAACCATGGCGTTTAGTTGCCATGGCAACCACGCGGTTTGGTTGCCATGGTAACCATGGGGTTGGGTTCCCATGTCAACCATGGTGTTGGGTTCCCATGGTAAACATGGGGTTGGGTTGCCATGGCAACCATGGGGTTGTGTTGCCATGGTAACCATGGCGTTTAGTTGCCATGGCAACTATGGGGTTCTGTTGCCATGGTAACCATGGGGTTGGGTTGCCATGGCAACCATGGGGTTGTGTTGCCATGGGAACCATGGGGTTGTGTTGCCATGGTAACCATGGCGTTTAGTTGCCACGGCAACTTTGGGGTTCTGTTGCCATGGTAACCATGGGGTTGGGTTGCTATGGCAACCATGGGGTTGTGTTGCCATGGGAACCATGGGGTTGGGTTGCCATGGCATCCACGGGGTTGGGTTGCCATGGCAACCACGGGGTTTGGTTGCCATGGCAACCATGGGGTTCTGTGTCCATGGTAACAATGGGGTTGTGTTGCCATGGTAACCATGGCGTTTTGTTGCCATGGCAACTATGAAGTTCTGTTGCCATGGCAACCATGGGGTAGTGTTTCCATGGCAACCACGGGGTTTGGTTGCCATGGTAACCATGGGGTTGGGTTGCCATGGCAACCATGGGGTTGTGTTGCCATGGTAACCATGGGGTTGGGTTGCCATGGCAACCATGGGGTTGTGTTGCCATGGTAACCATGGCGTTTAGTTGCCATGGCAACTATGGGGTTCTGTTGCCATGGTAACCATGGGGTTGGGTTGCCATGGCAACCATGGGGTTGTGTTGCCATGGGAACCATGGGGTTGGGTTGCCATGGCATCCACGGGGTTGGGTTGCCATGGCAACCACGGGGTTTGGTTGCCATGGCAACCATGGGGTTGTGTTGCCATGGTAACCATGGCGTTTAGTTGCCATGGCAACCATGGGGTTCTGTTGCCATGGTAACCATGGGGTTGGGTTGCCATGGGAACCATGGTGTTGTGTTGCCATGGGAACCATGGGGTTGGGTTCCCATGGGAACCATGGGGTTGGGTTGCCATGGCAACCATGGGGTTGGGTTCCCATGGTAACCATGGGGTTGGGTTGTCATGGCAACCATGGGGTTGTGTTGCCATGGTAACCATGGCGTTTAGTTGCCATGGCAACTATGGGGTTCTGTTGCCATGGTAACCATGGGGTTGGGTTGCCATGGCAACCATGGGGTTGTGTTGCCATGGGAACCATGGGGTTGGGTTGCCATGGCATTTACGGGGTTTGGTTGCCATGGCAACTACGGGGTTTGGTTGCCATGGCAACCATGGGGTTCTGTGTCCATGGTAACCATGGGGTTGTGTTGCCATGGTAACCATGGCGTTCTGTTGCCATGGCAACTATGGGGTTCTGATGCCATGGCAACCATGGGGTAGTGTTTCCATGGCAACCACGGGGTTTGGTTGCCATGGTAACCATGGGGTTGGGTTGCTATAGCAACCATGGGGTTGGGTTGCCATGGCAACCATGGGGTTGTGTTGCCATGGTAACCATGGGGTTGGGTTGCCATGGCAACCATGGGGTTGTGTTGCCATGGTAACCATGGCGTTTAGTTGCCATGGCAACTATGGTGTTCTGTTGCCATGGTAACCATGGGGTTGGGTTGCCATGGCAACCATGGGGTTGTGTTGCCATGGCAACCACGGGGTTTGGTTGCCATGGCAACCATGGGGTTCTGTGTCCATGGTAACCATGGGGTTGTGTTGCCATGGTAACCATGGCGTTTTGTTGCCATGGCAACTATGGGGTTCTGTTGCCATGGCAACCATGGGGTAGTGTTGCCATGGGAACCATGGGGTTGGGTTGCCATGGCAACCATGGGGTTGTGTTGCCATGGTAACCATGGTGTTTAGTTGCCATGGCAACCACGGGGTTTGGTTGCCATGGTAACCATGGGGTTGGGTTGCCATGGCAACCATGGGGTTGGGTTGCCATGGCAACCATGGGGTTGGGTTCCCATGGTAACCATGTGGTTGGTTTGCCATGGCAACCATGGGGTTGTGTTGCCATGGTAACCATGGCGTTCAGTTGCCATGGCAACTATGGGGTTTGGTTGCCATGGTAACCATGGGGTTGGGTTGCCATGGCAACCATGGGGTTGGGTTGCCATGGGAACCATGGGGTTGGGTTGCCATGGCATCCACGGGGTTGGGTTGCCATGGCAACCACGGGGTTTGGTTGCCATGGCAACCATGGGGTTCTGTGTCCTTGGTAACCATGGGGTTGTGTTGCCATGGTAACCATGGCGTTTTGTTGCCATGGCAACAATGGGGTTCTGTTGCCATGGCAACCACGGGGTTTGGTTTCCATGGTAACCATGGGGTTGTGTTGCCATGGCAACCATGGGGTTGTGTTGCCATGGTAACCATGGCGTTTAGTTGCCATGGCAACTATGGGGTTCTGTTGCCATGGTAACCATGGGGTTGGGTTGCCATGGCAACCATGGGGTTGTGTTGCCATGGGAACCATGGGATTGGGTTGCCATGGCATCCACTGGGTTGGGTTGCCATGGCAACCACGGGTTGTGTTGCCATTGCAACCATGGGGTTCTGTGTCCATGGTAACCATGGGGTTCTGTTGCCATGGTAACCATGGCGTTTTGTTGCCATGGCAACTATGGGGTTCTGTTGCCATGGCAACCATGGGGTAGTGTTTCCATGGCAACAACGGGGTTTGGTTGCCATGGCAACCATGGGGTTGTGTTGCCATGGTAACCATGGCGTTTAGTTGCCATGGCAACTATGGGTTTCTGTTGCCATGGTAACCATGGGGTAGGGTTGCCATGGCAACCATGGTGTTGTGTTGCCATGGTAACCATGGGGTTGGGTTGCCATGGCAACCATGGGGTTGGGTTGCCATGGTAACCATGGCGTTTAGTTGCCATGGCAACCACGGGGTTTGGTTGCCATGGTAACCATGGGGTTGGGTTGCCATGGCAACCATGGGGTTGGTTTCCCATGGTAACCATGGGGTTGGGTTGCCATGGCAACCATGGTGTTGTGTTTCCATGGTAACCATGGCGTTTAGTTGCCATGGCAACTATGGGGTTCTGTTGCCATGGTAACCATGGGGTTGGGTTGCCATGGCAACCATGGGGTTGTGTTGCCATGGGAACCACGGGGTTGGGTTGCCATGGCAACCACGGGGTTTGGTTGCCATAGCAACCATGGGGTTCTGTGTCCATGGTAACCATGGGGTTGTGTTGCCATGGTAACCATGGCGTTTTCTTGCCATGGCAACTATGGGGTTCTGTTGCCATGGCAACCATGGGGTAGTGTTGCCATGGGAACCATGGGGTTGGGTTGCCATGGCAACCAGGGGGTTGGGTTGACATGGCAACCATGGGGTTGTGTTGCCATGGTAACCATGGCGTTTAGTTGCCATGGCAACCACGGGGTTTGGTTGCCATGGTAACCATGGGGTTGGGTTGCCATGGCAACCATGGGGTTGGGTTGCCATGGTAACCATGGGGTTGGGTTGCCATGGCAACCATGGGGTTGTGTTGCCATGGGAACCATGGGGTTGGGTTGCCATGGCATCCACGGAATTGGGTTGCCATGGTAACCACGGGGTTTGGTTGCCATGGCAACCATGGGGTTCTGTGTCCATGGTAACCATGGGGTTGTGTTGCCATGGTAACCATGGCGTTTTGTTGCCATGGCAACTATGGGGTTGGGTTGCCATGGCAACCATGGGGTTGGGTTGCCATGGCAACCATGGGGTAGTGTTTCCATGGCAACCACGGGGTTTGGTTGCCATGGTAACCATGGGGTTGGGTTGCTATAGCAACCATGGGGTTGGGTTGCCATGGCAACCATGGGGTTGTGTTGCCATGGTAACCATGGGGTTGGGTTGCCATGGCAACCATGGGGTTGTGTTGCCATGGTAACCATGGCGTTTAGTTGCCATGGCACCTATGGTGTTCTGTTGCCATGGTAACCATGGGGTTGGGTTGCCATGGCAACCATGGGGTTGTGTTGCCATGGGAACCATGGGGTTTGGTTGCCATAGCATCCACGGGGTTGTGTTGCCATGGCAACCACGGGGTTTGGTTGCCATGGCAACCATGGGGTTCTGTGTCCATGGTAACCATGGGGTTGTGTTGCCATGGTAACCATGGCGTTTTGTTGCCATGGCAACTATGGGGTTCTGTTGCCATGGCAACCATGGGGTAGTGTTGCCATGGGAACCATGGGGTTGGGTTGCCATGGCAACCATGGGGTTGTGTTGCCATGGTAACCATGGTGTTTAGTTGCCATGGCAACCACGGGGTTTGGTTGCCATGGTAACCATGGGGTTGGGTTGCCATGGCAACCATGGGGTTGGGTTGCCATGGCAACCATGGGGTTGGGTTCCCATGGTAACCATGGGGTTGGGTTGCCATGGCAACCATGGGGTTGTGTTGCCATGGTAACCATGGCGTTCAGTTGCCATGGCAACTATGGGGTTTGGTTGCCATGGTAACCATGGGGTTGGGTTGCCATGGCAACCATGGGGTTGGGTTGCCATGGGAACCATGGGGTTGGGTTGCCATGGCATCCACGGGGTTGGGTTGCCATGGCAACCACGGGGTTTGGTTGCCATGGCAACCATGGGGTTCTGTGTCCTTGGTAACCATGGGGTTGTGTTGCCATGGTAACCATGGCGTTTTGTTGCCATGGCAACAATGGGGTTCTGTTGCCATGGCAACCACGGGGTTTGGTTTCCATGGTAACCATGGGGATGTGTTGCCATGGCAACCATGGGGTTGTGTTGCCATGGTAACCATGGCGTTTAGTTGCCATGGCAACTATGGGGTTCTGTTGCCATGGTAACCATGGGGTTGGGTTGCCATGGCAACCATGGGGTTGTGTTGCCATGGGAACCATGGGATTGGGTTGCCATGGCATCCACTGGGTTGGGTTGCCATGGCAACCACGGGTTGTGTTGCCATTGCAACCATGGGGTTCTGTGTCCATGGTAACCATGGGGTTCTGTTGCCATGGTAACCATGGCGTTTTGTTGCCATGGCAACTATGGGGTTCTGTTGCCATGGCAACCATGGGGTAGTGTTTCCATGGCAACAACGGGGTTTGGTTCCCATGGCAACCATGGGGTTGTGTTGCCATGGTAACCATGGCGTTTAGTTGCCATGGCAACTATGGGGTTCTGTTGCCATGGTAACCATGGGGTTGGGTTGCCATGGCAACCATGGGGTTGTGTTGCCATGGGAACCATGGGGTTGGGTTGCCATGGCATTTACGGGGTTTGGTTGCCATGGCAACCACGGGGTTTGGTTGCCATGGCAGCCATGGGGTTCTGTGTCCATGGTAACCATGGGGTTGTGTTGCCATGGTAACCATGGCGTTCTGTTGCCATGGCAACTATGGGGTTCTGATGCCATGGCAACCATGGGGTAGTGTTTCCATGGCAACCACGGGGTTTGGTTGCCATGGTAACCATGGGGATGTGTTGCCATGGCAACCATGGGGTTGTGTTGCCATGGTAACCATGGGGTTGGGTTGCCATGGCAACCATGGGGTTGTGTTGCCATGGTAACCATGGCGTTTAGTTGCCATGGCACCTATGGTGTTCTGTTGCCATGGTAACCATGGGGTTGGGTTGCCATGGCAACCATGGGGTTGTGTTGCCATGGGAACCATGGGGTTTGGTTGCCATAGCATCCACGGGGTTGTGTTGCCATGGCAACCACGGGGTTTGGTTGCCATGGCAACCATGGGGTTCTGTGTCCATGGTAACCATGGGGTTGTGTTGCCATGGTAACCATGGCGTTTTGTTGCCATGGCAACTATGGGGTTCTGTTGCCATGGCAACCATGGGGTAGTGTTGCCATGGGAACCATGGGGTTGGGTTGCCATGGCAACCATGGGGTTGTGTTGCCATGGTAACCATGGTGTTTAGTTGCCATGGCAACCACGGGGTTTGGTTGCCATGGTAACCATGGGGTTGGGTTGCCATGGCAACCATGGGGTTGGGTTGCCATGGCAACCATGGGGTTGGGTTCCCATGGTAACCATGGGGTTGGGTTGCCATGGCAACCATGGGGTTGTGTTGCCATGGTAACCATGGCGTTCAGTTGCCATGGCAACTATGGGGTTTGGTTGCCATGGTAACCATGGGGTTGGGTTGCCATGGCAACCATGGGGTTGGGTTGCCGTGGGAACCATGGGGTTGGGTTGCCATGGCATCCACGGGGTTGGGTTGCCATGGCAACCACGGGGTTTGGTTGCCATGGCAACCATGGGGTTCTGTGTCCTTGGTAACCATGGGGTTGTGTTGCCATGGTAACCATGGCGTTTTGTTGCCATGGCAACAATGGGGTTCTGTTGCCATGGCAACCACGGGGTTTGGTTTCCATGGTAACCATGGGGATGTGTTGCCATGGCAACCATGGGGTTGTGTTGCCATGGTAACCATGGCGTTTAGTTGCCATGGCAACTATGGGGTTCTGTTGCCATGGTAACCATGGGGTTGGGTTGCCATGGCAACCATGGGGTTGTGTTGCCATGGGAACCATGGGATTGGGTTGCCATGGCATCCACTGGGTTGGGTTGCCATGGCAACCACGGGTTGTGTTGCCATTGCAACCATGGGGTTCTGTGTCCATGGTAACCATGGGGTTCTGTTGCCATGGTAACCATGGCGTTTTGTTGCCATGGCAACTATGGGGTTCTGTTGCCATGGCAACCATGGGGTAGTGTTTCCATGGCAACAACGGGGTTTGGTTCCCATGGCAACCATGGGGTTGTGTTGCCATGGTAACCATGGCGTTTAGTTGCCATGGCAACTATGGGGTTCTGTTGCCATGGTAACCATGGGGTTGGGTTGCCATGGCAACCATGGGGTTGTGTTGCCATGGGAACCATGGGGTTGGGTTGCCATGGCATTTACGGGGTTTGGTTGCCATGGCAACCACGGGGTTTGGTTGCCATGGCAACCATGGGGTTCTGTGTCCATGGTAACCATGGGGTTGTGTTGCCATGGTAACCATGGCGTTCTGTTGCCATGGCAACTATGGGGATCTGATGCCATGGCAACCATGGGGTAGTGTTTCCATGGCAACCACGGGGTTTGGTTGCCATGGTAACCATGGGGTTGGGTTGCTATAGCAACCATGGGGTTGGGTTGCCATGGCAACCATGGGGTTGTGTTGCCATGGTAACCATGGGGTTGGGTTGCCATGGCAACCATGGGGTTGTGTTGCCATGGTAACCATGGCGTTTAGTTGCCATGGCAACTATGGTGTTCTGTTGCCATGGTAACCATGGGGTTGGGTTGCCATGGCAACCATGGGGTTGTGTTGCCATGGGAACCATGGGGTTTGGTTGCCATAGCATCCACGGGGTTGTGTTGCCATGGCAACCACGGGGTTTGGTTGCCATGGCAACCATGGGGTTCTGTGTCCATGGTAACCATGGGGTTGTGTTGCCATGGTAACCATGGCGTTTTGTTGCCATGGCAACTATGGGGTTCTGTTGCCATGGCAACCATGGGGTAGTGTTGCCATGGGAACCATGGGGTTGGGTTGCCATGGCAACCATGGGGTTGTGTTGCCATGGTAACCATGGTGTTTAGTTGCCATGGCAACCACGGGGTTTGGTTGCCATGGTAACCATGGGGTTGGGTTGCCATGGCAACCATGGGGTTGGGTTGCCATGGCAACCATGGGGTTGGGTTCCCATGGTAACCATGGGGTTGGTTTGCCATGGCAACCATGGGGTTGTGTTGCCATGGTAACCATGGCGTTCAGTTGCCATGGCAACTATGGGGTTTGGTTGCCATGGTAACCATGGGGTTGGGTTGCCATGGCAACCATGGGGTTGGGTTGCCATGGGAACCATGGGGTTGGGTTGCCATGGCATCCACGGGGTTGGGTTGCCATGGCAACCACGGGGTTTGGTTGCCATGGCAACCATGGGGTTCTGTGTCCTTGGTAACCATGGGGTTGTGTTGCCATGGTAACCATGGCGTTTTGTTGCCATGGCAACAATGGGGTTCTGTTGCCATGGCAACCACGGGGTTTGGTTTCCATGGTAACCATGGGGTTGTGTTGCCATGGCAACCATGGGGTTGTGTTGCCATGGTAACCATGGCGTTTAGTTGCCATGGCAACTATGGGGTTCTGTTGCCATGGTAACCATGGGGTTGGGTTGCCATGGCAACCATGGGGTTGTGTTGCCATGGGAACCATGGGATTGGGTTGCCATGGCATCCACTGGGTTGGGTTGCCATGCCAACCACGGGTTGTGTTGCCATTGCAACCATGGGGTTCTGTGTCCATGGTAACCATGGGGTTCTGTTGCCATGGTAACCATGGCGTTTTGTTGCCATGGCAACTATGGGGTTCTGTTGCCATGGCAACCATGGGGTAGTGTTTCCATGGCAACAACGGGGTTTGGTTGCCATGGCAACCATGGGGTTGTGTTGCCATGGTAACCATGGCGTTTAGTTGCCATGGCAACTATGGGGTTCTGTTGCCATGGTAACCATGGGGTAGGGTTGCCATGGCAACCATGGGGTTGTGTTGCCATGGTAACCATGGGGTTGGGTTGCCATGGCAACCATGGGGTTGGGTTGCCATGGTAACCATGGCGTTTAGTTGCCATGGCAACCACGGGGTTTGGTTGCCATGGTAACCATGGGGTTGGGTTGCCATGGCAACCATGGGGTTGGTTTCCCATGGTAACCATGGGGTTGGGTTGCCATGGCAACCATGGTGTTGTGTTTCCATGGTAACCATGGCGTTTAGTTGCCATGGCAACTATGGGGTTCTGTTGCCATGGTAACCATGGGGTTGGGTTGCCATGGCAACCATGGGGTTGTGTTGCCATGGGAACCACGGGGTTGGGTTGCCATGGCAACCACGGGGTTTGGTTGCCATAGCAACCATGGGGTTCTGTGTCCATGGTAACCATGGGGTTGTGTTGCCATGGTAACCATGGCGTTTTCTTGCCATGGCAACTATGGGGTTCTGTTGCCATGGCAACCATGGGGTAGTGTTGCCATGGGAACCATGGGGTTGGGTTGCCATGGCAACCAGGGGGTTGGGTTGACATGGCAACCATGGGGTTGTGTTGCCATGGTAACCATGGCGTTTAGTTGCCATGGCAACCACGGGGTTTGGTTGCCATGGTAACCATGGGGTTGGGTTGCCATGGCAACCATGGGGTTGGGTTGCCATGGTAACCATGGGGTTGGGTTGCCATGGCAACCATGGGGTTGTGTTGCCATGGGAACCATGGGGTTGGGTTGCCATGGCATCCACGGAATTGGGTTGCCATGGTAACCACGGGGTTTGGTTGCCATGGCAACCATGGGGTTCTGTGTCCATGGTAACCATGGGGTTGTGTTGCCATGGTAACCATGGCGTTTTGTTGCCATGGCAACTATGGGGTTGGGTTGCCATGGCAACCATGGGGTTGGGTTGCCATGGCAACCATGGGGTAGTGTTTCCATGGCAACCACGGGGTTTGGTTGCCATGGTAACCATGGGGTTGGGTTGCTATAGCAACCATGGGGTTGGGTTGCCATGGCAACCATGGGGTTGTGTTGCCATGGTAACCATGGGGTTGGGTTGCCATGGCAACCATGGGGTTATGTTGCCATGGTAACCATGGCGTTTAGTTGCCATGGCACCTATGGTGTTCTGTTGCCATGGTAACCATGGGGTTGGGTTGCCATGGCAACCATGGGGTTGTGTTGCCATGGGAACCATGGGGTTTGGTTGCCATAGCATCCACGGGGTTGTGTTGCCATGGCAACCACGGGGTTTGGTTGCCATGGCAACCATGGGGTTCTGTGTCCATGGTAACCATGGGGTTGTGTTGCCATGGTAACCATGGCGTTTTGTTGCCATGGCAACTATGGGGTTCTGTTGCCATGGCAACCATGGGGTAGTGTTGCCATGGGAACCATGGGGTTGGGTTGCCATGGCAACCATGGGGTTGTGTTGCCATGGTAACCATGGTGTTTAGTTGCCATGGCAACCACGGGGTTTGGTTGCCATGGTAACCATGGGGTTGGGTTGCCATGGCAACCATGGGGTTGGGTTGCCATGGCAACCATGGGGTTGGGTTCCCATGGTAACCATGGGGTTGGGTTGCCATGGCAACCATGGGGTTGTGTTGCCATGGTAACCATGGCGTTCAGTTGCCATGGCAACTATGGGGTTTGGTTGCCATGGTAACCATGGGGTTGGGTTGCCATGGCAACCATGGGGTTGGGTTGCCATGGGAACCATGGGGTTGGGTTGCCATGGCATCCACGGGGTTGGGTTGCCATGGCAACCACGGGGTTTGGTTGCCATGGCAACCATGGGGTTCTGTGTCCTTGGTAACCATGGGGTTGTGTTGCCATGGTAACCATGGCGTTTTGTTGCCATGGCAACAATGGGGTTCTGTTGCCATGGCAACCACGGGGTTTGGTTTCCATGGTAACCATGGGGATGTGTTGCCATGGCAACCATGGGGTTGTGTTGCCATGGTAACCATGGCGTTTAGTTGCCATGGCAACTATGGGGTTCTGTTGCCATGGTAACCATGGGGTTGGGTTGCCATGGCAACCATGGGGTTGTGTTGCCATGGGAACCATGGGATTGGGTTGCCATGGCATCCACTGGGTTGGGTTGCCATGGCAACCACGGGTTGTGTTGCCATTGCAACCATGGGGTTCTGTGTCCATGGTAACCATGGGGTTCTGTTGCCATGGTAACCATGGCGTTTTGTTGCCATGGCAACTATGGGGTTCTGTTGCCATGGCAACCATGGGGTAGTGTTTCCATGGCAACAACGGGGTTTGGTTCCCATGGCAACCATGGGGTTGTGTTGCCATGGTAACCATGGCGTTTAGTTGCCATGGCAACTATGGGGTTCTGTTGCCATGGTAACCATGGGGTTGGGTTGCCATGGCAACCATGGGGTTGTGTTGCCATGGGAACCATGGGGTTGGGTTGCCATGGCATTTACGGGGTTTGGTTGCCATGGCAACCACGGGGTTTGGTTGCCATGGCAACCATGGGGTTCTGTGTCCATGGTAACCATGGGGTTGTGTTGCCATGGTAACCATGGCGTTCTGTTGCCATGGCAACTATGGGGTTCTGATGCCATGGCAACCATGGGGTAGTGTTTCCATGGCAACCACGGGGTTTGGTTGCCATGGTAACCATGGGGTTGGGTTGCTATAGCAACCATGGGGTTGGGTTGCCATGGCAACCATGGGGTTGTGTTGCCATGGTAACCATGGGGTTGGGTTGCCATGGCAACCATGGGGTTGTGTTGCCATGGTAACCATGGCGTTTAGTTGCCATGGCAACTATGGTGTTCTGTTGCCATGGTAACCATGGGGTTGGGTTGCCATGGCAACCATGGGGTTGTGTTGCCATGGGAACCATGGGGTTTGGTTGCCATAGCATCCACGGGGTTGTGTTGCCATGGCAACCACGGGGTTTGGTTGCCATGGCAACCATGGGGTTCTGTGTCCATGGTAACCATGGGGTTGTGTTGCCATGGTAACCATGGCGTTTTGTTGCCATGGCAACTATGGGGTTCTGTTGCCATGGCAACCATGGGGTAGTGTTGCCATGGGAACCATGGGGTTGGGTTGCCATGGCAACCATGGGGTTGTGTTGCCATGGTAACCATGGTGTTTAGTTGCCATGGCAACCACGGGGTTTGGTTGCCATGGTAACCATGGGGCTGGGTTGCCATGGCAACCATGGGGTTGGGTTGCCACGGCAACCATGGGGTTGGGTTCCCATGGTAACCATGGGGTTGGTTTGCCATGGCAACCATGGGGTTGTGTTGCCATGGTAACCATGGCGTTCAGTTGCCATGGCAACTATGGGGTTTGGTTGCCATGGTAACCATGGGGTTGGGTTGCCATGGCAACCATGGGGTTGGGTTGCCATGGGAACCATGGGGTTGGGTTGCCATGGCATCCACGGGGTTGGGTTGCCATGGCAACCACGGGGTTTGGTTGCCATGGCAACCATGGGGTTCTGTGTCCTTGGTAACCATGGGGTTGTGTTGCCATGGTAACCATGGCGTTTTGTTGCCATGGCAACAATGGGGTTCTGTTGCCATGGCAACCACGGGGTTTGGTTTCCATGGTAACCATGGGGTTGTGTTGCCATGGCAACCATGGGGTTGTGTTGCCATGGTAACCATGGCGTTTAGTTGCCATGGCAACTATGGGGTTCTGTTGCCATGGTAACCATGGGGTTGGGTTGCCATGGCAACCATGGGGTTGTGTTGCCATGGGAACCATGGGATTGGGTTGCCATGGCATCCACTGGGTTGGGTTGCCATTTCAACCACGGGTTGTGTTGCCATTGCAACCATGGGGTTCTGTGTCCATGGTAACCATGGGGTTCTGTTGCCATGGTAACCATGGCGTTTTGTTGCCATGGCAACTATGGGGTTCTGTTGCCATGGCAACCATGGGGTAGTGTTTCCATGGCAACAACGGGGTTTGGTTGCCATGGCAACCATGGGGTTGTGTTGCCATGGTAACCATGGCGTTTAGTTGCCATGGCAACTATGGGGTTCTGTTGCCATGGTAACCATGGGGTAGGGTTGCCATGGCAACCATGGGGTTGTGTTGCCATGGTAACCATGGGGTTGGGTTGCCATGGCAACCATGGGGTTGGGTTGCCATGGTAACCATGGCGTTTAGTTGCCATGGCAACCACGGGGTTTGGTTGCCATGGTAACCATGGGGTTGGGTTGCCATGGCAACCATGGGGTTGGTTTCCCATGGTAACCATGGGGTTCTGTGTCCATGGCAACCATGGTGTTGTGTTTCCATGGTAACCATGGCGTTTAGTTGCCATGGCAACTATGGGGTTCTGTTGCCATGGTAACCATGGGGTTGGGTTGCCATGGCAACCATGGGGTTGTGTTGCCATGGGAACCACGGGGTTGGGTTGCCATGGCAACCACGGGGTTTGGTTGCCATAGCAACCATGGGGTTCTGTGTCCATGGTAACCATGGGGTTGTGTTGCCATGGTAACCATGGCGTTTTCTTGCCATGGCAACTATGGGGTTCTGTTGCCATGGCAACCATGGGGTAGTGTTGCCATGGGAACCATGGGGTTGGGTTGCCATGGCAACCAGGGGGTTGGGTTGACATGGCAACCATGGGGTTGTGTTGCCATGGTAACCATGGCGTTTAGTTGCCATGGCAACCACGGGGTTTGGTTGCCATGGTAACCATGGGGTTGGGTTGCCATGGCAACCATGGGGTTGGGTTGCCATGGCAACCATGGGGTAGTGTTTCCATGGCAACCACGGGGTTTGGTTGCCATGGTAACCATGGGGTTGGGTTGCTATAGCAACCATGGGGTTGGGTTGCCATGGCAACCATGGGGTTGTGTTGCCATGGTAACCATGGGGTTGGGTTGACATGGCAACCATGGGGTTGTGTTGCCATGGTAACCATGGCGTTTAGTTGCCATGGCAACTATGGTGTTCTGTTGCCATGGTAACCATGGGGTTGGGTTGCCATGGCAACCATGGGGTTGTGTTGCCATGGGAACCATGGGGTTTGGTTGCCATAGCATCCACGGGGTTGTGTTGCCATGGCAACCACGGGGTTTGGTTGCCATGGCAACCATGGGGTTCTGTGTCCATGGTAACCATGGGGTTGTGTTGCCATGGTAACCATGGCGTTTTGTTGCCATGGCAACTATGGGGTTCTGTTGCCATGGCAACCATGGGGTAGTGTTGCCATGGGAACCATGGGGTTGGGTTGCCATGGCAACCATGGGGTTGTGTTGCCATGGTAACCATGGTGTTTAGTTGCCATGGCAACCACGGGGTTTGGTTGCCATGGTAACCATGGGGTTGGGTTGCCATGGCAACCATGGGGTTGGGTTGCCATGGCAACCATGGGGTTGGGTTCCCATGGTAACCATGGGGTTGGGTTGCCATGGCAACCATGGGGTTGTGTTGCCATGGTAACCATGGCGTTCAGTTGCCATGGCAACTATGGGGTTTGGTTGCCATGGTAACCATGGGGTTGGGTTGCCATGGCAACCATGGGGTTGGGTTGCCATGGGAACCATGGGGTTGGGTTGCCATGGCATCCACGGGGTTGGGTTGCCATGGCAACCACGGGGTTTGGTTGCCATGGCAACCATGGCGTTCTGTGTCCTTGGTAACCATGGGGTTGTGTTGCCATGGTAACCATGGCGTTTTGTTGCCATGGCAACAATGGGGTTCTGTTGCCATGGCAACCACGGGGTTTGGTTTCCATGGTAACCATGGGGATGTGTTGCCATGGCAACCATGGGGTTGTGTTGCCATGGTAACCATGGCGTTTAGTTGCCATGGCAACTATGGGGTTCTGTTGCCATGGTAACCATGGGGTTGGGTTGCCATGGCAACCATGGGGTTGTGTTGCCATGGGAACCATGGGATTGGGTTGCCATGGCATCCACTGGGTTGGGTTGCCATGGCAACCACGGGTTGTGTTGCCATTGCAACCATGGGGTTCTGTGTCCATGGTAACCATGGGGTTCTGTTGCCATGGTAACCATGGCGTTTTGTTGCCATGGCAACTATGGGGTTCTGTTGCCATGGCAACCATGGGGTAGTGTTTCCATGGCAACAACGGGGTTTGGTTCCCATGGCAACCATGGGGTTGTGTTGCCATGGTAACCATGGCGTTTAGTTGCCATGGCAACTATGGGGTTCTGTTGCCATGGTAACCATGGGGTTGGGTTGCCATGGCAACCATGGGGTTGTGTTGCCATGGGAACCATGGGGTTGGGTTGCCATGGCATTTACGGGGTTTGGTTGCCATGGCAACCACGGGGTTTGGTTGCCATGGCAACCATGGGGTTCTGTGTCCATGGTAACCATGGGGTTGTGTTGCCATGGTAACCATGGCGTTCTGTTGCCATGGCAACTATGGGGTTCTGATGCCATGGCAACCATGGGGTAGTGTTTCCATGGCAACCACGGGGTTTGGTTGCCATGGTAACCATGGGGTTGGGTTGCTATAGCAACCATGGGGTTGGGTTGCCATGGCAACCATGGGGTTGTGTTGCCATGGTAACCATGGGGTTGGGTTGCCATGGCAACCATGGGGTTGTGTTGCCATGGTAACCATGGCGTTTAGTTGCCATGGCAACTATGGTGTTCTGTTGCCATGGTAACCATGGGGTTGGGTTGCCATGGCAACCATGGGGTTGTGTTGCCATGGGAACCATGGGGTTTGGTTGCCATAGCATCCACGGGGTTGTGTTGCCATGGCAACCACGGGGTTTGGTTGCCATGGCAACCATGGGGTTCTGTGTCCATGGTAACCATGGGGTTGTGTTGCCATGGTAACCATGGCGTTTTGTTGCCATGGCAACTATGGGGTTCTGTTGCAATGGCAACCATGGGGTAGTGTTGCCATGGGAACCATGGGGTTGGGTTGCCATGGCAACCATGGGGTTGTGTTGCCATGGTAACCATGGTGTTTAGTTGCCATGGCAACCACGGGGTTTGGTTGCCATGGTAACCATGGGGTTGGGTTGCCATGGCAACCATGGGGTTGGGTTGCCATGGCAACCATGGGGTTGGGTTCCCATGGTAACCATGGGGTTGGTTTGCCATGGCAACCATGGGGTTGTGTTGCCATGGTAACCATGGCGTTCAGTTGCCATGGCAACTATGGGGTTTGGTTGCCATGGTAACCATGGGGTTGGGTTGCCATGGCAACCATGGGGTTGGGTTGCCATGGGAACCATGGGGTTGGGTTGCCATGGCATCCACGGGGTTGGGTTGCCATGGCAACCACGGGGTTTGGTTGCCATGGCAACCATGGGGTTCTGTGTCCTTGGTAACCATGGGGTTGTGTTGCCATGGTAACCATGGCGTTTTGTTGCCATGGCAACAATGGGGTTCTGTTGCCATGGCAACCACGGGGTTTGGTTTCCATGGTAACCATGGGGTTGTGTTGCCATGGCAACCATGGGGTTGTGTTGCCATGGTAACCATGGCGTTTAGTTGCCATGGCAACTATGGGGTTCTGTTGCCATGGTAACCATGGGGTTGGGTTGCCATGGCAACCATGGGGTTGTGTTGCCATGGGAACCATGGGATTGGGTTGCCATGGCATCCACTGGGTTGGGTTGCCATGGCAACCACGGGTTGTGTTGCCATTGCAACCATGGGGTTCTGTGTCCATGGTAACCATGGGGTTCTGTTGCCATGGTAACCATGGCGTTTTGTTGCCATGGCAACTATGGGGTTCTGTTGCCATGGCAACCATGGGGTAGTGTTTCCATGGCAACAACGGGGTTTGGTTGCCATGGCAACCATGGGGTTGTGTTGCCATGGTAACCATGGCGTTTAGTTGCCATGGCAACTATGGGGTTCTGTTGCCATGGTAACCATGGGGTAGGGTTGCCATGGCAACCATGGGGTTGTGTTGCCATGGTAACCATGGGGTTGGGTTGCCATGGCAACCATGGGGTTGGGTTGCCATGGTAACCATGGCGTTTAGTTGCCATGGCAACCACGGGGTTTGGTTGCCATGGTAACCATGGGGTTGGGTTGCCATGGCAACCATGGGGTTGGTTTCCCATGGTAACCATGGGGTTGGGTTGCCATGGCAACCATGGTGTTGTGTTTCCATGGTAACCATGGCGTTTAGTTGCCATGGCAACTATGGGGTTCTGTTGCCATGGTAACCATGGGGTTGGGTTGCCATGGCAACCATGGGGTTGTGTTGCCATGGGAACCACGGGGTTGGGTTGCCATGGCAACCACGGGGTTTGGTTGCCATAGCAACCATGGGGTTCTGTGTCCATGGTAACCATGGGGTTGTGTTGCCATGGTAACCATGGCGTTTTCTTGCCATGGCAACTATGGGGTTCTGTTGCCATGGCAACCATGGGGTAGTGTTGCCATGGGAACCATGGGGTTGGGTTGCCATGGCAACCAGGGGGTTGGGTTGACATGGCAACCATGGGGTTGTGTTGCCATGGTAACCATGGCGTTTAGTTGCCATGGCAACCACGGGGTTTGGTTGCCATGGTAACCATGGGGTTGGGTTGCCATGGCAACCATGGGGTTGGGTTGCCATGGTAACCATGGGGTTGGGTTGCCATGGCAACCATGGGGTTGTGTTGCCATGGGAACCATGGGGTTGGGTTGCCATGGCATCCACGGAATTGGGTTGCCATGGTAACCACGGGGTTTGGTTGCCATGGCAACCATGGGGTTCTGTGTCCATGGTAACCATGGGGTTGTGTTGCCATGGTAACCATGGCGTTTTGTTGCCATGGCAACTATGGGGTTGGGTTGCCATGGCAACCATGGGGTTGGGTTGCCATGGCAACCATGGGGTAGTGTTTCCATGGCAACCACGGGGTTTGGTTGCCATGGTAACCATGGGGTTGTGTTGCTATAGCAACCATGGGGTTGGGTTGCCATGGCAACCATGGGGTTGTGTTGCCATGGTAACCATGGGGTTGGGTTGCCATGGCAACCATGGGGTTGTGTTGCCATGGTAACCATGGCGTTTAGTTGCCATGGCAACTATGGTGTTCTGTTGCCATGGTAACCATGGGGTTGGGTTGCCATGGCAACCATGGGGTTGTGTTGCCATGGGAACCATGGGGTTTGGTTGCCATAGCATCCACGGGGTTGTGTTGCCATGGCAACCACGGGGTTTGGTTGCCATGGCAACCATGGGGTTCTGTGTCCATGGTAACCATGGGGTTGTGTTGCCATGGTAACCATGGCGTTTTGTTGCCATGGCAACTATGGGGTTCTGTTGCCATGGCAACCATGGGGTAGTGTTGCCATGGGAACCATGGGGTTGGTTTGCCATGGCAACCATGGGGTTGTGTTGCCATGGTAACCATGGTGTTTAGTTGCCATGGCAACCACGGGGTTTGGTTGCCATGGTAACCATGGGGTTGGGTTTCCATGGCAACCATGGGGTTGGGTTGCCATGGCAACCATGGGGTTAGGTTCCCATGGTAACCATGGGGTTGGGTTGCCATGGCAACCATGGGGTTGTGTTGCCATGGTAACCATGGCGTTCAGTTGCCATGGCAACTATGGGGTTTGGTTGCCATGGTAACCATGGGGTTGGGTTGCCATGGCAACCATTGGGTTGGGTTGCCATGGGAACCATGGGGTTGGGTTGCCATGGCATCCACGGGGTTGGGTTGCCATGGCAACCACGGGGTTTGGTTGCCATGGCAACCATGGGGTTCTGTGTCCTTGGTAACCATGGGGTTGTGTTGCCATGGTAACCATGGCGTTTTGTTGCCATGGCAACAATGGGGTTCTGTTGCCATGGCAACCACGGGGTTTGGTTTCCATGGTAACCATGGGGTTGTGTTGCCATGGCAACCATGGGGTTGTGTTGCCATGGTAACCATGGCGTTTAGTTGCCATGGCAACTATGGGGTTCTGTTGCCATGGTAACCATGGGGTTGGGTTGCCATGGCAACCATGGGGTTGTGTTGCCATGGGAACCATGGGATTGGGTTGCCATGGCATCCACTGGGTTGGGTTGCCATGGCAACCACGGGTTGTGTTGCCATTGCAACCATGGGGTTCTGTGTCCATGGTAACCATGGGGTTCTGTTGCCATGGTAACCATGGCGTTTTGTTGCCATGGCAACTATGGGGTTCTGTTGCCATGGCAACCATGGGGTAGTGTTTCCATGGCAACAACGGGGTTTGGTTCCCATGGCAACCATGGGGTTGTGTTGCCATGGTAACCATGGCGTTTAGTTGCCATGGCAACTATGGGGTTCTGTTGCCATGGTAACCATGGGGTAGGGTTGCCATGGCAACCATGGGGTTGTGTTGCCATGGTAACCATGGGGTTGGGTTGCCATGGCAACCATGGGGTTGGGTTGCCATGGTAACCATGGCGTTGTGTTGCCATGGTAACCATGGCGTTTAGTTGCCATGGCAACCACGGAGTTTGGTTGCCATGGTAACCACGGGGTTTGGTTGCCATGGTAACCATGGGGTTGGGTTGCCATGGCAACCATGGGGTTGTGTTGCCATGGTAACCATGGGGTTGGGTTGCCATGGCAACCATGGGGTTTTGTTGCCATGGTAACCATGGCGTTTATTTGCCATGGCAACTATGGGGTTCTGTTGCCATGGTAACCATGGGGTTGGGTTGCCATGGCAACCATGGGGTTGTGTTGCCATGGGAACCATGGGGTTGGGTTGCCATGGCATCCACGGGGTTGGGTTGCCATGGCAACCACGGGGTTTGGTTGCCATGGTAACCATGGGGTTCTTTGTCCATGGTAACCATGGCGTTGTGTTGCCATGGTAACCATGGCGTTTTGTTGCCATGGCAACTATGGGGTTCTGTTGCCATGGCAACCATGGGGTAGTGTTTCCATGGCAACCATGGGGTAGTGTTGCCATGGTAACGATGGGGTTGGGTTGCCATGGCAACCATAGGGTAGTGTTGCCATGGCAACCATGGGGTTGGGTTGCCATGGCAACCATGGGGTTGGGTTGCCATGGTAACCATGGGGTTGGGTTGCCATGGCAACCATGGGGTTGTGTTGCCATGGTAACCATGGCGTTTAGTTGACATGGCAACTATGGGGTTCTGTTGCCATGGTAACCATGGGGTTGGGTTGCCATGGGAACCATGGGGTTGGGTTGCCATGGCATCCACGGGGTTTGGTTGCCATGGCAACCACGGGGTTTGGTTGCTATGGCAACCATGGGGTTCTGTGTCCATGGTAACCATGGGGTTGTGTTGCCATGGTAACCATGGCGTTTTGTTGCCATGGCAACTATGGGGTTCTGATGCCATGGCAACCATGGGGTAGTGTTTCCATGGCAACCACGGGGTTTGGTTGCCATGGTAACCATGGTGTTGGGTTGCCATGGCAACCATGGGGTTGGGTTGCCATGGCAACCGTGGGGTTGTGTTGCCATGGTAACCATGGGGTTGGGTTGCCATGGCAACCATGGGGTTGTGTTGCCATGGTAACCATGGCGTTTAGTTGCCATGGCAACTATGGGGTTCTGTTGCCATGGTAACCATGGGGTTGTGTTGCCATGGCAACCATGGGGTTGTGTTGCCATGGGAACCATGGGGTTGGGTTGCCATGGCAACCATGGGGTTGTGTTGCCATGGTAACCATGGCATTTAGTTGCCATGGTAACCATGGGGTTGGGTTGCCATGGCAACCACGGGGTTTGGTTGCTATGGTAACCATGGGGTTGGGTTGCCATGGCAAACATGGGGTAGTGTTTCCATGGCAACCACGGGGTTTGGTTTCCATGGTAACCATGGGGTTGGGTTGCCATGGCAACCACGGGGTTTGGTTGCTATGGTAACCATGGGGTTGGGTTGCCATGGCAACCATGGGGTTGTGTTGCCATGGTAACCATGGCGTTTAGTTGCCATGGCAACCACGGGGTTTGGTTGCCATGGTAAACATGGGGTTGGGTTGCCATGGCAACCATGGGGTTGGGTTGCCATGGCAACCATGGGGTTGGGTTGCCATGGTAACCATGGGGTTGGGTTGCCATGGGAACCATGGGGTTGGGTTGCCATGGCAACCATGGGGTTGGGTTGCCATGGCAATCATGGGGTTGTGTTGCCATGGTAACCATGGCGTTTAGTTGCCATGGCAACCACGGGGTTTGGTTGCCATGGTAACCATGGGGTTGGGTTGCCATGGCAACCATGGGGTTGGGTTGCCATGGCAACCATGGCGTTGGGTTCCCATGGTAACCATGGGGTTGGGTTGCCATGGCAACCATGGGGTTGTGTTGCCATGGTAACCATGGCGTTTAGTTGACATGGCAACTATGGGGTTCTGTTGCCATGGTAACCATGGGGTTGGGTTGCCATGGCAACCATGGGGTTGTGTTGCCATGGTAACCATGGGGTTGGGTTGCCATGGCAACTACGGGGTTTGGTTGCCATGGCAACCATGGGGTTCTGTGTCCATGGTAACCATGGGGTTGTGTTGCCATGGTAACCATGGCGTTTTGTTGCCATGGCAACTATGGGGATCTGTTGCCATGGCAACCATGGGGTAGTGTTTCCATGGCAACCACGGGGTTTCGTTGCCATGGTAACCATGGGGTTGGGTTGCCATGGCAACCATGGGGTTGGGTTGCCATGGTAACCATGGGGTTGGGTTGCCATGGCAACCATGGGGTTGTGTTGCCATGGTAACCATGGGGTTTGGTTGCCATGGCAACTATGGGGTTCTGTTGCCATGGTAACCATGGGGTTGGGTTGCCATGGCAACCATGGGTTTGTGTTGCCATGGGAACCATGGGGTTGGGTTGCCATGGCATCCACGGGGTTGGGTTGCCATGGCAACCACGGGGTTTGGTTGCCATGGCAACCATGGGGTTGTGTTGCCATGGTAACCATGGCGTTGGGTTGCCATGGCAACTATGGGGTTCTGTTGCCATGGTAATCATGGGGTTGGGTTGCCATGGCAACCATGGGGTTGTGTTGCCATGGGAACCATGGGGTTGGGTTACCATGGCAACCATGGGGTTGGGTTGCCATGGCAACCATGGGGTTGTGTTGCCATGGTAACCATGGCGTTTAGTTGCCATGGCAACCACGGGGTTTGGTTGCCATGGTAACCATGGGGTTGGGTTGCCATGGCAACCATGGGGTTGGTTTCCCATGGTAACCATGGGGTTGGGTTGCCATGGCAACCATGGTGTTGTGTTTCCATGGTAACCATGGCGTTTAGTTGCCATGGCAACTATGGGGTTCTGTTGCCATGGTAACCATGGGGTTGGGTTGCCATGGCAACCATGGGGTTGTGTTGCCATGGGAACCACGGGGTTGGGTTGCCATGGCAACCACGGGGTTTGGTTGCCATAGCAACCATGGGGTTCTGTGTCCATGGTAACCATGGGGTTGTGTTGCCATGGTAACCATGGCGTTTTCTTGCCATGGCAACTATGGGGTTCTGTTGCCATGGCAACCATGGGGTAGTGTTGCCATGGGAACCATGGGGTTGGGTTGCCATGGCAACCAGGGGGTTGGGTTGACATGGCAACCATGGGGTTGTGTTGCCATGGTAACCATGGCGTTTAGTTGCCATGGCAACCACGGGGTTTGGTTGCCATGGTAACCATGGGGTTGGGTTGCCATGGCAACCATGGGGTTGGGTTGCCATGGTAACCATGGGGTTGGGTTGCCATGGCAACCATGGGGTTGTGTTGCCATGGGAACCATGGGGTTGGGTTGCCATGGCATCCACGGAATTGGGTTGCCATGGTAACCACGGGGTTTGGTTGCCATGGCAACCATGGGGTTCTGTGTCCATGGTAACCATGGGGTTGTGTTGCCATGGTAACCATGGCGTTTTGTTGCCATGGCAACTATGGGGTTGGGTTGCCATGGCAACCATGGGGTTGGGTTGCCATGGCAACCATGGTGTTGTGTTTCCATGGTAACCATTTGGTTGGGTTGCCATGGCAACCATGGGGTTGTGTTGCCATGGTAACCATGGCGTTTAGTTGCCATGGCAACTATGGGGTTCTGTTGCCATGGTAACCATGGGGTTGGGTTGCCATGGCAACCATGGGGTTGTGTTGCCATGGGAACCATGGGGTTGGGTTGCCATGGCATCCACGGGGTTGGGTTGCCATGGCAACCACGGGGTTTGGTTGCCATGGCAACCATGGGGTTCTGTGTCCATGGTAACCATGGGGTTGTGTTGCCATGGTAACGATGGGGTTGTGTTGCCATGGCAACCATGGGGTTGGGTTGCCATGGTAACCATGGCGTTGTGTTGCCATGGTAACCATGGCGTTTAGTTGCCATGGCAACCACGGAGTTTTGTTGCCATGGTAACCACGGGGTTTGGTTGCCATGGTAACCATGGGGTTGGGTTGCCATGGCAACCATGGGGTTGTGTTGCCATGGTAACCATGGTGTTGGGTTGCCATGGCAACCATGGGGTTTTGTTGCCATGGTAACCATGGCGTTTATTTGCCATGGCAACTATGGGGTTCTGTTGCCATGGTAACCATGGGGTTGGGTTGCCATGGCAACCATGGGGTTGTGTTGCCATGGGAACCATGGGGTTGGGTTGCCATGGCATCCACGGGGTTGGGTTGCCATGGCAACCACGGGGTTTGGTTGCCATGGTAACCATGGGGTTCTGTGTCCATGGTAACCATGGCGTTGTGTTGCCATGGTAACCATGGCGTTTTGTTGCCATGGCAACTATGGGGTTCTGTTGCCATGGCAACCATGGGGTAGTGTTTCCATGGCAACCATGGGGTAGTGTTGCCATGGTAACGATGGGGTTGGGTTGCCATGGCAACCATAGGGTAGTGTTGCCATGGCAACCATGGGGTTGGGTTGCCATGGCAACCATGGGGTTGGGTTGCCATGGTAACCATGGGGTTGGGTTGCCATGGCAACCATGGGGTTGTGTTGCCATGGTAACCATGGCGTTTAGTTGACATGGCAACTATGGGGTTCTGTTGCCATGGTAACCATGGGGTTGGGTTGCCATGGGAACCATGGGGTTGGGTTGCCATGGCAACCATGGGGTTGGGTTGCCATGGCAACCATGGGGTTGGGTTCCCATGGTAACCATGGGGTTGGGTTGCCATGGCAACCATGGGGTTGTGTTGCCATGGTAACCATGGAGTTTAGTTGCCATGGCAACTATGGGGTTCTGTTGCCATGGTAACCATGGGGTTGGGTTGCCATGGCAACCATGGGGTTTTGTTGCCATGGGAACCATGGGATTGGGTTGCCATGGCATCCACGGGGTTTGGTTGCCATGGCAACCACGGGGTTTGGTTGCCATGGCAACCATGGGGTTCTGTGTCCATGGTAACCATGGGGTTGTGTTGCCATGGTAACCATGGCGTTTTGTTGCCATGGCAACTATGGGGTTCTGATGCCATGGCAACCATGGGGTAGTGTTTCCATGGAAACCACGGGGTTTGGTTGCCATGGTAACCATGGGGTTGGGTTGCCATGGCAACCATGGGGTTGGGTTGCCATGGCAACCATGGGGTTGTGTTGCCATGGTAACCATGGGGTTGGGTTGCCATGGCAACCATGGGGTTGTGTTGCCATGGTAACCATGGCGTTTAGTTGCCATGGCAACTATGGTGTTCTGTTGCCATGGTAACCATGGGGTTGGGTTGCCATGGCAACCATGGGGTTGTGTTGCCATGGGAACCATGGGGTTCTGTTGCCATGGCATCCACGGGGTTGTGTTGCCATGGCAACCACGGGGTTTGGTTGCCATGGTAACCATGGGGTTCTGTGTCCATGGTAACCATGGGGTTGTGTTACCATGGTAACCATGGCGTTTTGTTCCCATGGCAACTATGGGGTTCTGTTGCCATGGCAACCATGGGGTAGTGTTGCCATGGGAACCATGGGGTTGGGTTGCCATGGCAACCATGGGGTTGTGTTGCCATGTCAACCATGGGGTTGTGTTGCCATGGTAACCATGGCGTTTAGTTGTCATGGCAACCACGGGGTTGGGTTGCCATGGCAACCATGGGGTTGGGTTGCCATGGCAACCATGGGGTTGGGTTGCCATGGCAACCATGGGGTTGGGTTGCCATGGCAACCATGGGGTTGTGTTCCCATGGTAACCATGGGGTTGGGTTGCTATGGTAACCATGGGGTTGTGTTGCCATGGTAACCATGGCCTTCAGTTGCCATGGCAACTATGGGGTTCTGTTGCCATGGTAACCATGGGGTTGGGTTGCCATGGCAACCATGGGGTTGTGTTGCCATGGGAACCTTGGGGTTGGGTTGCCATGGCATCCACGGGGTTGGGTTGCCATGGCAACCACGGGGTTTGGTTGCCATGGCAACCTTGGGGTTCTGTGTCCATGGTAACCATGGGGTTGTGTTGCCATGGTAACCATGGCGTTTTGTTGCCATGGTAACCATGGCGTTTAGTTGCCATGGCAACTATGGGGTTCTGTTGCCATGGTAAGCATGGGGTTGGGTTTCCATGGCAACCATGGGGTTGTGTTGCCATGGGAACCATGGGGTTGGGTTGCCATGGCATCCACGGGGTTGCGTTCCCATGGCAACCACGGGGTTTGGTTGCCATGGCAACCATGGGGTTGTGTTGCCATGGTAACCATGGCGTTTAGTTGCCATGGCAACTATGGGGTTCTGTTGCCATGGTAACCATAAGGTTGGGTTGCCATGGCAACCATGGGGTTTTGTTGCCATGGGAACCATGGGGTTGGGTTGCCATGGTAACCATGGGGTTGGGTTGCCATGGCAACCATGGGGTTGGGTTCCCATGGTAACCATGGGGTTGGGTTGCCGTGGCAACCATGGGGTTGTGTTGCCATGGTAACCATGGCGTTTAGTTGCCATGGCAACTATGGGGTTCTGTTGCCATGGTAACCATGGGGTTGGGTTGCCATGGCAACCATGGGGTTGGGTTGCCATGGCAACCACGGGGTTTGGTTGCCATGGCAACCATGGGGTTCTGTGTCCATGGTAACCATGGGGTTGTGTTGCCATGGTAACCATGGCGTTTAGTTGCCATGGCAACTATGGGGTTCTGTTGCCATGGCAACCACAGGGTTTGGTTGCCATGGTAACCATGGGGTTGGGTTGCCATGGCAACTATGGGGTTCTGTTGCCATGGTAACCATGGCGTTTTGTTGCCATGGTAACCATGGGGTTGGGTTGCCATGGCAACCATGGGGTTGTGTTGCCATGGTAACCATGGCGTTTAGTTGCCATGGCAACTATGGGGTTCTGTTGCCATGGTAAGCATGGGGTTGGGTTTCCATGGCAACCATGGGGTTGTGTTGCCATGGGAACCATGGGGTTGGGTTGCCATGGCATCCACGGGGTTGCGTTCCCATGGCAACCACGGGGTTTGGTTGCCATGGCAACCATGGGGTTGTGTTGCCATGGTAACCATGGCGTTTAGTTGCCATGGCAACTATGGGGTTCTGTTGCCATGGTAACCATAAGGTTGGGTTGCCATGGCAACCATGGGGTTTTGTTTCCATGGGAACCATGGGGTTGGGTTGCCATGGCAACCATGGGGTTGGGTTGCCATGGCAACCATGGGGTTGGGTTCCCATGGTAACCATGGGGTTGGGTTGCCGTGGCAACCATGGGGTTGTGTTGCCATGGTAACCATGGCGTTTAGTTGCCATGGCAACTATGGGGTTCTGTTGCCATGGTAACCATGGGGTTGGGTTGCCTTGGGAACCATGGGGTTGGGTTGCCATGGCAACCACGGGGTTTGGTTGCCATGGCAACCATGGGGTTCTGTGTCCATGGTAACCATGGGGTTGTGTTGCCATGGTAACCATGGCGTTTAGTTGCCATGGCAACTATGGGGTTCTGTTGCCATGGCAACCACGGGGTTTGGTTGCCATGGTAACCATGGGGTTGGGTTGCCATGGCAACCATTGGGTTGGGTTGCCATGGTAACCATGGCGTTTTGTTGCCATGGTAACCATGGGGTTGGGTTGCCATGGCAACCATGGGGTTGTGTTGCCATGGTAACCATGGCGTTTAGTTGCCATGGCAACTATGGGGTTCTGTTGCCATGGTAAGCATGGGGTTGGGTTTCCATGGCAACCATGGGGTTGTGTTGCCATGGGAACCATGGGGTTGGGTTGCCATGGCATCCACGGGGTTGCGTTCCCATGGCAACCACGGGGTTTGGTTGCCATGGCAACCATGGGGTTGTGTTGCCATGGTAACCATGGCGTTTAGTTGCCATGGCAACTATGGGGTTCTGTTGCCATGGTAACCATAAGGTTGGGTTGCCATGGCAACCATGGGGTTTTGTTTCCATGGGAACCATGGGGTTGTGTTGCCATGGCAACCATGGGGTTGGGTTGCCATGGCAACCATGGGGTTGGGTTCCCATGGTAACCATGGGGTTGGGTTGCCGTGGCAACCATGGGGTTGTGTTGCCATGGTAACCATGGCGTTTAGTTGCCATGGCAACTATGGGGTTCTGTTGCCATGGTAACCATGGGGTTGGGTTGCCATGGCAACCATGGGGTTGGGTTGCCATGGCAACCACGGGGTTTGGTTGCCATGGCAACCATGGGGTTCTGTGTCCATGGTAACCATGGGGTTGTGTTGCCATGGTAACCATGGCGTTTAGTTGCCATGGCAACTATGGGGTTGGGTTGCCATGGCAACCACGGGATTTTGTTGCCATGGTAACCATGGGGTTGGGTTGCCATGGCAACCATTGGGTTGGGTTGCCATGGCAACCATGGGGTTCTGTTGCCATGGTAACCATGTGGTTGTGTTGCCATGGCAACCATGGGGTTGTGTTGCCATGGTAACCATGGCGTTTAGTTGCCATGGCAACTATGGGGTTCTGTTGCCATGGTAACCATGGGGTTGGGTTGCCATGGCAACCATGGGGTTGTGTTGCCATGGCATCCACGGGGTTGGGTTGCCATGGCAACCACGGGGTTTGGTTGCCATGGCAACCATGGGGTTCTGTGTCCATGGTAACCATGGGGTTGTGTTGCCATGGAAACCATGGCGTTTTGTTGCCATGGCAACTATGGGGTTCTGTTGCCATGGCAACCATGGGGTAGTGTTTCCATGGCAACCACGGGGTTTGGTTGCCATGGTAACCATGGGGTTGGGTTGCCATGGCAACCATGGGGTTGTGTTGCCATGGCAACCATGGGGTTGTGTTGCCATGGTAACCATGGGGTTGGGTAGCCATGGCAACCATGGGTATGTGTTGCCATGGTAACCATGGCGTTTAGTTGCCATGGCAACTATGGGGTTCTGTTGCCATGGTAACCATGGGGTTGAGTTGCCATGGCAATTATGGGGTTGTGTTGCCATGGCATCAACGGGGTTGGGTTGCCATGGCAACCACGGGGTTTGGTTGCCATGGCAACCATGGGGTTGTGTTGCCATGGTAACCATGGCATTTAGTTGCCATGGTAACCATGGGGTTGGGTTGCCATGGCAACCACGGGGTTTGGTTGCTATGGTAACCATGGGGTTGGGTTGCCATGGCAACCATGGGGTAGTGTTTCCATGGCAACCACGGGGTTTGGTTGCCATGGTAACCATGGGGTTGGGTTGCCATGGCAACCACGGGGTTTGGTTGCTATGGTAACCATGGGGTTGGGTTGCCATGGAAACCATGGGGTTGTGTTGCCATGGTAACCATGGCGTTTAGTTGCCATGGCAACCACGCGGTTTGGTTGCCATGGTAAACATGGGGTAGTGTTGCCATGGCAACCGTGGGGTTGGGTTGCCATGGCAACCATGGGGTTGGGTTGCCATGGCAACCATGGGGTTGGGTTGCCATGGTAACCATGGCGTTTTGTTGCCATGGCAACTATGGGGTTCTGTTGCCATGGCAACCATGGGGTAGTGTTTCCATGGCAACCACGGGGTTTAGTTGCCATGGTAACCATGGGGTTGGGTTGCCATGGCAACCATGGGGTTGTGTTGCCATGGGAAGCATGGGGTTGGGTTGCCATGGCATCCACGGGGTTGGGTTGCCATGGCAACCACGGGGTTTGGTTACCATGGCAACCATGGGGTTGTGTTGCCATGGTAACCATGGCGTTTAGTTGCCATGGCAACTATGGGGTTCTGTTGCCATGGTAACCATGGGGTTGGGTTGCCATGGCAACCATGGGGTTGTGTTGCCATGGGAACCATTGGGTTGGGTTACCATGGCAACCATGGGGTTGGGTTGCCATGGCAACCATGGGGTTGTGTTGCCATGGTAACCATGGCGTTTAGTTGCCATGGCAACCACGGGGTTTGGTTGCCATGGTAACCATGGGGTTGGGTTGCCATGGCAACCATGGGGTTGGTTTCCCATTGTAACCATGGGGTTGGGTTGCTATGGCAACCATGGTGTTGTGTTTCCATGGTAACCATGGCGTTTAGTTGCCATGGCAACTATGGGGTTCTGTTGCCATGGTAACCATGGGGTTGGGTTGCCATGGCAACCATGGGGTTGGGTTGCTATGGAAACTATGGGGTTGGGTTGCCATGGCATCCACGGGGTTGGGTTGCCATGGCAACCACGGGGTTTGGTTGCCATGGCAACCATGGGGTTCTGTGTCCATGGTAACCATGGGGTTGTGTTGCCATGGTAACCATGGCGTTTTGTTGCCATGGCAACTATGGGGTTCTGTTGCCATGGCAACCAAGGGGTTTGGTTGCCATGGTAACCATGGGGTTGGGTTGCCATGGCAACCATGGGGTTTGGTTGCCATGGCAACCATGGGGTTTTGTTGCCATGGTAACCATGGGGTTGGGTTGCCATGGCAACCATGGGGTTGTGTTGCCATGGTAACCATGGCGTTTAGTTGCCATGGCAACTATGGGGTTCTGTTGCCATGGTAACCATGGGGTTGGGTTGCCATGGCAACCATAGGGTTGTGTTGCCATGGGAACCATGGGGTTTGGTTGCCATGGCATCCACGGGGTTGGGTTGCCATGGCAACCACGGGGTTTGGTTGCCATAGCAACCATGGGGTTCTGTGTCCATGGTAACCATGGGGTTGTGTTGCCATGGTAACCATGGCGTTTTCTTGCCATGGCAACTATGGGGTTCTGTTGCCATGGCAACCATGGGGTAGTGTTGCCATGGGAACCATGGGGTTGGGTTGCCATGGCAACCATGGGGTTGTGTTGCCATGGCAACCATGGGGTTGTGTTGCCATGGTAACCATGGCGTTTAGTTGTCATGGCAACCACGGGGTTGGGTTGCCATGGCAACCATGGGGTTGGGTTGCCATGGCAACCATGGGGTTGGGTTCCCATGGTAACCATGGGGTTGGGTTGCCATGGTAACCATGGGGTTGTGTTGCCATGGTAACCATGGCCTTCAGTTGCCATGGCAACTATGGGGTTCTGTTGCCATGGTAACCATGGGGTTGGGTTGCCATGGCAACCATGGGGTTGTGTTGCCATGGGATCCTTGGGGTTGGGTTTCCATGGCATCCACGGGGTTGGGTTGCCATGGCAACCACGGGGTTTGGTTGCCATGGCAACCATGGGGTTCTGTGTCCATGGTAACCATGGGGTTGTGTTGCCATGGTAACCATGGCGTTTAGTTGCCATGGCAACTATGGGGTTCTGTTGCCATGGTAAGCATGGGGTTGGGTTTCCATGGCAACCATGGGGTTGTGTTGCCATGGGAACCATGGGGTTGGGTTGCCATGGCATCCACGGGGTTGCGTTCCCATGGCAACCACGGGGTTTGGTTGCCATGGCAACCATGGGGTTGTGTTGCCATGGTAACCATGGCGTTTAGTTGCCATGGCAACTATGGGGTTCTGTTGCCATGGTAACCATAAGGTTGGGTTGCCATGGCAACCATGGGGTTTTGTTGCCATGGGAACCATGGGGTTGGGTTGCCATGGTAACCATGGGGTTGGGTTGCCATGGCAACCATGGGGTTGGGTTCCCATGGTAACCATGGGGTTGGGTTGCCGTGGCAACCATGGGGTTGTGTTGCCATGGTAACCATGGCGTTTAGTTGCCATGGCAACTATGGGGTTCTGTTGCCATGGTAACCATGGGGTTGGGTTGCCATGGCAACCATGGGGTTGGGTTGCCATGGCAACCACGGGGTTTGGTTGCCATGGCAACCATGGGGTTCTGTGTCCATGGTAACCATGGGGTTGTGTTGCCATGGTAACCATGGCGTTTAGTTGCCATGGCAACTATGGGGTTCTGTTGCCATGGCAACCACAGGGTTTGGTTGCCATGGTAACCATGGGGTTGGGTTGCCATGGCAACCATTGGGTTGGGTTGCCATGGTAACCATGGCGTTTTGTTGCCATGGTAACCATGGGGTTGGGTTGCCATGGCAACCATGGGGTTGTGTTGCCATGGTAACCATGGCGTTTAGTTGCCATGGCAACTATGGGGTTCTGTTGCCATGGTAAGCATGGGGTTGGGTTTCCATGGCAACCATGGGGTTGTGTTGCCATGGGAACCATGGGGTTGGGTTGCCATGGCATCCACGGGGTTGCGTTCCCATGGCAACCACGGGGTTTGGTTGCCATGGCAACCATGGGGTTGTGTTGTCATGGTAACCATGGCGTTTAGTTGCCATGGCAACTATGGGGTTCTGTTGCCATGGTAACCATAAGGTTGGGTTGCCATGGCAACCATGGGGTTTTGTTTCCATGGGAACCATGGGGTTGGGTTGCCATGGCAACCATGGGGTTGGGTTGCCATGGCAACCATGGGGTTGGGTTCCCATGGTAACCATGGGGTTGTGTTGCCGTGGCAACCATGGGGTTGTGTTGCCATGGTAACCATGGCGTTTAGTTGCCATGGCAACTATGGGGTTCTGTTGCCATGGTAACCATGGGGTTGGGTTGCCATGGCAACCATGGGGTTGGGTTGCCATGGCAACCACGGGGTTTGGTTGCCATGGCAACCATGGGGTTCTGTGTCCATGGTAACCATGGGGTTGTGTTGCCATGGTAACCATGGCTTTTAGTTGCCATGGCAACTATGGGGTTCTGTTGCCATGGCAACCACGGGGTTTGGTTGCCATGGTAACCATGGGGTTGGGTTGCCATGGCAACCATGGGGTTGGGTTGCCATGGTAACCATGGCGTTTTGTTGCCATGGTAACCATGGGGTTGGGTTGCCATGGCAACCATGGGGTTGTGTTGCCATGGTAACCATGGCGTTTAGTTGCCATGGCAACTATGGGGTTCTGTTGCCATGGTAAGCATGGGGTTGGGTTTCCATGGCAACCATGGGGTTGTGTTGCCATGGGAACCATGGGGTTGGGTTGCCATGGCATCCACGGGGTTGCGTTCCCATGGCAACCACGGGGTTTGGTTGCCATGGCAACCATGGGGTTGTGTTGCCATGGTAGCCATGGCGTTTAGTTGCCATGGCAACTATGGGGTTCTGTTGCCATGGTAACCATAAGGTTGGGTTGCCATGGAAACCATGGGGTTTTGTTTCCATGGGAACCATGGGGTTGTGTTGCCATGGCAACCATGGGGTTGGGTTGCCATGGCAACCATGGGGTTGGGTTCCCATGGTAACCATGGGGTTGGGTTGCCGTGGCAACCATGGGGTTGTGTTGCCATGGTAACCATGGCGTTTAGTTGCCATGGCAACTATGGGGTTCTGTTGCCATGGTAACCATGGGGTTGGGTTGCCATGGCAACCATGGGGTTGGGTTGCCATGGCAACCACGGGGTTTGGTTGCCATGGCAACCATGGGGTTCTGTGTCCATGGTAACCATGGGGTTGTGTTGCCATGGTAACCATGGCGTTTAGTTGCCATGGCAACTATGGGGTTGGGTTGCCATGGCAACCACGGGGTTTTGTTGCCATGGTAACCATGGGGTTGGGTTGCCATGGCAACCATTGGGTTGGGTTGCCATGGCAACCATGGGGTTCTGTTGCCATGGTAACCATGTGGTTGTGTTGCCATGGCAACCATGGGGTTGTGTTGCCATGGTAACCATGGCGTTTAGTTGCCATGGCAACTATGGGGTTCTGTTGCCATGGTAACCATGGGGTTGGGTTGCCATGGCAACCATGGGGTTGTGTTGCCATGGCATCCACGGGGTTGGGTTGCCATGGCAACCACGGGGTTTGGTTGCCATGGCAACCATGGGGTTCTGTGTCCATGGTAACCATGGGGTTGTGTTGCCATGGAAACCATGGCGTTTTGTTGCCATGGCAACTATGGGGTTCTGTTGCCATGGCAACCATGGGGTAGTGTTTCCATGGCAACCACGGGGTTTGGTTGCCATGGTAACCATGGGGTTGGGTTGCCATGGCAACCATGGGGTTGTGTTGCCATGGCAACCATGGGGTTGTGTTGCCATGGTAACCATGGGGTTGGGTAGCCATGGCAACCATGGGTATGTGTTGCCATGGTAACCATGGCGTTTAGTTGCCATGGCAACTATGGGGTTCTGTTGCCATGGTAACCATGGGGTTGAGTTGCCATGGCAATTATGGGGTTGTGTTGCCATGGCATCGACGGGGTTGGGTTGCCATGGCAACCACGGGGTTTGGTTGCCATGGCAACCATGGGGTTGTGTTGCCATGGTAACCATGGCATTTAGTTGCCATGGTAACCATGGGGTTGGGTTGCCATGGCAACCATGGGGTTTGGTTGCTATGGTAACCATGGGGTTGGGTTGCCATGGCAACCATGGGGTAGTGTTTCCATGGCAACCACGGGGTTTGGTTGCCATGGTAACCATGGGGTTGGGTTGCCATGGCAACCACGGGGTTTGGTTGCTATGGTAACCATGGGGTTGGGTTGCCATGGCAACCATGGGGTTGTGTTGCCATGGTAACCATGGAGTTTAGTTGCCATGGCAACCACGGGGTTTGGTTGCCATGGTAAACATGGGGTAGTGTTGCCATGGCAACCATGGGGTTGGGTTGCCATGGCAACCATGGGGTTGTGTTGCCATGGTAACCATGGGGTTGGGTTCCCATGGTAACCATGGGGTTGGGTTGCCATGGCAACCATGGGGTTGGGTTGCCATGGTAACCATGGCGTTTTGTTGCCATGGCAACTATGGGGTTCTGTTGCCATGGCAACCATGGGGTAGTGTTTCCATGGCAACCACGGGGTTTAGTTGTCATGGTAACCATGGGGTTGGGTTGCCATGGCAACCATGGGGTTGGGTTGCCATGGTAACCATGGGGTTGGGTTGCCATGGCAACCATGGGGTTGTGTTGCCATGGTAACCATGGCGTTTAGTTGCCATGGCAACTATGGGGTTCTGTTGCCATGGTAACCATGGGGTTGGGTTGCCATGGCAACCATGGGGTTGTGTTGCCATGGGAACCACGGGGTTGGGTTGCCATGGCAACCACGGGGTTTGGTTGCCATAGCAACCATGGGGTTCTGTGTCCATGGTAACCATGGGGTTGTGTTGCCATGGTAACCATGGCGTTTTCTTGCCATGGCAACTATGGGGTTCTGTTGCCATGGCAACCATGGGGTAGTGTTGCCATGGGAACCATGGGGTTGGGTTGCCATGGCAACCAGGGGGTTGGGTTGACATGGCAACCATGGGGTTGTGTTGCCATGGTAACCATGGCGTTTAGTTGCCATGGCAACCACGGGGTTTGGTTGCCATGGTAACCATGGGGTTGGGTTGCCATGGCAACCATGGGGTTGGGTTGCCATGGTAACCATGGGGTTGGGTTGCCATGGCAACCATGGGGTTGTGTTGCCATGGGAACCATGGGGTTGGGTTGCCATGGCATCCACGGAATTGGGTTGCCATGGTAACCACGGGGTTTGGTTGCCATGGCAACCATGGGGTTCTGTGTCCATGGTAACCATGGGGTTGTGTTGCCATGGTAACCATGGCGTTTTGTTGCCATGGCAACTATGGGGTTGGGTTGCCATGGCAACCATGGGGTTGGGTTGCCATGGCAACCATGGGGTTGTGTTTCCATGGTAACCATTTGGTTGGGTTGCCATGGCAACCATGGGGTTGTGTTGCCATGGTAACCATGGCGTTTAGTTGCCATGGCAACTATGGGGTTCTGTTGCCATGGTAACCATGGGGTTGGGTTGCCATGGCAACCATGGGGTTGTGTTGCCATGGGAACCATGGGGTTGGGTTGCCATGGCATCCACGAGGTTGGGTTGCCATGGCAACCACGGGGTTTGGTTGCCATGGCAACCATGGGGTTCTGTGTCCATGGTAACCATGGGGTTGTGTTGCCATGGTAACGATGGGGTTGTGTTGCCATGGCAACCATGGGGTTGGGTTGCCATGGTAACCATGGCGTTGTGTTGCCATGGTAACCATGGCGTTTAGTTGCCATGGCAACCACGGAGTTTTGTTGCCATGGTAACCACGGGGTTTGGTTGCCATGGTAACCATGGGGTTGGGTTGCCATGGCAACCATGGGGTTGTGTTGCCATGGTAACCATGGTGTTGGGTTGCCATGGCAACCATGGGGTTTTGTTGCCATGGTAACCATGGCGTTTATTTGCCATGGCAACTATGGGGTTCTGTTGCCATGGTAACCATGGGGTTGGGTTGCCATGGCAACCATGGGGTTGTGTTGCCATGGGAACCATGGGGTTGGGTTGCCATGGCATCCACGGGGTTGGGTTGCCATGGCAACCACGGGGTTTGGTTGCCATGGTAACCATGGGGTTCTGTGTCCATGGTAACCATGGCGTTGTGTTGCCATGGTAACCATGGCGTTTTGTTGCCATGGCAACTATGGGGTTCTGTTGCCATGGCAACCATGGGGTAGTGTTTCCATGGCAACCATGGGGTAGTGTTGCCATGGTAACGATGGGGTTGGGTTGCCATGGCAACCATAGGGTAGTGTTGCCATGGCAACCATGGGGTTGGGTTGCCATGGCAACCATGGGGTTGGGTTGCCATGGTAACCATGGGGTTGGGTTGCCATGGCAACCATGGGGTTGTGTTGCCATGGTAACCATGGCGTTTAGTTGACATGGCAACTATGGGGTTCTGTTGCCATGGTAACCATGGGGTTGGGTTGCCATGGGAACCATGGGGTTGGGTTGCCATGGCAACCATGGGGTTGGGTTGCCATGGCAACCATGGGGTTGGGTTCCCATGGTAACCATGGGGTTGGGTTGCCATGGCAACCATGGGGTTGTGTTGCCATGGTAACCATGGAGTTTAGTTGCCATGGCAACTATGGGGTTCTGTTGCCATGGTAACCATGGGGTTGGGTTGCCATGGCAACCATGGGGTTTTGTTGCCATGGGAACCATGGGATTGGGTTGCCATGGCATCCACGGGGTTTGGTTGCCATGGCAACCACGGGGTTTGGTTGCCATGGCAACCATGGGGTTCTGTGTCCATGGTAACCATGGGGTTGTGTTGCCATGGTAACCATGGCGTTTTGTTGCCATGGCAACTATGGGGTTCTGATGCCATGGCAACCATGGGGTAGTGTTTCCATGGAAACCACGGGGTTTGGTTGCCATGGTAACCATGGGGTTGGGTTGCCATGGCAACCATGGGGTTGGGTTGCCATGGCAACCATGGGGTTGTGTTGCCATGGTAACCATGGGGTTGGGTTGCCATGGCAACCATGGGGTTGTGTTGCCATGGTAACCATGGCGTTTAGTTGCCATGGCAACTATGGTGTTCTGTTGCCATGGTAACCATGGGGTTGGGTTGCCATGGCAACCATGGGGTTGTGTTGCCATGGGAACCATGGGGTTGTGTTGCCATGGCATCCACGGGGTTGTGTTGCCATGGCAACCACGGGGTTTGGTTGCCATGGTAACCATGGGGTTCTGTGTCCATGGTAACCATGGGGTTGTGTTACCATGGTAACCATGGCGTTTTGTTCCCATGGCAACTATGGGGTTCTGTTGCCATGGCAACCATGGGGTAGTGTTGCCATGGGAACCATGGGGTTGGGTTGCCATGGCAACCATGGGGTTGTGTTGCCATGGCAACCATGGGGTTGTGTTGCCATGGTAACCATGGCGTTTAGTTGTCATGGCAACCACGGGGTTGGGTTGCCATGGCAACCATGGGGTTGGGTTGCCATGGCAACCATGGGGTTGGGTTGCCATGGCAACCATGGGGTTGGGTTCCCATGGTAACCATGGGGTTGGGTTGCCATGGTAACCATGGGGTTGTGTTGCCATGGTAACCATGGCCTTCAGTTGCCATGGCAACTATGGGGTTCTGTTGCCATGGTAACCATGGGGTTGGGTTGCCATGGCAACCATGGGGTTGTGTTGCCATGGGAACCTTGGGGTTGGGTTGCCATGGCATCCACGGGGTTGGGTTGCCATGGCAACCACGGGGTTTGGTTGCCATGGCAACCATGGGGTTCTGTGTCCATGGTAACCATGGGGTTGTGTTGCCATGGTAACCATGGCGTTTTGTTGCCATGGTAACCATGGCGTTTAGTTGCCATGGCAACTATGGGGTTCTCTTGCCATGGTAAGCATGGGGTTGGGTTTCCATGGCAACCATGGGGTTGTGTTGCCATGGGAACCATGGGGTTGGGTTGCCATGTCATCCACGGGGTTGCGTTCCCATGGCAACCACGGGGTTTGGTTGCCATGGCAACCATGGGGTTGTGTTGCCATGGTAACCATGGCGTTTAGTTGCCATGGCAACTATGGGGTTCTGTTGCCATGGTAACCATAAGGTTGGGTTGCCATGGCAACCATGGGGTTTTGTTGCCATGGGAACCATGGGGTTGGGTTGCCATGGCAACCATGGGGTTGGGTTCCCATGGTAACCATGGGGTTGGGTTGCCGTGGCAACCATGGGGTTGTGTTGCCATGGTAACCATGGCGTTTAGTTGCCATGGCAACTATGGGGTTCTGTTGCCATGGTAACCATGGGGTTGGGTTGCCATGGCAACCATGGGGTTGGGTTGCCATGGCAACCACGGGGTTTGGTTGCCATGGCAACCATGGGGTTCTGTGTCCATGGTAACCATGGGGTTGTGTTGCCATGGTAACCATGGCGTTTAGTTGCCATGGCAACTATGGGGTTCTGTTGCCATGGCAACCACAGGGTTTGGTTGCCATGGTAACCATGGGGTTGGGTTGCCATGGCAACCATTGGGTTGGGTTGCCATGGTAACCATGGCGTTTTGTTGCCATGGTAACCATGGGGTTGGGTTGCCATGGCAACCATGGGGTTGTGTTGCCATGGTAACCATGGCGTTTAGTTGCCATGGCAACTATGGGGTTCTGTTGCCATGGTAAGCATGGGGTTGGGTTTCCATGGCAACCATGGGGTTGTGTTGCCATGGGAACCATGGGGTTGGGTTGCCATGGCATCCACGGGGTTGCGTTCCCATGGCAACCACGGGGTTTGGTTGCCATGGCAACCATGGGGTTGTGTTGTCATGGTAACCATGGCGTTTAGTTGCCATGGCAACTATGGGGTTCTGTTGCCATGGTAACCATAAGGTTGGGTTGCCATGGCAACCATGGGGTTTTGTTTCCATGGGAACCATGGGGTTGGGTTGCCATGGCAACCATGGGGTTGGGTTGCCATGGCAACCATGGGGTTGGGTTCCCATGGTAACCATGGGGTTGTGTTGCCGTGGCAACCATGGGGTTGTGTTGCCATGGTAACCATGGCGTTTAGTTGCCATGGCAACTATGGGGTTCTGTTGCCATGGTAACCATGGGGTTGGGTTGCCATGGCAACCATGGGGTTGGGTTGCCATGGCAACCACGGGGTTTGGTTGCCATGGCAACCATGGGGTTCTGTGTCCATGGTAACCATGGGGTTGTGTTGCCATGGTAACCATGGCTTTTAGTTGCCATGGCAACTATGGGGTTCTGTTGCCATGGCAACCACGGGGTTTGGTTGCCATGGTAACCATGGGGTTGGGTTGCCATGGCAACCATGGGGTTGGGTTGCCATGGTAACCATGGCGTTTTGTTGCCATGGTAACCATGGGGTTGGGTTTCCATGGCAACCATGGGGTTGTGTTGCCATGGTAACCATGGCGTTTAGTTGCCATGGCAACTATGGGGTTCTGTTGCCATGGTAAGCATGGGGTTGGGTTTCCATGGCAACCATGGGGTTGTGTTGCCATGGGAACCATGGGGTTGGGTTGCCATGGCATCCACGGGGTTGCGTTCCCATGGCAACCACGGGGTTTGGTTGCCATGGCAACCATGGGGTTGTGTTGCCATGGTAGCCATGGCGTTTAGTTGCCATGGCAACTATGGGGTTCTGTTGCCATGGTAACCATAAGGTTGGGTTGCCATGGAAACCATGGGGTTTTGTTTCCATGGGAACCATGGGGTTGTGTTGCCATGGCAACCATGGGGTTGGGTTGCCATGGCAACCATGGGGTTGGGTTCCCATGGTAACCATGGGGTTGGGTTGCCGTGGCAACCATGGGGTTGTGTTGCCATGGTAACCATGGCGTTTAGTTGCCATGGCAACTATGGGGTTCTGTTGCCATGGTAACCATGGGGTTGGGTTGCCATGGCAACCATGGGGTTGGGTTGCCATGGCAACCACGGGGTTTGGTTGCCATGGCAACCATGGGGTTCTGTGTCCATGGTAACCATGGGGTTGTGTTGCCATGGTAACCATGGCGTTTAGTTGCCATGGCAACTATGGGGTTGGGTTGCCATGGCAACCACGGGGTTTTGTTGCCATGGTAACCATGGGGTTGGGTTGCCATGGCAACCATTGGGTTGGGTTGCCATGGCAACCATGGGGTTCTGTTGCCATGGTAACCATGTGGTTGTGTTGCCATGGCAACCATGGGGTTGTGTTGCCATGGTAACCATGGCGTTTAGTTGCCATGGCAACTATGGGGTTCTGTTGCCATGGTAACCATGGGGTTGGGTTGCCATGGCAACCATGGGGTTGTGTTGCCATGGCATCCACGGGGTTGGGTTGCCATGGCAACCACGGGGTTTGGTTGCCATGGCAACCATGGGGTTCTGTGTCCATGGTAACCATGGGGTTGTGTTGCCATGGAAACCATGGCGTTTTGTTGCCATGGCAACTATGGGGTTCTGTTGCCATGGCAACCATGGGGTAGTGTTTCCATGGCAACCACAGGGTTTGGTTGCCATGGTAACCATGGGGTTGGGTTGCCATGGCAACCATGGGGTTGTGTTGCCATGGCAACCATGGGGTTGTGTTGCCATGGTAACCATGGGGTTGGGTAGCCATGGCAACCATGGGTATGTGTTGCCATGGTAACCATGGCGTTTAGTTGCCATGGCAACTATGGGGTTCTGTTGCCATGGTAACCATGGGGTTGAGTTGCCATGGCAATTATGGGGTTGTGTTGCCATGGCATCGACGGGGTTGGGTTGCCATGGCAACCACGGGGTTTGGTTGCCATGGCAACCATGGGGTTGTGTTGCCATGGTAACCATGGCATTTAGTTGCCATGGTAACCATGGGGTTGGGTTGCCATGGCAACCATGGGGTTTGGTTGCTATGGTAACCATGGGGTTGGGTTGCCATGGCAACCATGGGGTAGTGTTTCCATGGCAACCACGGGGTTTGGTTGCCATGGTAACCATGGGGTTGGGTTGCCATGGCAACCACGGGGTTTGGTTGCTATGGTAACCATGGGGTTGGGTTGCCATGGCAACCATGGGGTTGTGTTGCCATGGTAACCATGGAGTTTAGTTGCCATGGCAACCACGGGGTTTGGTTGCCATGGTAAACATGGGGTAGTGTTGCCATGGCAACCATGGGGTTGGGTTGCCATGGCAACCATGGGGTTGTGTTGCCATGGTAACCATGGGGTTGGGTTCCCATGGTAACCATGGGGTTGGGTTGCCATGGCAACCATGGGGTTGGGTTGCCATGGTAACCATGGCGTTTTGTTGCCATGGCAACTATGGGGTTCTGTTGCCATGGCAACCATGGGGTAGTGTTTCCATGGCAACCACGGGGTTTAGTTGTCATGGTAACCATGGGGTTGGGTTGCCATGGCAACCATGGGGTTGGGTTGCCATGGTAACCATGGGGTTGGGTTGCCATGGCAACCATGGGGTTGTGTTGCCATGGTAACCATGGCGTTTAGTTGCCATGGCAACTATGGGGTTCTGTTGCCATGGTAACCATGGGGTTGGGTTGCCATGGCAACCATGGGGTTGTGTTGCCATGGGAACCACGGGGTTGGGTTGCCATGGCAACCACGGGGTTTGGTTGCCATAGCAACCATGGGGTTCTGTGTCCATGGTAACCATGGGGTTGTGTTGCCATGGTAACCATGGCGTTTTCTTGCCATGGCAACTATGGGGTTCTGTTGCCATGGCAACCATGGGGTAGTGTTGCCATGGGAACCATGGGGTTGGGTTGCCATGGCAACCAGGGGGTTGGGTTGACATGGCAACCATGGGGTTGTGTTGCCATGGTAACCATGGCGTTTAGTTGCCATGGCAACCACGGGGTTTGGTTGCCATGGTAACCATGGGGTTGGGTTGCCATGGCAACCATGGGGTTGGGTTGCCATGGTAACCATGGGGTTGGGTTGCCATGGCAACCATGGGGTTGTGTTGCCATGGGAACCATGGGGTTGGGTTGCCATGGCATCCACGGAATTGGGTTGCCATGGTAACCACGGGGTTTGGTTGCCATGGCAACCATGGGGTTCTGTGTCCATGGTAACCATGGGGTTGTGTTGCCATGGTAACCATGGCGTTTTGTTGCCATGGCAACTATGGGGTTGGGTTGCCATGGCAACCATGGGGTTGGGTTGCCATGGCAACCATGGGGTTGTGTTTCCATGGTAACCATTTGGTTGGGTTGCCATGGCAACCATGGGGTTGTGTTGCCATGGTAACCATGGCGTTTAGTTGCCATGGCAACTATGGGGTTCTGTTGCCATGGTAACCATGGGGTTGGGTTGCCATGGCAACCATGGGGTTGTGTTGCCATGGGAACCATGGGGTTGGGTTGCCATGGCATCCACGAGGTTGGGTTGCCATGGCAACCACGGGGTTTGGTTGCCATGGCAACCATGGGGTTCTGTGTCCATGGTAACCATGGGGTTGTGTTGCCATGGTAACGATGGGGTTGTGTTGCCATGGCAACCATGGGGTTGGGTTGCCATGGTAACCATGGCGTTGTGTTGCCATGGTAACCATGGCGTTTAGTTGCCATGGCAACCACGGAGTTTTGTTGCCATGGTAACCACGGGGTTTGGTTGCCATGGTAACCATGGGGTTGGGTTGCCATGGCAACCATGGGGTTGTGTTGCCATGGTAACCATGGTGTTGGGTTGCCATGGCAACCATGGGGTTTTGTTGCCATGGTAACCATGGCGTTTATTTGCCATGGCAACTATGGGGTTCTGTTGCCATGGTAACCATGGGGTTGGGTTGCCATGGCAACCATGGGGTTGTGTTGCCATGGGAACCATGGGGTTGGGTTGCCATGGCATCCACGGGGTTGGGTTGCCATGGCAACCACGGGGTTTGGTTGCCATGGTAACCATGGGGTTCTGTGTCCATGGTAACCATGGCGTTGTGTTGCCATGGTAACCATGGCGTTTTGTTGCCATGGCAACTATGGGGTTCTGTTGCCATGGCAACCATGGGGTAGTGTTTCCATGGCAACCATGGGGTAGTGTTGCCATGGTAACGATGGGGTTGGGTTGCCATGGCAACCATAGGGTAGTGTTGCCATGGCAACCATGGGGTTGGGTTGCCATGGCAACCATGGGGTTGGGTTGCCATGGTAACCATGGGGTTGGGTTGCCATGGCAACCATGGGGTTGTGTTGCCATGGTAACCATGGCGTTTAGTTGACATGGCAACTATGGGGTTCTGTTGCCATGGTAACCATGGGGTTGGGTTGCCATGGGAACCATGGGGTTGGGTTGCCATGGCAACCATGGGGTTGGGTTGCCATGGCAACCATGGGGTTGGGTTCCCATGGTAACCATGGGGTTGGGTTGCCATGGCAACCATGGGGTTGTGTTGCCATGGTAACCATGGAGTTTAGTTGCCATGGCAACTATGGGGTTCTGTTGCCATGGTAACCATGGGGTTGGGTTGCCATGGCAACCATGGGGTTTTGTTGCCATGGGAACCATGGGATTGGGTTGCCATGGCATCCACGGGGTTTGGTTGCCATGGCAACCACGGGGTTTGGTTGCCATGGCAACCATGGGGTTCTGTGTCCATGGTAACCATGGGGTTGTGTTGCCATGGTAACCATGGCGTTTTGTTGCCATGGCAACTATGGGGTTCTGATGCCATGGCAACCATGGGGTAGTGTTTCCATGGAAACCACGGGGTTTGGTTGCCATGGTAACCATGGGGTTGGGTTGCCATGGCAACCATGGGGTTGGGTTGCCATGGCAACCATGGGGTTGTGTTGCCATGGTAACCATGGGGTTGGGTTGCCATGGCAACCATGGGGTTGTGTTGCCATGGTAACCATGGCGTTTAGTTGCCATGGCAACTATGGTGTTCTGTTGCCATGGTAACCATGGGGTTGGGTTGCCATGGCAACCATGGGGTTGTGTTGCCATGGGAACCATGGGGTTGTGTTGCCATGGCATCCACGGGGTTGTGTTGCCATGGCAACCACGGGGTTTGGTTGCCATGGTAACCATGGGGTTCTGTGTCCATGGTAACCATGGGGTTGTGTTACCATGGTAACCATGGCGTTTTGTTCCCATGGCAACTATGGGGTTCTGTTGCCATGGCAACCATGGGGTAGTGTTGCCATGGGAACCATGGGGTTGGGTTGCCATGGCAACCATGGGGTTGTGTTGCCATGGCAACCATGGGGTTGTGTTGCCATGGTAACCATGGCGTTTAGTTGTCATGGCAACCACGGGGTTGGGTTGCCATGGCAACCATGGGGTTGGGTTGCCATGGCAACCATGGGGTTGGGTTGCCATGGCAACCATGGGGTTGGGTTCCCATGGTAACCATGGGGTTGGGTTGCCATGGTAACCATGGGGTTGTGTTGCCATGGTAACCATGGCCTTCAGTTGCCATGGCAACTATGGGGTTCTGTTGCCATGGTGACCATGGGGTTGGGTTGCCATGGCAACCATGGGGTTGTGTTGCCATGGGAACCTTGGGGTTGGGTTGCCATGGCATCCACGGGGTTGGGTTGCCATGGCAACCACGGGGTTTGGTTGCCATGGCAACCATGGGGTTCTGTGTCCATGGTAACCATGGGGTTGTGTTGCCATGGTAACCATGGCGTTTTGTTGCCATGGTAACCATGGCGTTTAGTTGCCATGGCAACTATGGGGTTCTCTTGCCATGGTAAGCATGGGGTTGGGTTTCCATGGCAACCATGGGGTTGTGTTGCCATGGGAACCATGGGGTTGGGTTGCCATGGCATCCACGGGGTTGCGTTCCCATGGCAACCACGGGGTTTGGTTGCCATGGCAACCATGGGGTTGTGTTGCCATGGTAACCATGGCGTTTAGTTGCCATGGCAACTATGGGGTTCTGTTGCCATGGTAACCATAAGGTTGGGTTGCCATGGCAACCATGGGGTTTTGTTGCCATGGGAACCATGGGGTTGGGTTGCCATGGCAACCATGGGGTTGGGTTCCCATGGTAACCATGGGGTTGGGTTGCCGTGGCAACCATGGGGTTGTGTTGCCATGGTAACCATGGCGTTTAGTTGCCATGGCAACTATGGGGTTCTGTTGCCATGGTAACCATGGGGTTGGGTTGCCATGGCAACCATGGGGTTGTGTTGCCATGGCATCCACGGGGTTGGGTTGCCATGGCAACCACGGGGTTTGGTTGCCATGGCAACCATGGGGTTCTGTGTCCATGGTAACCATGGGGTTGTGTTGCCATGGAAACCATGGCGTTTTGTTGCCATGGCAACTATGGGGTTCTGTTGCCATGGCAACCATGGGGTAGTGTTTCCATGGCAACCACGGGGTTTGGTTGCCATGGTAACCATGGGGTTGGGTTGCCATGGCAACCATGGGGTTGTGTTGCCATGGCAACCATGGGGTTGTGTTGCCATGGTAACCATGGGGTTGGGTAGCCATGGCAACCATGGGTATGTGTTGCCATGGTAACCATGGCGTTTAGTTGCCATGGCAACTATGGGGTTCTGTTGCCATGGTAACCATGGGGTTGAGTTGCCATGGCAATTATGGGGTTGTGTTGCCATGGCATCGACGGGGTTGGGTTGCCATGGCAACCACGGGGTTTGGTTGCCATGGCAACCATGGGGTTGTGTTGCCATGGTAACCATGGCATTTAGTTGCCATGGTAACCATGGGGTTGGGTTGCCATGGCAACCACGGGGTTTGGTTGCTATGGTAACCATGGGGTTGGGTTGCCATGGCAACCATGGGGTAGTGTTTCCATGGCAACCACGGGGTTTGGTTGCCATGGTAACCATGGGGTTGGGTTGCCATGGCAACCACGGGGTTTGGTTGCTATGGTAACCATGGGGTTGGGTTGCCATGGCAACCATGGGGTTGTGTTGCCATGGTAACCATGGAGTTTAGTTGCCATGGCAACCACGGGGTTTGGTTGCCATGGTAAACATGGGGTAGTGTTGCCATGGCAACCATGGGGTTGGGTTGCCATGGCAACCATGGGGTTGTGTTGCCATGGTAACCATGGGGTTGGGTTCCCATGGTAACCATGGGGTTGTGTTGCCATGGCAACCATGGGGTTGGGTTGCCATGGTAACCATGGCGTTTTGTTGCCATGGCAACTATGGGGTTCTGTTGCCATGGCAACCATGGGGTAGTGTTTCCATGGCAACCACGGGGTTTAGTTGTCATGGTAACCATGGGGTTGGGTTGCCATGGCAACCATGGGGTTGGGTTGCCATGGTAACCATGGGGTTGGGTTGCCATGGCAACCATGGGGTTGTGTTGCCATGGTAACCATGGCGTTTAGTTGCCATGGCAACTATGGGGTTCTGTTGCCATGGTAACCATGGGGTTGGGTTGCCATGGCAACCATGGGGTTGTGTTGCCATGGGAACCACGGGGTTGGGTTGCCATGGCAACCACGGGGTTTGGTTGCCATAGCAACCATGGGGTTCTGTGTCCATGGTAACCATGGGGTTGTGTTGCCATGGTAACCATGGCGTTTTCTTGCCATGGCAACTATGGGGTTCTGTTGCCATGGCAACCATGGGGTAGTGTTGCCATGGGAACCATGGGGTTGGGTTGCCATGGCAACCAGGGGGTTGGGTTGACATGGCAACCATGGGGTTGTGTTGCCATGGTAACCATGGCGTTTAGTTGCCATGGCAACCACGGGGTTTGGTTGCCATGGTAACCATGGGGTTGGGTTGCCATGGCAACCATGGGGTTGGGTTGCCATGGTAACCATGGGGTTGGGTTGCCATGGCAACCATGGGGTTGTGTTGCCATGGGAACCATGGGGTTGGGTTGCCATGGCATCCACGGAATTGGGTTGCCATGGTAACCACGGGGTTTGGTTGCCATGGCAACCATGGGGTTCTGTGTCCATGGTAACCATGGGGTTGTGTTGCCATGGTAACCATGGCGTTTTGTTGCCATGGCAACTATGGGGTTGGGTTGCCATGGCAACCATGGGGTTGGGTTGCCATGGCAACCATGGGGTTGTGTTTCCATGGTAACCATTTGGTTGGGTTGCCATGGCAACCATGGGGTTGGGTTGCCATGGTAACCATGGCGTTTTGTTGCCATGGCAACTATGGGGTTCTGTTGCCATGGCAACCATGGGGTAGTGTTTCCATGGCAACCATGGGGTAGTGTTGCCATGGTAACGATGGGGTTGGGTTGCCATGGCAACCATAGGGTAGTGTTGCCATGGCAACCATGGGGTTGGGTTGCCATGGCAACCATGGGGTTGGGTTGCCATGGTAACCATGGGGTTGGGTTGCCATGGCAACCATGGGGTTGTGTTGCCATGGTAACCATGGCGTTTAGTTGACATGGCAACTATGGGGTTCTGTTGCCATGGTAACCATGGGGTTGGGTTGCCATGGGAACCATGGGGTTGGGTTGCCATGGCAACCATGGGGTTGGGTTGCCATGGCAACCATGGGGTTGGGTTCCCATGGTAACCATGGGGTTGGGTTGCCATGGCAACCATGGGGTTGTGTTGCCATGGTAACCATGGAGTTTAGTTGCCATGGCAACTATGGGGTTCTGTTGCCATGGTAACCATGGGGTTGGGTTGCCATGGCAACCATGGGGTTTTGTTGCCATGGGAACCATGGGATTGGGTTGCCATGGCATCCACGGGGTTTGGTTGCCATGGCAACCACGGGGTTTGGTTGCCATGGCAACCATGGGGTTCTGTGTCCATGGTAACCATGGGGTTGTGTTGCCATGGTAACCATGGCGTTTTGTTGCCATGGCAACTATGGGGTTCTGATGCCATGGCAACCATGGGGTAGTGTTTCCATGGAAACCACGGGGTTTGGTTGCCATGGTAACCATGGGGTTGGGTTGCCATGGCAACCATGGGGTTGGGTTGCCATGGCAACCATGGGGTTGTGTTGCCATGGTAACCATGGGGTTGGGTTGCCATGGCAACCATGGGGTTGTGTTGCCATGGTAACCATGGCGTTTAGTTGCCATGGCAACTATGGTGTTCTGTTGCCATGGTAACCATGGGGTTGGGTTGCCATGGCAACCATGGGGTTGTGTTGCCATGGGAACCATGGGGTTGTGTTGCCATGGCATCCACGGGGTTGTGTTGCCATGGCAACCACGGGGTTTGGTTGCCATGGTAACCATGGGGTTCTGTGTCCATGGTAACCATGGGGTTGTGTTACCATGGTAACCATGGCGTTTTGTTCCCATGGCAACTATGGGGTTCTGTTGCCATGGCAACCATGGGGTAGTGTTGCCATGGGAACCATGGGGTTGGGTTGCCATGGCAACCATGGGGTTGTGTTGCCATGGCAACCATGGGGTTGTGTTGCCATGGTAACCATGGCGTTTAGTTGTCATGGCAACCACGGGGTTGGGTTGCCATGGCAACCATGGGGTTGGGTTGCCATGGCAACCATGGGGTTGGGTTGCCATGGCAACCATGGGGTTGGGTTCCCATGGTAACCATGGGGTTGGGTTGCCATGGTAACCATGGGGTTGTGTTGCCATGGTAACCATGGCCTTCAGTTGCCATGGCAACTATGGGGTTCTGTTGCCATGGTAACCATGGGGTTGGGTTGCCATGGCAACCATGGGGTTGTGTTGCCATGGGAACCTTGGGGTTGGGTTGCCATGGCATCCACGGGGTTGGGTTGCCATGGCAACCACGGGGTTTGGTTGCCATGGCAACCATGGGGTTCTGTGTCCATGGTAACCATGGGGTTGTGTTGCCATGGTAACCATGGCGTTTTGTTGCCATGGTAACCATGGCGTTTAGTTGCCATGGCAACTATGGGGTTCTGTTGCCATGGTAAGCATGGGGTTGGGTTTCCATGGCAACCATGGGGTTGTGTTGCCATGGGAACCATGGGGTTGGGTTGCCATGGCATCCACGGGGTTGCGTTCCCATGGCAACCACGGGGTTTGGTTGCCATGGCAACCATGGGGTTGTGTTGCCATGGAAACCATGGCGTTTAGTTGCCATGGCAACTATGGGGTTCTGTTGCCATGGTAACCATAAGGTTGGGTTGCCATGGCAACCATGGGGTTTTGTTGCCATGGGAACCATGGGGTTGGGTTGCCATGGTAACCATGGGGTTGGGTTGCCATGGCAACCATGGGGTTGGGTTCCCATGGTAACCATGGGGTTGGGTTGCCGTGGCAACCATGGGGTTGTGTTGCCATGGTAACCATGGCGTTTAGTTGCCATGGCAACTATGGGGTTCTGTTGCCATGGTAACCATGGGGTTGGGTTGCCATGGCAACCATGGGGTTGGGTTGCCATGGCAACCACGGGGTTTGGTTGCCATGGCAACCATGGGGTTCTGTGTCCATGGTAACCATGGGGTTGTGTTGCCATGGTAACCATGGCGTTTAGTTGCCATGGCAACTATGGGGTTCTGTTGCCATGGCAACCACAGGGTTTGGTTGCCATGGTAACCATGGGGTTGGGTTGCCATGGCAACCATTGGGTTGGGTTGCCATGGTAACCATGGCGTTTTGTTGCCATGGTAACCATGGGGTTGGGTTGCCATGGCAACCATGGGGTTGTGTTGCCATGGTAACCATGGCGTTTAGTTGCCATGGCAACTATGGGGTTCTGTTGCCATGGTAAGCATGGGGTTGGGTTTCCATGGCAACCATGGGGTTGTGTTGCCATGGGAACCATGGGGTTGGGTTGCCATGGCATCCACGGGGTTGCGTTCCCATGGCAACCACGGGGTTTGGTTGCCATGGCAACCATGGGGTTGTGTTGCCATGGTAACCATGGCGTTTAGTTGCCATGGCAACTATGGGGTTCTGTTGCCATGGTAACCATAAGGTTGGGTTGCCATGGCAACCATGGGGTTTTGTTTCCATGGGAACCATGGGGTTGGGTTGCCATGGCAACCATGGGGTTGGGTTGCCATGGCAACCATGGGGTTGGGTTCCCATGGTAACCATGGGGTTGGGTTGCCGTGGCAACCATGGGGTTGTGTTGCCATGGTAACCATGGCGTTTAGTTGCCATGGCAACTATGGGGTTCTGTTGCCATGGTAACCATGGGGTTGGGTTGCCATGGCAACCATGGGGTTGGGTTGCCATGGCAACCACGGGGTTTGGTTGCCATAGCAACCATGGGGTTCTGTGTCCATGGTAACCATGGGGTTGTGTTGCCATGGTAACCATGGCGTTTAGTTGCCATGGCAACTATGGGGTTCTGTTGCCATGGCAACCACGGGGTTTGGTTGCCATGGTAACCATGGGGTTGGGTTGCCATGGCAACCATTGGGTTGGGTTGCCATGGTAACCATGGCGTTTTGTTGCCATGGTAACCATGGGGTTGGGTTGCCATGGCAACCATGGGGTTGTGTTGCCATGGTAACCATGGCGTTTAGTTGCCATGGCAACTATGGGGTTCTGTTGCCATGGTAAGCATGGGGTTGGGTTTCCATGGCAACCATGGGGTTGTGTTGCCATGGGAACCATGGGGTTGGGTTGCCATGGCATCCACGGGGTTGCGTTCCCATGGCAACCACGGGGTTTGGTTGCCATGGCAACCATGGGGTTGTGTTGCCATGGTAACCATGGCGTTTAGTTGCCATGGCAACTATGGGGTTCTGTTGCCATGGTAACCATAAGGTTGGGTTGCCATGGCAACCATGGGGTTTTGTTTCCATGGGAACCATGGGGTTGTGTTGCCATGGCAACCATGGGGTTGGGTTGCCATGGCAACCATGGGGTTGGGTTCCCATGGTAACCATGGGGTTGGGTTGCCGTGGCAACCATGGGGTTGTGTTGCCATGGTAACCATGGCGTTTAGTTGCCATGGCAACTATGGGGTTCTGTTGCCATGGTAACCATGGGGTTGGGTTGCCATGGCAACCATGGGGTTGGGTTGCCATGGCAACCACGGGGTTTGGTTGCCATGGCAACCATGGGGTTCTGTGTCCATGGTAACCATGGGGTTGTGTTGCCATGGTAACCATGGCGTTTAGTTGCCATGGCAACTATGGGGTTGGGTTGCCATGGCAACCACGGGATTTTGTTGCCATGGTAACCATGGGGTTGGGTTGCCATGGCAACCATTGGGTTGGGTTGCCATGGCAACCATGGGGTTCTGTTGCCATGGTAACCATGTGGTTGTGTTGCCATGGCAACCATGGGGTTGTGTTGCCATGGTAACCATGGCGTTTAGTTGCCATGGCAACTATGGGGTTCTGTTGCCATGGTAACCATGGGGTTGGGTTGCCATGGCAACCATGGGGTTGTGTTGCCATGGCATCCACGGGGTTGGGTTGCCATGGCAACCACGGGGTTTGGTTGCCATGGCAACCATGGGGTTCTGTGTCCATGGTAACCATGGGGTTGTGTTGCCATGGAAACCATGGCGTTTTGTTGCCATGGCAACTATGGGGTTCTGTTGCCATGGCAACCATGGGGTAGTGTTTCCATGGCAACCACGGGGTTTGGTTGCCATGGTAACCATGGGGTTGGGTTGCCATGGCAACCATGGGGTTGTGTTGCCATGGCAACCATGGGGTTGTGTTGCCATGGTAACCATGGGGTTGGGTAGCCATGGCAACCATGGGTATGTGTTGCCATGGTAACCATGGCGTTTAGTTGCCATGGCAACTATGGGGTTCTGTTGCCATGGTAACCATGGGGTTGAGTTGCCATGGCAATTATGGGGTTGTGTTGCCATGGCATCAACGGGGTTGGGTTGCCATGGCAACCACGGGGTTTGGTTGCCATGGCAACCATGGGGTTGTGTTGCCATGGTAACCATGGCATTTAGTTGCCATGGTAACCATGGGGTTGGGTTGCCATGGCAACCACGGGGTTTGGTTGCTATGGTAACCATGGGGTTGGGTTGCCATGGCAACCATGGGGTAGTGTTTCCATGGCAACCACGGGGTTTGGTTGCCATGGTAACCATGGGGTTGGGTTGCCATGGCAACCACGGGGTTTGGTTGCTATGGTAACCATGGGGTTGGGTTGCCATGGAATCCATGGGGTTGTGTTGCCATGGTAACCATGGCGTTTAGTTGCCATGGCAACCACGGGGTTTGGTTGCCATGGTAAACATGGGGTAGTGTTGCCATGGCAACCGTGGGGTTGGGTTGCCATGGCAACCATGGGGTTGTGTTGCCATGGTAACCATGGGGTTGGGTTCCCATGGTAACCATGGGGTTGGGTTGCCATGGCAACCATGGGGTTGGGTTGCCATGGTAACCATGGCGTTTTGTTGCCATGGCAACTATGGGGTTCTGTTGCCATGGCAACCATGGGGTAGTGTTTCCATGGCAACCACGGGGTTTAGTTGCCATGGTAACCATGGGGTTGGGTTGCCATGGCAACCATGGGGTTGGGTTGCCATGGTAACCATGGGGTTGGGTTGCCATGGCAACCATGGGGTTGTGTTGCCATGGTAACCATGGCGTTTAGTTGCCATGGCAACTATGGGGTTCTGTTGCCATGGTAACCATGGGGTTGGGTTGCCATGGCAACCATGGGGTTGTGTTGCCATGGGAAGCATGGGGTTGGGTTGCCATGGCATCCACGGGGTTGGGTTGCCATGGCAACCACGGGGTTTGGTTACCATGGCAACCATGGGGTTGTGTTGCCATGGTAACCATGGCGTTTAGTTGCCATGGCAACTATGGGGTTCTGTTGCCATGGTAACCATGGGGTTGGGTTGCCATGGCAACCATGGGGTTGTGTTGCCATGGGAACCATTGGGTTGGGTTACCATGGCAACCATGGGGTTGGGTTGCCATGGCAACCATGGGGTTGTGTTGCCATGGTAACCATGGCGTTTAGTTGCCATGGCAACCACGGGGTTTGGTTGCCATGGTAACCATGGGGTTGGGTTGCCATGGCAACCATGGGGTTGGTTTCCCATTGTAACCATGGGGTTGGGTTGCTATGGCAACCATGGTGTTGTGTTTCCATGGTAACCATGGCGTTTAGTTGCCATGGCAACTATGGGGTTCTGTTGCCATGGTAACCATGGGGTTGGGTTGCCATGGCAACCATGGGGTTGGGTTGCTATGGAAACTATGGGGTTGGGTTGCCATGGCATCCACGGGGTTGGGTTGCCATGGCAACCACGGGGTTTGGTTGCCATGGCAACCATGGGGTTCTGTGTCCATGGTAACCATGGGGTTGTGTTGCCATGGTAACCATGGCGTTTTGTTGCCATGGCAACTATGGGGTTCTGTTGCCATGGCAACCAAGGGGTTTGGTTGCCATGGTAACCATGGGGTTGGGTTGCCATGGCAACCATGGGGTTTGGTTGCCATGGCAACCATGGGGTTTTGTTGCCATGGTAACCATGGGGTTGGGTTGCCATGGCAACCATGGGGTTGTGTTGCCATGGTAACCATGGCGTTTAGTTGCCATGGCAACTATGGGGTTCTGTTGCCATGGTAACCATGGGGTTGGGTTGCCATGGCAACCATAGGGTTGTGTTGCCATGGGAACCATGGGGTTTGGTTGCCATGGCATCCACGGGGTTGGGTTGCCATGGCAACCACGGGGTTTGGTTGCCATAGCAACCATGGGGTTCTGTGTCCATGGTAACCATGGGGTTGTGTTGCCATGGTAACCATGGCGTTTTCTTGCCATGGCAACTATGGGGTTCTGTTGCCATGGCAACCATGGGGTAGTGTTGCCATGGGAACCATGGGGTTGGGTTGCCATGGCAACCATGGGGTTGTGTTGCCATGGCAACCATGGGGTTGTGTTGCCATGGTAACCATGGCGTTTAGTTGTCATGGCAACCACGGGGTTGGGTTGCCATGGCAACCATGGGGTTGGGTTGCCATGGCAACCATGGGGTTGGGTTCCCATGGTAACCATGGGGTTGGGTTGCCATGGTAACCATGGGGTTGTGTTGCCATGGTAACCATGGCCTTCAGTTGCCATGGCAACTATGGGGTTCTGTTGCCATGGTAACCATGGGGTTGGGTTGCCATGGCAACCATGGGGTTGTGTTGCCATGGGATCCTTGGGGTTGGGTTTCCATGGCATCCACGGGGTTGGGTTGCCATGGCAACCACGGGGTTTGGTTGCCATGGCAACCATGGGGTTCTGTGTCCATGGTAACCATGGGGTTGTGTTGCCATGGTAACCATGGCGTTTAGTTGCCATGGCAACTATGGGGTTCTGTTGCCATGGTAAGCATGGGGTTGGGTTTCCATGGCAACCATGGGGTTGTGTTGCCATGGGAACCATGGGGTTGGGTTGCCATGGCATCCACGGGGTTGCGTTCCCATGGCAACCACGGGGTTTGGTTGCCATGGCAACCATGGGGTTGTGTTGCCATGGTAACCATGGCGTTTAGTTGCCATGGCAACTATGGGGTTCTGTTGCCATGGTAACCATAAGGTTGGGTTGCCATGGCAACCATGGGGTTTTGTTGCCATGGGAACCATGGGGTTGGGTTGCCATGGTAACCATGGGGTTGGGTTGCCATGGCAACCATGGGGTTGGGTTCCCATGGTAACCATGGGGTTGGGTTGCCGTGGCAACCATGGGGTTGTGTTGCCATGGTAACCATGGCGTTTAGTTGCCATGGCAACTATGGGGTTCTGTTGCCATGGTAACCATGGGGTTGGGTTGCCATGGCAACCATGGGGTTGGGTTGCCATGGCAACCACGGGGTTTGGTTGCCATGGCAACCATGGGGTTCTGTGTCCATGGTAACCATGGGGTTGTGTTGCCATGGTAACCATGGCGTTTAGTTGCCATGGCAACTATGGGGTTCTGTTGCCATGGCAACCACAGGGTTTGGTTGCCATGGTAACCATGGGGTTGGGTTGCCATGGCAACCATTGGGTTGGGTTGCCATGGTAACCATGGCGTTTTGTTGCCATGGTAACCATGGGGTTGGGTTGCCATGGCAACCATGGGGTTGTGTTGCCATGGTAACCATGGCGTTTAGTTGCCATGGCAACTATGGGGTTCTGTTGCCATGGTAAGCATGGGGTTGGGTTTCCATGGCAACCATGGGGTTGTGTTGCCATGGGAACCATGGGGTTGGGTTGCCATGGCATCCACGGGGTTGCGTTCCCATGGCAACCACGGGGTTTGGTTGCCATGGCAACCATGGGGTTGTGTTGTCATGGTAACCATGGCGTTTAGTTGCCATGGCAACTATGGGGTTCTGTTGCCATGGTAACCATAAGGTTGGGTTGCCATGGCAACCATGGGGTTTTGTTTCCATGGGAACCATGGGGTTGGGTTGCCATGGCAACCATGGGGTTGGGTTGCCATGGCAACCATGGGGTTGGGTTCCCATGGTAACCATGGGGTTGTGTTGCCGTGGCAACCATGGGGTTGTGTTGCCATGGTAACCATGGCGTTTAGTTGCCATGGCAACTATGGGGTTCTGTTGCCATGGTAACCATGGGGTTGGGTTGCCATGGCAACCATGGGGTTGGGTTGCCATGGCAACCACGGGGTTTGGTTGCCATGGCAACCATGGGGTTCTGTGTCCATGGTAACCATGGGGTTGTGTTGCCATGGTAACCATGGCGTTTAGTTGCCATGGCAACTATGGGGTTCTGTTGCCATGGCAACCACGGGGTTTGGTTGCCATGGTAACCATGGGGTTGGGTTGCCATGGCAACCATGGGGTTGGGTTGCCATGGTAACCATGGCGTTTTCTTGCCATGGCAACTATGGGGTTCTGTTGCCATGGCAACCATGGGGTAGTGTTGCCATGGGAACCATGGGGTTGGGTTGCCATGGCAACCATGGGGTTGTGTTGCCATGGCAACCATGGGGTTGTGTTGCCATGGTAACCATGGCGTTTAGTTGTCATGGCAACCACGGGGTTGGGTTGCCATGGCAACCATGGGGTTGGGTTGCCATGGCAACCATGGGGTTGGGTTCCCATGGTAACCATGGGGTTGGGTTGCCATGGTAACCATGGGGTTGTGTTGCCATGGTAACCATGGCCTTCAGTTGCCATGGCAACTATGGGGTTCTGTTGCCATGGTAACCATGGGGTTGGGTTGCCATGGCAACCATGGGGTTGTGTTGCCATGGGATCCTTGGGGTTGGGTTTCCATGGCATCCACGGGGTTGGGTTGCCATGGCAACCACGGGGTTTGGTTGCCATGGCAACCATGGGGTTCTGTGTCCATGGTAACCATGGGGTTGTGTTGCCATGGTAACCATGGCGTTTAGTTGCCATGGCAACTATGGGGTTCTGTTGCCATGGTAAGCATGGGGTTGGGTTTCCATGGCAACCATAGGGTTGTGTTGCCATGGGAACCATGGGGTTTGGTTGCCATGGCATCCACGGAGTTGGGTTGCCATGGCAACCACGGGGTTTGGTTGCCATAGCAACCATGGGGTTCTGTGTCCATGGTAACCATGGGGTTGTGTTGCCATGGTAACCATGGCGTTTTCTTGCCATGGCAACTATGGGGTTCTGTTGCCATGGCAACCATGGGGTAGTGTTGCCATGGGAACCATGGGGTTGGGTTGCCATGGCAACCATGGGGTTGGGTTGACATGGCAACCATGGGGTTGTGTTGCCATGGTAACCATGGCGTTTAGTTGCCATGGCAACCACGGGGTTTGGTTGCCATGGTAACCATGGGGTTGGGTTGCCATGGCAACCATGGGGTTGGGTTGCCATGGTAACCATGGCATTTAGTTGCCATGGTAACCATGGGGTTGGGTTGCCATGGCAACCACGGGGTTTGGTTGCTATGGTAACCATGGGGTTGGGTTGCCATGGCAACCATGGGGTAGTGTATCCATGGCAACCACGGGGTTTGGTTGCCATGGTAACCATGGGGTTGGGTTGCCATGGCAACCACGGGGTTTGGTTGCTATGGTAACCATGGGGTTGGGTTGCCATGGCAACCATGGGGTTGTGTTGCCATGGTAACCATGGCGTTTAGTTGCCATGGCATCCACGGGGTTTGGTTGCCATGGTAAACATGGGGTAGTGTTGCCATGGCAACCATGGGGTTGGGTTGCCATGGCAACCATGGGGTTGTGTTGCCATGGTAACCATGGGGTTGGGTTCCCATGGTAACCATGGGGTTGGGTTGCCATGGCAACCATGGGGTTGGATTGCCATGGTAACCATGGCGTTTTGTTTCCATGGCAACTATGGGGTTCTGTTGCCATGGCAACCATGGGGTAGTGTTTCCATGGCAACCACGGGGTTTAGTTGCCATCGTAACCATGGGGTTGGGTTGCCATGGCAACCATGGGGTTGGGTTGCCATGGTAACCATGGGGTTGGGTTGCCATGGCAACCATGGGGTTGTGTTGCCATGGTAACCATGGCGTTTAGTTGCCATGGCAACTATGGGGTTCTGTTGCCATGGTAACCATGGGGTTGGGTTGCCATGGCAACCATGGGGTTGTGTTGCCATGGGAAGCATGGGGTTGGGTTGCCATGGCATCCACGGGGTTGGGTTGCCATGGCAACCACGGGGTTTGGTTGCCATGGCAACCATGGGGTTGTGTTGCCATGGTAACCATGGCGTTTAGTTGCCATGGCAACTATGGGGTTCTGTTGCCATGGTAACCATGGGGTTGGGTTGCCATGGCAACCATGGGGTTGTGTTGCCATGGGAACCATTGGGTTGGGTTACCATGGCAACCATGGGGTTGGGTTGCCATGGCAACCATGGGGTTGTGTTGCCATGGTAACCATGGCGTTTAGTTGCCATGGCAACCACGGGGTTTGGTTGCCATGGTAACCATGGGGTTGGGTTGCCATGGCAACCATGGGGTTGGTTTCCCATTGTAACCATGGGGTTGGGTTGCTATGGCAACCATGGTGTTGTGTTTCCATGGTAACCATGGCGTTTAGTTGCCATGGCAACTATGGGGTTCTGTTGCCATGGTAACCATGGGGTTGGGTTGCCATGGCAACCATGGGGTTGGGTTGCTATGGAAACTATGGGGTTGGGTTGCCATGGCATCCACGGGGTTGGGTTGCCATGGCAACCACGGGGTTTGGTTGCCATGGCAACCATGGGGTTCTGTGTCCATGGTAACCATGGGGTTGTGTTGCCATGGTAACCATGGCGTTTTGTTGCCATGGCAACTATGGGGTTCTGTTGCCATGGCAACCAAGGGGTTTGGTTGCCATGGTAACCATGGGGTTGGGTTGCCATGGCAACCATGGGGTTGGGTTGCCATGGCAACCATAGGGTTTTGTTGCCATGGTAACCATGGGGTTGGGTTGCCATGGCAACCATGGGGTTGTGTTGCCATGGTAACCATGGCGTTTAGTTGCCATGGCAACTATGGGGTTCTGTTGCCATGGTAACCATGGGGTTGGGTTGCCATGGCAACCATAGGGTTGTGTTGCCATGGGAACCATGGGGTTTGGTTGCCATGGCATCCACGGGGTTGGGTTGCCATGGCAACCACGGGGTTTGGTTGCCATAGCAACCATGGGGTTCTGTGTCCATGGTAACCATGGGGTTGTGTTGCCATGGTAACCATGGCGTTTTCTTGCCATGGCAACAATGGGGTTCTGTTGCCATGGCAACCATGGGGTAGTGTTGCCATGGGAACCATGGGGTTGGGTTGCCATGGCAACCATGGGGTTGGGTTGACATGGCAACCATGGGGTTGTGTTGCCATGGTAACCATGGCGTTTAGTTGCCATGGCAACCACGGGGTTTAGTTGCCATGGTAACCATGGGGTTGGGTTACCATGGCAACCATGGGGTTGGGTTGCCATGGCAACCATGTGGTTGGGTTGCCATGGTAACCATGGGGTTGGGTTGCCATGGCAACCATGGGGTTGTGTTGCCATGGGAACCATGGGGTTGGGTTGCCATGGCATCCACGGAATTGGGTTGCCATGGTAACCACGGGGTTTGGTTGCCATGGCAACCATGGGGTTCTGTGTCCATGGTAACCATGGGGTTGTGTTGCCATGGTAACCATGGCGTTTTGTTGCCATGGCAACTATGGGGTTGGGTTGCCATGGCAACCATGGGGTTGGGTTGCCATGGCAACCATGGGGTTGTGTTTCCATGGTAACCATTTAGTTTGGTTGCCATGGCAACCATGGGGTTGTGTTGCCATGGTAACCATGGCGTTTAGTTGCCATGGCAACTATGGGGTTCTGTTGCCATGGTAACCATGGGGTTGGGTTGCCATGGCAACCATGGGGTTGTGTTGCCATGGGAACCATGGGGTAGGGTTGCCATGGCATCCACGGGGTTGGGTTGCCATGGCAACCACGGGGTTTGGTTGCCATGGCAACCATGGGGTTCTGTGTCCATGGTAACCATGGGGTTGTGTTGCCATGGTAACCATGGCGTTTTGTTGCCATGGCAACTATGGCGTTCTGTTGCCACGGCAACCATGGGGTAGTGTTTCCATGGCAACCACGGGGTTTGGTTGCCATGGTAACCATGGGGTTGGGTTGCCATGGCAACCGTGGGATTGGGTTGCCATGGCAACCATGGGGTTGTGTTGCCATGGGAACCATGGGGTTGTGTTGCCATGGCATCCACGGGGTTGGGTTGCCATGGCAACCACGGGGTTTGGATGCCATGGCAACCATGGGGTTCTGTGTCCATGGTAACCATGGGGTTGTGTTGCCATGGTAACCATGGCGTTTTGTTGCCATGGCAAATATGGTGTTCTGTTGCCATGGCAACCACGGGGTTTGGTTGCTATGGTAACCATGGGGTTGGGTTGCCATGGCAAATATGGGGTTGTGTTGCCATGGTAACCATGGCGTTTAGTTGCCATGGCAACTATGGGGTTCTGTTGCCATGGTAACCATGGGGTTGGGTTGCCATGGCAACCATGGGGTTGTGTTGCCATGGGAACCATGGGGTTGGGTTGCCAAGACATCCACGGGGTTGGGTTGCCATGGCAACCACGGGGTTTGGTTGCCATGGCAACCATGGGATTCTGTGTCCATGGTAACCATGGGGTTGTGTTGCCATGGTAACCATGGCGTTTAGTTGCCATGGCAACTATGGGGTTCTGATGCCATGGCAACCATGGGGTAGTGTTCCCATGGCAACCACGGGGTTTGGTTGCCATGGTAACCATGAGGTTGGGTTGCCATGGCAACCATGGGGTTGGGTTGCCATGGCAACCATGGGGTTTTGTTGCCATGGTAACCATGGGGTTGGGTTGCCATGGCAACCATGTGGTTGTGTTGCCATGGTAACCATGGCGTTTAGTTGCCATGGCAACTATGGGGTTCTGTTGCCATGGTAACCATGGGGTTGGGTTGCCATGGCAACCATGGGTTTGTGTTGCCATGGGAACCATGGGGTTGGGTTGCCATGGCATCCACAGGGTTGGGTTGCCATGGCAACCACGGGGTTCGGTTGCCATGGCAACCATGGGGTTGTGTTGCCATGGTAAACATGGCGTTTAGTTGCCATGGCAAGTATGGGGTTCTGTTGCCATGGCAACCATGGGGTTGGGTTGCCATGGCAACCATGGGGTTGGGTTGCCATGGCAACCATGGGGTTGGGTTGCCATGGCAACCATGGGGTTGTGTTGCCATGGTAACCATGGCGTTTAGTTGCCATGGCAACCACGGGGTTTGGTTTCCATGGTAACCATGGGGTTGGATTGCCATGGCAACCATGGGGTTGGGTTGCCATGGCAACCATGGGGTTGTGTTGCCATGGTAACCATGGGGTTGGGTTCCCATGGCAACCATGGGGTTGTGTTGTCATGGTAACCATGGCGTTTAGTTGCCATGGCAACTATGGGGTTCTGTTGCCATGGTAACCATGGGGTTGGGTTGCCATGGCAACCATGGTGTTGTGTTGCCATGGGAACCATGGGGTTGGGTTGCCATTGAATCCATTGGGTTGGGTTGCCATGGCAACCACGGGGTTTGGTTGCCATGGCAACCATGGGGTTCTGTGTCCATGGTAACCATGGGGTTGTGTTGCCATGGTAAACATGGCGTTTTGTTGCCATGGCAACTATGGGGTTCTGTTGCCATGGCAACCATGGGGTAGTGTTTCCATGGCAACCACGGGGTTTGGTTGCCATGGTAACCATGGGGTTGGGTTGCCATGGCAACCATGGGGTTGGGTTGCCATGGTAACCATGGGGTTGGGTTGCCATGGCAACCATGGGGTTGTGTTGCCATGGGAACCATGGGGATGGGTTGCCATGGCATCCACGGGGTTGGGTTGCCATGGCAACCACGGGGTTTGGTTGCCATGGCAACCATGGGGTTCTGTGTCCATGGTAACCATGGGGTTGTGTTGCCATGGTAACCATGGCGTTTTGTTGCCATGGCAACTATGGTGTTCTGTTGCCATGGCAACCACGGGGTTTGGTTGCTATGGTAACCATGGTGTTGGGTTGCCATGGCAAATATGGGGTTGTGTTGCCATGGTAACCATGGCGTTTAGTTGCCATGGCAACCACGGGGTTTGGTTGCCATGGTAACCATGGGGTTGGGTTGCCATGGCAACCATGGGGTTGTGTTGCCATGGGAACCATGGGGTTGGGTTGCAATGGCAACCATGGGGTTGGGTTGCCATGGCAACCATGGGGTTGTGTTGCCATGGTAACCATGGGGTTGGGTTGCCATGGCAACCATGGAGTTGTGTTGCCATGGTAACCATGGCGTTTAGTTGCCATGGCAACTATGGGGTTCTGTTGCCATGGTAACCATGGGGTTGGGTTGCCATGGCAACCATGGGGTTGTGTTGCCATGGGAACCATGGGGTTGGGTTGCCATGGCATCCACGGGGTTGGGTTGCCATGGCAACCACGGGGTTTGGTTGCCATGGCAACCATGGGGTTGTGTTGCCATGGTAACCATGGCGTTTAGTTGCCATGGCAACTATGGGGTTCTGTTGCCATGGAAACCATGGGGTTGGGTTGCCATGGCAACCATGGGGTTGTGTTGCCATGGGAACCATGGGGTTGGGTTGCCATGGCAACCTTGGGGTTGTGTTGCCATGGTAACAATGGCGTTTAGTTGCCATGGCAACTATGGGGTTCTCTTGCCATGGTAACCATGGGGTTGTGTTGCCATGGTAACGATGGGGTTGTGTTGCCATGGTAACTATGGGGTTGCGTTGCTATGGAAACTATGGGGTTTAGTTGCCATGGCAACCATGGGGTTGAGATGCCGTGGTAACCATGCAGTTGGGTTGCCGTGGTAACCATGCGGTTGTGTTGTTGTGCTAACCATGCTGTTGTGTTGCCATGGTAACCATGGGGTAGTGTTGCCATGGTAACCATGGCGTTTTGTTGCCATGGCAACCATGGGGTTCTGTTGCCATGGTAACCATGGGGTTGGGTTGCCATGGCAACCATGGGGTTGTGTTGCCATGGTAACCATGGCGTTTAGTTGCCATGGCAACTATGGGGTTCTGTTGCCATGGTAACCATGGGGTTGGGTTGCCATGGCAACCATGGGGTTGTGTTGCCATGGGAACCATGGGGTTTGGTTGCCATGGCATCCACGTTGTTGGGTTGCCATGGCAACCACGGGGTTTGGTTGCCATAGCAACCATGGGGTTCTGTGTCCATGGTAACCATGGGGTTGTGTTGCCATGGTAACCATGGCGTTTTCTTGCCATGGCAACTATGGGGTTCTGTTGCCATGGCAACCATGGGGTAGTGTTGCCATGGGAACCATGGGGTTGGGTTGCCATGGCAACCATGGGGTTGGGTTGACATGGCAACCATGGGGTTGTGTTGCCATGGTAACCATGGCGTTTAGTTGCCATGGCAACCACGGGGTTTGGTTGCCATGATAACCATGGGGTTGGGTTGCCATGGCAACCATGGGGTTGGGTTGCCATGGCAACCATGGGGTTGGGTTGCCATGGTAACCATGGGGTTGGGTTGCCATGGCAACCATGGGGTTGTGTTGCCATGGGAACCATGGGGTTGGGTTGCCATGGCATCCACGGAATTGGGTTGCCATGGTAACCACGGGGTTTGGTTGCCATGGCAACCATGGGGTTCTGTGTCCATGGTAACCATGGGGTTGTGTTGCCATGGTAACCATGGCGTTTTGTTGCCATGGCAACTATGGGGTTGGGTTGCCATGGCAACCATGGGGTTGGGTTGCCATGGCAACCATGGGGTTGTGTTGCCATGGGAACCATGGGGTTGGGTTGCCATGGCATCCACGGGGTTGGGTTGCCATGGCAACCACGGGGTTTGGTTGCCATGGCAACCATGGGGTTGTGTTGCCATGGTAACCATGGCGTTTAGTTGCCATGGCAACTATGGGTTTCTGTTGCCATGGTAACCATGGGGTTGTGTTGCCATGGTAACGATGGGGTTGTGTTGCCATGGTAACTATGGGGTTGCGTTGCTATGGAAACTATGGGGTTTAGTTGCCATGGCAACCATGGGGTTGAGATGCCGTGGTAACCATGCAGTTGGGTTGCCGTGGTAACCATGCGGTTGTGTTGTTGTGCTAACCATGCTGTTGTGTTGCCATGGTAACCATGGGGTAGTGTTGCCATGGTAACCATGGCGTTTTGTTGCCATGGCAACCATGGGGTTCTGTTGCCATGGTAACCATGGGGTTGGGTTGCCATGGTAACCATGGCGTTTAGTTGCCATGGCAACCACGGGGTTTGGTTGCTATGGTAACCATGGGGTTCTTTGTCCATGGCAACCACGGGGTTTGGTTGCCATGGTAACCATGGGGTTGGGTTGCCATGGCAACCATGGGGTTGGGTTCCCATGGTAACCATGGGGTTGGGTTGCCATGGCAACCATGGGGTTGGGTTGCCATGGCAACCACGGGGTTTGGCTGCCATGGCAACCATGGGGTTCTGTGTCCATGGTAACCATGGGGTTGTGTTGCCATGGTAACCATGTCGTTTAGTTGCCATGGCAACAATGGGGTTCTGTTGCCATGGTAACCATGGGGTTGGGTTGCCATGGCAACCATGGGGTTGTGTTGCCATGGGAACAATGGGGTTGGGTTGCCATGGCAACCATGGGGTTGGGTTGCCATGGGAACAATGGGGTTGGGTTGCCATGGCAACCATGGGGTTGTGTTGCCATGGTAACCATGGCGTTTAGTTGCCATGGCAACCACGGGGTTTGGTTGCCATGGTAACCATGGGGTTGGGTTGCCATGGCAACCATGGGGTTGGGTTCCCATGGTAACCATGGCGTTTAGTTGCCATGGCAACCACGGGGTTTGGTTGCCATGGCAACCATGGGGTTCTGTGTCCATGGTAACCATGGGGTTGTGTTGCCATGGTAACCATGGCGTTTTGATGCCATGGCAACTATGGGGTTCTGATGCCATGGCAACCATGGGGTAGTGTTTCCATGGCAACCACGGGGTTTGGTTGCCATGGTAACCATGGGGTTGGGTTGCCATGGCAACCATGGGGTTGGGTTGCCATGGCAACCATGGGGTTGGGTTCCCATGGTAACCATGGGGTTGGGTTGCCATGGGAACCATGGGGTTGTGTTGCCATGGTAACCATGGCGTTTAGTTGCCATGGCAACTATGGGGTTCTGTTGCCATGGTAACCATGGGGTTGGGTTGCCATGGCAACCATGGGGTTGTGTTGCCATGGGAACCATGGGGTTGGGTTGCCATGGCATCCACGGGGTTGGGTTGCCATGGCAACCACGGGGTTTGGTTGCCATGGCAACCATGGGGTTGTGTTGCCATGGTAACCATGGCGTTTTGTTGCCATGGCAACTATGGGGTTCTGTTGCCATGGTAACCATGGGGTTGGGTTGCCATGGTAACCATGGGGTTGTGTTGCCATGGGAACCATGGCGTTTAGTTGCCATGGCAACCATGGGGTTGGGTTGCCATGGCAACCATGGGGTTGGGTTGCCATGGCAATCATGGGGTTGTGTTGCCATGGTAACCATGGCTTTTAGTTGCCATGGCAACTATGGGGTTCTCTTGCCATGGTAACCATGGGGTTGTGTTGCCATGGTAACGATGGGGTTGTGTTGCCATGGTAACTATGGGGTTGGGTTGCTATGGAAACTATGGGGTTTAGTTGCCATGGCAACCATGGGGTTGAGATGCCGTGGTAACCATGCAGTTGGGTTGCCGTGGTAACCATGCTGTTGTGTTGTTGTGCTAACCATGCTGTTGTGTTGCCATGGTAACCATGGGGTAGTGTTTCCATGGCAACCACGGGGTTTGGTTGCTATGGTAACCATGGGGTTCTGTGTCCATGGTAACCATGCGGTTGGGTTGCCATGGTAACCATGGCGTTTAGTTGCCATGGCAACCACGGGGTTTGGTTGCTATGGTAACCATGGGGTTCTGTGTCCATGGCAACCACGGGGTTTGGTTGCCATGGTAACCATGGTGTTGGGTTGCCATGGCAACCATGGGGTTGGGTTGCCATGGCAACCATGGGGTTGGGTTCCCATGGTAACCATGGGGTTGGGTTGCCATGGCAACCATGGGGTTGTGTTGCCATGGTAACCATGGCGTTTAGTTGCCATGGCAACTATGGGGTTCTGTTGCCATGGTAACCATGGGGTTGGGTTGCCATGGCAACCATGGGGTAGTGTTGCCATGGGAACCATGGGGTTGTGTTGCCATGGCATCCACGGGGTTGTGTTGCCATGGCAACCACGGGGTTTGGCTGCCATGGCAACCATGGGGTTCTGTGTCCATGGTAACCATGGGGTTGTGTTGCCATGGTAACCATGGCGTTTAGTTGCCATGGCAACTATGGGGTTCTGTTGCCATGGTAACCATGGGGTTGGGTTGCCATGGCAACCATGGGGTTGTGTTGCCATGGGAACCATGGGGTTGGGTTGCCATGGCAACCATGGGGTTGGGTTGCCATGGTAACCAGGGGGTTTGGTTGCCATGGCAACCACGGGGTTTGGTTGCCATGGTAACCATGGGGTTGGGTTGCCATGGCAACCATGGGGTTGGGTTCCCATGGTAACAACGGGGTTGGGTTGCCATGGCAACCACGGGGTTTGGTTGCCATGGCAACCATGGAGTTCTGTGTCCATGGTAACCATGGGGTTGTGTTGCCATGGTAACCATGGCGTTTAGTTGCCATGGCAACTATGGGGTTCTGTTGCCATGGTAACCATGGGGTTGGGTTGCCATGGCAACCATGGTGTTGTGTTGCCATGGGAACCATGGGGTTGGGTTGCCATTGAATCCATTGGGTTGGGTTGCCATGGCAACCACGGGGTTTGGTTGCCATGGCAACCATGGGGTTCTGTGTCCATGGTAACCATGGGGTTGTGTTGCCATGGTAAACATGGCGTTTTGTTGCCATGGCAACTATGGGGTTCTGTTGCCATGGCAACCATGGGGTAGTGTTTCCATGGCAACCACGGGGTTTGGTTGCCATGGTAACCATGGGGTTGGGTTGCCATGGCAACCATGGGGTTGGGTTGCCATGGTAACCATGGGGTTGGGTTGCCATGGCAACCATGGGGTTGTGTTGCCATGGGAACCATGGGGATGGGTTGCCATGGCATCCACGGGGTTGGGTTGCCATGGCAACCACGGGGTTTGGTTGCCATGGCAACCATGGGGTTCTGTGTCCATGGTAACCATGGGGTTGTGTTGCCATGGTAACCATGGCGTTTTGTTGCCATGGCAACTATGGTGTTCTGTTGCCATGGCAACCACGGGGTTTGGTTGCTATGGTAACCATGGTGTTGGGTTGCCATGGCAAATATGGGGTTGTGTTGCCATGGTAACCATGGCGTTTAGTTGCCATGGCAACCACGGAGTTTGGTTGCCATGGTAACCATGGGGTTGGGTTGCCATGGCAACCATGGGGTTGTGTTGCCATGGGAACCATGGGGTTGGGTTGCAATGGCAACCATGGGGTTGGGTTGCCATGGCAACCATGGGGTTGTGTTGCCATGGTAACCATGGGGTTGGGTTGCCATGGCAACCATGGAGTTGTGTTGCCATGGTAAACATGGCGTTTAGTTGCCATGGCAACTATGGGGTTCTGTTGCCATGGTAACCATGGGGTTGGGTTGCCATGGCAACCATGGGGTTGTGTTGCCATGGGAACCATGGGGTTGGGTTGCCATGGCATCCACGGGGTTGGGTTGCCATGGCAACCACGGGGTTTGGTTGCCATGGCAACCATGGGGTTGTGTTGCCATGGTAACCATGGCGTTTAGTTGCCATGGCAACTATGGGGTTCTGTTGCCATGGTAACCATGGGGTTGGGTTGCCATGGCAACCATGGGGTTGTGTTGCCATGGGAACCATGGGGTTGGGTTGCCATGGCAACCATGGGGTTGTGTTGCCATGGTAACCATGGCGTTTAGTTGCCATGGCAACTATGGGGTTCTCTTGCCATGGTAACCATGGGGTTGTGTTGCCATGGTAACGATGGGGTTGTGTTGCCATGGTAACTATGGGGTTGCGTTGCTATGGAAACTATGGGGTTTAGTTGCCATGGCAACCATGGGGTTGAGATGCCGTGGTAACCATGCAGTTGGGTTGCCGTGGTAACCATGCGGTTGTGTTGTTGTGCTAACCATGCTGTTGTGTTGCCATGGTAACCATGGGGTAGTGTTGCCATGGTAACCATGGCGTTTTGTTGCCATGGCAACCATGGGGTTCTGTTGCCATGGTAACCATGGGGTTGGGTTGCCATGGCAACCATGGGGTTGTGTTGCCATGGTAACCATGGCGTTTAGTTGCCATGGCAACTATGGGGTTCTGTTGCCATGGTAACCATGGGGTTGGGTTGCCATGGCAACCATGGGGTTGTGTTGCCATGGGAACCATGGGGTTTGGTTGCCATGGCATCCACGTTGTTGGGTTGCCATGGCAACCACGGGGTTTGGTTGCCATAGCAACCATGGGGTTCTGTGTCCATGGTAACCATGGGGTTGTGTTGCCATGGTAACCATGGCGTTTTCTTGCCATGGCAACTATGGGGTTCTGTTGCCATGGCAACCATGGGGTAGTGTTGCCATGGGAACCATGGGGTTGGGTTGCCATGGCAACCATGGGGTTGGGTTGACATGGCAACCATGGGGTTGTGTTGCCATGGTAACCATTAGTTTAGTTGCCATGGCAACCACGGGGTTTGGTTGCCATGATAACCATGGGGTTGGGTTGCCATGGCAACCATGGGGTTAGGTTGCCATGGCAACCATGGGGTTGGGTTGCCATGGTAACCATGGGGTTGGGTTGCCATGGCAACCATGGGGTTGTGTTGCCATGGGAACCATGGGGTTGGGTTGCCATGGCATCCACGGAATTGGGTTGCCATGGTAACCACGGGGTTTGGTTGCCATGGCAACCATGGGGTTCTGTGTCCATGGTAACCATGGGGTTGTGTTGCCATGGTAACCATGGCGTTTTGTTGCCATGGCAACTCTAGGGTTGGGTTGCCATGGAAACCATGGGGTTGGGTTGCCATGGCAACCATGGGGTTGTGTTGCCATGGGAACCATGGGGTTGGGTTGCCATGGCATCCACGGGGTTGGGTTGCCATGGCAACCACGGGGTTTGGTTGCCATGGCAACCATGGGGTTGTGTTGCCATGGTAACCATGGCGTTTAGTTGCCATGGCAACTATGGGTTTCTGTTGCCATGGTAACCATGGGGTTGTGTTGCCATGGTAACGATGGGGTTGTGTTGCCATGGTAACTATGGGGTTGCGTTGCTATGGAAACTATGGGGTTTAGTTGCCATGGCAACCATGGGGTTGAGATGCCGTGGTAACCATGCAGTTGGTTTCCCGTGGTAACCATGCGGTTGTGTTGTTGTGCTAACCATGCTGTTGTGTTGCCATGGTAACCATGGGGTAGTGTTGCCATGGTAACCATGGCGTTTTGTTGCCATGGCAACCATGGGGTTCTGTTGCCATGGTAACCATGGGGTTGGGTTGCCATGGTAACCATGGCGTTTAGTTGCCATGGCAACCACGGGGTTTGGTTGCTATGGTAACCATGGGGTTCTTTGTCCATGGCAACCACGGGGTTTGGTTGCCATGGTAACCATGGGGTTGGGTTGCCATGGCAACCATGGGGTTGGGTTCCCATGGTAACCATGGGGTTGGGTTGCCATGGCAACCATGGGGTTGGGTTGCCATGGCAACCACGGGGTTTGGCTGCCATGGCAACCATGGGGTTCTGTGTCCATGGTAACCATGGGGTTGTGTTGCCATGGTAACCATGTCGTTTAGTTGCCATGGCAACAATGGGGTTCTGTTGCCATGGTAACCATGGGGTTGGGTTGCCATGGCAACCATGGGGTTGTGTTGCCATGGGAACAATGGGGTTGGGTTGCCATGGCAACCATGGGGTTGGGTTGCCATGGCAACCATGGGGTTGGGTTGCCATGGCAACCATGGGGTTGTGTTGCCATGGTAACCATGGCGTTTAGTTGCCATGGCAACCACGGGGTTTGGTTGCCATGGTAACCATGGGGTTGGGTTGCCATGGCAACCATGGGGTTGGGTTCCCATGGTAACCATGGCGTTTAGTTGCCATGGCAACCACGGGGTTTGGTTGCCATGGCAACCATGGGGTTCTGTGTCCATGGTAACCATGGGGTTGTGTTGCCATGGTAACCATGGCGTTTTGATGCCATGGCAACTATGGGGTTCTGATGCCATGGCAACCATGGGGTAGTGTTTCCATGGCAACCACGGGGTTTGGTTGCCATGGTAACCATGGGGTTGGGTTGCCATGGCAACCATGGGGTTGGGTTGCCATGGCAACCATGGGGTTGGGTTCCCATGGTAACCATGGGGTTGGGTTGCCATGGGAACCATGGGGTTGTGTTGCCATGGTAACCATGGCGTTTAGTTGCCATGGCAACTATGGGGTTCTGTTGCCATGGTAACCATGGGGTTGGGTTGCCATGGCAACCATGGGGTTGTGTTGCCATGGGAACCATGGCGTTTAGTTGCCATGGCAACTATGGGGTTCTGTTGCCATGGTAACCATGGGGTTGGGTTGCCATGGCAACCATGGGGTTGTGTTGCCATGGGAACCATGGCGTTTAGTTGCCATGGCAACCATGGGGTTGGGTTGCCATGGCAACCATGGGGTTGGGTTGCCATGGCAATCATGGGGTTGTGTTGCCATGGTAACCATGGCTTTTAGTTGCCATGGCAACTATGGGGTTCTCTTGCCATGGTAACCATGGGGTTGTGTTGCCATGGTAACGATGGGGTTGTGTTGCCATGGTAACTATGGGGTTGGGTTGCTATGGAAACTATGGGGTTTAGTTGCCATGGCAACCATGGGGTTGAGATGCCGTGGTAACCATGCAGTTGGGTTGCCGTGGTAACCATGCTGTTGTGTTGTTGTGCTAACCATGCTGTTGTGTTGCCATGGTAACCATGGGGTAGTGTTTCCATGGCAACCACGGGGTTTGGTTGCTATGGTAACCATGGGGTTCTGTGTCCATGGTAACCATGCGGTTGGGTTGCCATGGTAACCATGGCGTTTAGTTGCCATGGCAACCACGGGGTTTGGTTGCTATGGTAACCATGGGGTTCTGTGTCCATGGCAACCACGGGGTTTGGTTGCCATGGTAACCATGGTGTTGGGTTGCCATGGCAACCATGGGGTTGGGTTGCCATGGCAACCATGGGGTTGGGTTCCCATGGTAACCATGGGGTTGGGTTGCCATGGCAACCATGGGGTTGTGTTGCCATGGTAACAATGGCGTTTAGTTGCCATGGCAACTATGGGGTTCTGTTGCCATGGTAACCATGGGGTTGGGTTGCCATGGCAACCATGGGGTAGTGTTGCCATGGGAACCATGGGGTTGTGTTGCCATGGCATCCACGGGGTTGTGTTGCCATGGCAACCACGGGGTTTGGCTGCCATGGCAACCATGGGGTTCTGTGTCCATGGTAACCATGGGGTTGTGTTGCCATGGTAACCATGGCGTTTAGTTGCCATGGCAACTATGGGGTTCTGTTGCCATGGTAACCATGGGGTTGGGTTGCCATGGCAACCATGGGGTTGTGTTGCCATGGGAACCATGGGGTTGGGTTGCCATGGCAACCATGGGGTTGGGTTGCCATGGTAACCATGGCGTTTAGTTGCCATGGCAACCACGGGGTTTGGTTGCCATGGTAACCATGGGGTTGGGTTGCCATGGCAACCATGGGGTTGGGTTCCCATGGTAACAACGGGGTTGGGTTGCCATGGCAACCACGGGGTTTGGTTGCCATGGCAACCATGGAGTTCTGTGTCCATGGTAACCATGGGGTTGTGTTGCCATGGTAACCATGGCGTTTTGTTGCCATGGCAACTATGGGGTTCTGATGCCATGGCAACCATGGGGTAGTGTTTCCATGGCAACCACGGGGTTTGGTTGCCATGGTAACCATGGGGTTGGGTTGCCATGGCAACCATAGGGTTGGGTTGCCATGGCAACCATGGGGTTGTGTTGCCATGGTAACCATGGGGTTGGGTTGCCATGGCAACCATGGGGTTGTGTTGCCATGGGAACCATGGGGTTGTGTTGCCATGGGAACCATGGGGTTCGGTTGCCATGGCAACCATGGGGTTGGGTTGCCATGGCAACCATGGGGTTGTGTTGCCATGGTAACCATGGCGTTTAATTGCCATGGCAACTATGGGGTTCTGTTGCCATGGTAACCATGGGGTTGGGTTGCCATGGCAACCATGGGGTTGTGTTGCCATGGGAAGCATGGGGTTGGGTTGCCATGGCATCCACGGGGTTGGGTTGCCATGGCAACCACGGGGTTTGGTTGCCATGGCAACCATGGGGATCTGTGTCCATGGTAACCATGGGGTTGTGTTGCCATGGTAACCATGACGTTTTGTTGCCATGGTAACCGTGGCGTTTTGTTGCCATGGCAACCATGGGGTAGTGTTTCCATGTCAACCACGGGGTTTGATTGCCATGGTAACCATGGGGTTGGGTTGCCATGGCAACCATGGGGTTGTGTTGCCATGGTAACCATGGGGTTGGGTTGGCATGGCAACCATGGGGTTGTGTTGCCATGGTAACCATGGCGTTTAGTTGCCATGGCAACTATGGGGTTCTGTTGCCATGGTAACCATGGGGTTGTGTTGCCATGGCAACCATGGGGTTGTGTTGCCATGGGAACCATGGGGTTGGGTTGCCATGGCATCCACGGGATTGGGTTGCCATGGCAACCACGGGGTTTGGTTTCCATGGCAACCATGGGGTTGTGTTGCCATGGTAACCATGGCGTTTAGTTGCCATGGCAACTATGGGGTTCTGTTGCCATGGTAACTATGGGGTTGGGTTGCCATGGCAACCATGGGGTTGTGTTACCATGGTAACCATGGGGTTGGGTTGCCATGGCAACCATGGGGTTGGGTTGCCATGGCAAACATGGGGTTGGGTTGCCATGGCATCCACGGGGTTGGGTTGCCATGGCAACCACGGGGTTTGGTTGCCATGGCAACCATGGGGTTCTGTGTCCATGGTAACCATGGGGTTGTGTTGCCATGGTAACCATGGCGTTTTGTTGCCATGGCAACTATGGGGTTCTGTTGCCATGGCAACCATGGGGTAGTGTTTCCATGGCAACCATGGGGTAGTGTTGCCATGGTAACGATGGGGTTGGCTTGCCATGGCAACCACGGGGTTGTGTTCTCATGGGAACCATGGGGTTGTGTTGCCATGGTAACCATGGGGTTGGGTTGCCATGGCAACCACGGGGTTTGGTTGCTATGGTAACCATGGGGTTGGGTTCCCATGGCAACCATGGGGTTGTGTTGCCATGGTAACCATGGCGTTTAGTTGCCATGGCAACCACGGGGTTTGGTTGCCATGGTAACCATGGGGTTGTGTTGCCATGGCAACCATGGGGTTGTGTTGCCATGGTAACCATGGCGTTTTGTTGCGATGGCAACTATGGGGTTCTGTTTCCATGGCAACCATGGGGTAGTGTTTCCATGGCAACCATGGAGTTGTGTTGCCATGGTAACCATGGGGTTGGGTTGCTATGGAAACTATGCGGTTTAGTTGCCTTGGCAACCATGGGGTTGGGTTGCCATGGCAACCATGGGGTTGTGTTGCCATGGTAACCATGGCGTTTCGTTGCCATGGCAACCACGGCGTTTGGTTGCTATGGTAACCATGGGGTTGGGTTGCCATGGCAACCATGGGGTTGTGTTGCCATGGTAACCATGGCGTTTAGTTTCCATGGCAACTATGGGGTTCTGTTGCCATGGTAACCATGGGGTTCGGTTGCCATGGCAGCCATGGGGTTGTGTTGCCATGGGAACCATGGGGTTGGGTTGCCATGGCAATCACGGGGTTGGGTTGCCATGGCAACCACGGGGTTTGGTTGCCATGGCAACCATGGGATTCTGTGTCCATGGTAACCATGGGGTTGTGTTGCCATGGTAACCATGGCGTTTAGTTGCCATGGCAACTATGGGGTTCTGTTGCCATGGCAACCATGGGGTAGTGTTTCCATGGCAACCACGGAGTTTGGTCACCATGGTAACCATGGGGTTGGGTTGCCATGGCAACCATGGGGTTGGGTTGCCATGGCAACCATGGGGTTGTGTTGCCATGGTAACCATGGCGTTTAGTTGCCATGGCAACCACGGGGTTTGGTTGCCATGGTAACCATGGGGTTGGGTTGCCATGGCAACCATGGGGTTGGGTTCCCATGGTAACCATGGGGTTGGGTTGCCATGGCAACCATGGGGTTGGGTTGCCATGGCAACCACGGGGTTTGGTTGCCATGGCAACCATGGGGTTCTGTGTCCATGGTAACCATGGGGTTGTGTTGCCATAGGAACCATGGGGTTGGGTTGCCATGGCATCCACTGGGTTGGGTTGCCATGGCAACCACGGGGTTTGGTTGCCATGGCAACCATGGGTTTCTGTGTCCATGGTAACCATGGGGTTGTGTTGCCATGGTAACCATGGCGTTTTGTTGCCATGGCAACTATGGGGTTCTCTTGCCATGGCAACCATGGGGTAGTGTTTCCATGGCAACCACGGGGTTTGGTTGCCATGGTAACCATGGTGTTGGGTTGCCATGGCAACCATGGGGTTGTGTTGCCATGGTAACCATGGCGTTTAGTTGCCATGGCAACTATGGGGTTCTGTTGCCATGGTAACCATAGGGTTGGGTTGCCATGGCAACCATGGGGTTGTGTTGCCATGGGAACCATGGGGTTGGGTTGCCATGGCATCCACGGGGTTGGGTTGCCATGGCAACCACGGGGTTTGGTTGCCATGGTAACCATGGGGTTGGGTTGCCATGGCAACCATGGGGTTGTGTTGCCATGGTAACCATGGCGTTTTGTTGCCATGGCAACTATGGTGTTCTGATGCCATGGAAACCATGGGGTAGTGTTTCCATGGCAACCACGGGGTTTGGTTGCCATGGTAACCATGGGGTTGGGTTGCCATGGCAACCATGGGGTTTGGTTGCCATGGCAACCATGGGGTTGTGTTGCCATGGTAACCATGGGGTTGGGTTGCCATGGCAACCATGAGGTTGTGTTGCCATGGTAACCATGGCGTTTAGTTGCCATGGCAACTATGGGGTTCTGTTGCCATGGTAACCATGGGGTTGTGTTGCCATGGCAACCATGGGGTTGTGTTGCCATGGGAACCATGGGGTTGGGTTGCCATGGCATCCACGGGGTTGGGTTTCCATGGCAACCACGGGGTTTGGTTGCCATGGCAGCCATGGGGTTGTGTTGCCATGGTAACCATGGCGTTTAGTTGCCATGGCAACTATGGGGTTCTGTTTCCATGGTAACGATGGGGTTGGGTCGCCATGGCAACCATAGGGTTGTGTTGCCATGGTAACCATGGGGTTGGGTTGCCATGGCAACCATGGGGTTGTGTTGCCATGGTAACCATGGCGTTTAGTTGCCATGGCAACCACGGGGTTTGGTTGCCATGGTAACCATGGGGTTGGGTTGCCATGGCAACCATGGGGTTCTGTGTCCATGGTAACCATGGGGTTGTGTTGCCATGGTAACCATGGCGTTTTGTTGCCATGGCAACTATGGGGTTCTGTTGCCATGGCAACCATGGGGTAGTGTTTCCATGGCAACCACGGGGTTTGGTTGCCATGGTAACCATGGGGTTCGGTTGCCATGGCAACCACGGGGTTTGGTTGCTATGGTAACCATGGGGTTGGGTTGCCATGGCAACCATGGGGTTGTGTTGCCATGGTAACCATAGCGTTTAGTTGCCATGGCAACCACGGGGTTTGGTTGCCATGGTAACCATGGGGTTGGGTTTCCATGGCAACCATGGGGTTGGGTTGCCATGGAAACCATGGGGTTGGGTTGCCATGGTAACCATGGGGTTGGGTTGCCATGGCAACCATGTGGTTGGGTTGGCATGGTAACCATGGCGTTTAGTTGCCATGGAAACTATGGGGTTCTGTTGCCATGGTAACCATGGGGTTGGGTTGCCATGGCAACCATGGGGTTGTGTTGCCATGGGAACCATGGGGTTGGGTTGCCATGGCATCCACGGGGTTGGGTTGCCATGGCAACCACGGGGTTTGGTTGCCATGGTAACCATGGGGTTGGGTTTCCATGGCAACCATGGGGTTGTGTTGCCATGGTAACCATGGCGTTTTGTTGCCATGGCAACTATGGGGTTCTGATGCCATGGCAACCATGGGGTAGTGTTTCCATGGCAACCACGGGGTTTGGTTGCCATGGGAACCATGGGGTTGGGTTGCCATGGCAACCATGGGGTTTGGTTGCCATGGCAACCATGGGGTTGTGTTGCCATGGGAACCATGGGGTTGGGTTGCCATGGCAACCATGGGGTTGTGTTGCCATGGTAACCATGGCGTTTAGTTGCCATGGCAACTATGGGGTTCTGTTGCCATGGTAACCATGGGGTTGGGTTGCCATGGCAACCATGGGGTTGTGTTGCCATGGGAACCATGGGGTTGGGTTGCCATGGCAACCATGGGGTTGGGTTGCCATGGCAACCATGGGGTTGTGTTTCCATGGTAACCATGGCGTTTAGTTGCCATGGCAACCACGGGGTTTGGTTGCCATGGTAACCATGGGGTTGGGTTGCCATGGCAACCATGGGGTTGTGTTGCCATGTTAATCATGGCGTTTAGTTGCCATG